>NC_047067.1:16181179-16548679 GCF_902459465.1 Asterias rubens
AGATTTCTTACGGTAACCGACTAGCACAAGTCTAAACTTGTTTCCAAAATTTGACAAGCCTGAGCATGGTGCGTCGTGGACCGGGTTCATTTCAGCCGACGAGCGTGGACGACGAAAATAGACCGCCCGGGATTTGGAGTTATTTACGGGTAAAGTCACCTTGTTCGCGCCGGTGACCATTTGCCTAAACTAATTCCAGTATTTCGCGTTACGTTCGGAAATTAGACCATGACAAACAAAAACTCTTTGACAGGAATACAAAAGCAGAGATTTTATTATGCTGACGTTTCTCTGGTGGTTGAGTGGCTCAGTTTTATAGAGCTGCTTATAATAAACAGGCAAAACATTTTGCTTTACAAAATTGCAGAAATTGAGCAGAATACCTGGATTCACAACTTGAACATTAGGCATGGTTAAGCTGCTTTTTGTGTTTAAAAAGCTATTATGTAGTTTGGTCCTGGGCCAATGGCTTTTAAAGGAAAGAATCGCAGCGCTTACGTAATCAGGGAACTGTGCTTACGCTAAGCGTATTTTACAGCTTAGCAGGGAATGTGTTCTTCACGTCACAATTCGCATCAAAAATTTGCTACAGTTGACTAATTGTGCTCAACTCCTGCGAAACTTTCACTGCAAAAACAGTGACTTAAAAATTTGATTTACATTCGCAGGAAAAACCGTGCTTTACTTGTGACAAAAGTAGGCAGGGGCGACTAGTGTGCTTTAGTGTTAAAGTCGCGACTACAAATTATTATTTGAGTCGCGACTACTGTTTTTCTCTACTCCGTTATAATCGTGTCCACACATCGACTACAAAATTTGTCCCGACTACCTGTTTGGTGAACCAGTTGTGTTGCTTACTACTATTCGCAACATAATTAATATTGCCCTTGCGGCATAGTGGCACAAATCTTGAGAATCTGTACTTTATCTCGACAAGTGTCATAGTTAGGTTTGAAGTGCGACTAGTCGAGTAGTAAATTTCACTAGTCACACCCATTCGCAACATAATTAAAAATTTGTCCCGACTACCTGTTTGGTGAACCAGTTGTGTTGCTTATATTCGCAACATAATTTATATTGCCCTTGCGGCATAGCGGCACAAATCTTGAGAATCCGTACTTTATCTCGACAAGGTTTGAAGTGCGCCTAGTCGAGTAGTAAATTTCACTAGTCACACCCATTCGCAACATAATTAATATTGCCCTTGCGGCACATAGCGGTACAAATCTTGAGAATCCGTATTTATCTCGACAAGTGTCGTAGGCAGGTTTGAGGTGCGACTAGTCGAGTAGTAAAATTCACTAGTCACCCATTCGCAACATAATTAATATTGCCTTTGCGGCACATAGCGGCACAAATCTTGAGAATCTGTATTAATTTTATCTCGACAAGTGTCGTAGTTAGTTTTGAGGTTCGACTAGTCGAGTCATGATGGGAACTTGCTTAATGAAAAAGATTCAGTGCTCTGCAGAAGCATTGAATTCTGCGCTTACGTCAAGCGAAATAGACTGCTTATAGCAGGGATTTCTTTTGTTTGTGTTCGCACATTATTTTCCAAGCTTGCACATCACAGTAAAGCGGAAAATGGTGATCGTAAGCGCAGACTTTGGTGGTCATGAGAACCATGTAATTTTGCCCTGTAAGTAGGTTTGGTAAGGCCTACACTTCAAACATGTAAAGTAAAAAAAGATTGTTAGTACATGAGGGGAAATCTTGTGAAACTGGTCCAATTTGACTCTGCTTCACTGCGTAAGCAAATAATTGACACATGAGAAGCGCGGATATTATCGCTTACATAAAGCATATTTCACAGCTTAGCAGGGATATTTTTGCTTGTGCGCGGGGAAACTTATCATATGTAATCTTTGCTTTGAACTAATTGTACAGATATTTCAGCGCCTGCACAGTAAGCGGAGAATGGTGGTTGTATAATAAATGGGCAGAGTTTGGTTGAAGCAGACAGAGCCATAAAACTGGGCCGTGTTCTATAGGGGAAATTATAGCTTGACATTTTGTGACAGTTTTGGTCTCTGCGACGTACACATACAAATACAGAGTCAGATACAGACATTACGGTGCAGAAATCGTGCAATTCAAATGTCTCATAAGAGCGCCCCCTATCGGCAGGAGTAGGAAAATAAAGGAGTATCCTACAAATTAATTATTTGTTTTTAAACACGTAAAATAATATCAAATGGAAGCTTTAGGATGTTTAGCTTAATTCCTATCATAAAACATATTAAAATTATTTATTAATTAACCACCAGTGACCCTCATATGCATATTAATTAGGAAATCTTTGCAGCATCATATCTCAAGAACTTCACGGCCGACTTTTCAACTGTTTGTTTTTAAAGACTCCTTGGGGGTTGGAGATTAATTTGAAAAAACTGTGACCTCAAGTTGACCTCTACTTCCGCGTCAACCGGAAGTGTCACCATATCTCAAGAACTATACAGCAGATTCTCAAAATATTTTCAGTTATAAACTCCTTAGGCATAAAATATTAACTTTAAAAAACCGTGACCTCAAGTTGACCCCTACTTCCTGGTCAACCGGAAGTGGGACCATATCTCAAGAACTATACAACAGATTATCAATTTTGGTTCAGTTATAGACTCCTTGGGCATTCAAGATTAGTTTGAAACAACTTTGACCCCATGTTGACCTTTACTTCCGGGTCAACCGGAAGTGAACCCATATCTAAAAAAGTACAAAGCTAATGTTCAAACTTCAGTTGCAGACTCTTAGGCAATAAATATTAGCTTTGGAAAACTGTGACCCCAAGTTGACCTCTACTTCTTGGTCAACCGGAAGTTCTACACAACCGATTTTATAGACTCCTTGGCATTGCAGATTAATCTTTGGTAGCTGTGGGCCCATGTTGACCTTTACTTACGGGTCAACCGGGAAGTAAAACCTTATAACAAGAGCTACACAACTTTTTTGAAACCTTTTTTCAGTTATATATTCCTTGGGCAATGAAGCACATAATCGAAGCAAAACAACAAGGAACAGCTTCGTGTTTGTTCACAAACACTTAATGTCTAGTTATTATTATTATTCTTTGTTTCTCCCTAAATCCCATAGTGTTTGTACACGTTTTTGCGGCAGCCTAATCTCCTAAACCATAATACGAAAGAGTGAGTTTATTATACCAAATTGAAGCTTAGAACATAAGCTTAATTCTTATCGTAAAAAATGTAAACAATTGTTAATGAATAAGCCTTAATTAAGCTTGTGAATATTTAATTAGCAAACCTAGTTAACACCATATCTCAAAAATTAGACCGCCGATCCTGAAACTTTGTTCAGCTATACACTAGTCAGGTCCTGTTAATGTGATTTCCGACATAAAATTCTGGACGACGTCACCATGACGTCATGTAATGCACGTTTTGTGTCTGTGCACAAACACAATGGCTCTTCAAATCTATACTTTAAACTGGTCAAAAACACAATAACTTCTAAATAATTTATTTGTTAGTTTCCTAAATATCATATTATGTGTAGAAAAATACACTGATTCTAATAAGATTTGTTTCAGTCCATAAAAGCAATCAATGTTCGTCTATTAATTAATTAATCAATTAGAATCTTGGCATCATGGGTACAACGTAGTACTTCATAAATTGGGGCAGTCACTTTCATTGCAATGTTTAAACATCTCTATAGCTCTTGCAACACACTGCGGACCTGTATGGGTTGAGGACTCTCGGGGAGAGTCTGAGAAGACGATGTCGTGATGTTTGCATCTTTAATTTGTTTTTGAAAAATGGCAACTAGTAACTAATTAACCACATGACCCTCATTTGCATATTCAATCAGAAAATCTTTGCAGCACCATATCTCAAGAAGTATACAGCCGATTTTAAGACTGTTTGTTGCTAAAGACTCTTTGGGGATTGGAGATTAATTTTGAAAAATCGTGACCTCAAGTTGACCCCTACTTCCGGGTCGGCCGGAAGTGGGACCATATCTCAAGAACTATACAACAGATTATAAAACTTTTTTCAGTTATAATCTCCATAGGCATAAAAATATAACTTTTGACAAACCGTGACCTCAAGTTGACCTCTACTTCCGGGTCAACCGGAAGTGGGACCATATCTCAAGAAATATACAACCGATTTTCAAACTTTTTTCAGTTATAGACTCCTTGGACATTCAAGATTAGTTTGAAACACATTTGACCCCATGTTGACCTTTACTTCCGGGTCGACCGGAAGTGGGCCAATATCTCAAGAAGTACAAAGCCAATGTTCAAACTTCAGTTATAGACTCTAAGGCAATAAATATTAACTTTGAAAAACTGTGACTCTATGTTGACCTCTACTTCTGGGCAACCGGAAGTGGGACTATATATCAAGATCTTCACAACCGATTGCTTAAACTTTTTCAGTTATAGACTCCTTGGCATTGCAGATTAGTCTTTGGTAGGTGTGGGCCCATTTTGACCTTTACTTGTGGGTCAACCGGGAAGTGTGACCTAATACCAAGAGCTACACAACTTTTTGAAACTTTTTTTTCCAGTTATATATTCCTTGGGCAATGAAGCACATAATCCAAGCAAAACATCACGGAACAGCTTCGTGTTTGTTCACAAACACTTAATGTCTAGTTATTCTTTGTTTCTCCCTAAATCCCATAGTGTTTGTACACATTTTTGCGGCAGCCTAATCTCCTAAACCATAATACGAAAGAGTGAGTTTATTGTACCAAATTGAAGCTTAGAACATAAGCTTAATTCTTATCGTAAAAAATGTTAAAATTGTTAATTAATAAGCCTTAATTAAGCTTGTGAATATTTAATTAGCAAACCAAGTTAACACCATATCTCAAAAAGTAGACCGCCGATCCTGAAACTTTTTTCAGCTATACATTAGTCAGGTCCTGTTAATGTGATTTCCGACATAAAATTCTGGACGACGTCACCATGACGTCATGTAATGCACGTTTTGTGTCTGTGCACAAACACAATGGCTCTTGAAGTGTAAACAAACCCAGCTTTCCGAAACATAATTTATTCGATTAAAATTAAATTACATGTTGTACACTTCCCAAAACTGCTTTAGATTAAGATATATTTTATTGATGGTCATTTTAAAAGCATCAGAACTTATAGAAACAGTGTAATTATTTTTAAAAACCTGTATTTCCGGGGCAATTTTTTCAAAGATCATGGGTACGGCGTAAAACTTGATTTGAATAGTCAAAATTGTAAAACTTGACCAAGTCCTTATCCCATTTTCGACCGGTGTTATTGCGTTGTTTTGTTCAATATACATAGATTTCTTATGGTCACCGACTAGCACAAGTCTAAACTTGTTTCCAAAATTTGTCAAGCCTGAGCATGGTGCGTCGTGGACCGGGTTCATTTCAGCCGACGAGCGTGGACGACGAAAATAGACCGCCCGGGATTTGGAGTTATTTACGGGTAAAGTCACCTTGATCGCGCCGGGGACCATTTGCCTAAACTAATTCCAGTATTTCGCATTACGTTCGGAAATTAGACCATGACAAACAAAAACTCTTTGACAGGAATACAAAAGCAGAGATTTTATTATGCTGACGTTTCTCTGGTGGTTGAGTGGCTCAGTTTTATAGAGCTGCTTATAATAAACAGGCAAAACATTTTGCTTTACAAAATTGCAGAAATTGAGCAGAACACCTGGATTCACAACTTGAACATGAGGCATGGTTAAGCTGCTTTTTGTGTTTAAAAAGCTATTATGTAGTTTGGTCCTGGGCCAATGGCTTTTAAAGGAAAGAATCGCAGCGCTTACGTAATCAGGGAAATGTGCTTACGCTAAGCGTATTTTACAGCTTAGCCGGGAATGTGTTCTTCACGTCACAATTCGCATCAAAAAATTTGCTACAGTTGACTAATTGTGCTCAACTCCTGCGAAACTTTCACTGCGAAAACAGTGATTTAAAAATTTGATTTGCATTCGCAGGAAAAACCGTGCTTTACTTGTGACAAAAGTAGGCAGGGGCGACTAGTGTGCTTTAGTGTTAAAGTCGCGACTACAAATTATTATTTGAGTCGCGACTACTGTTTTTCTCTACTCCGTTACAATCGTGTCCACACATCGACTACAAAATTTGTCCCGACTACCTGTTTGGTGAACCAGTTGTGTTGCTTATATTCGCAACATAATTAATATTGCCCTTGCGGCATAGCGGCACAAATCTTGAGAATCCGTACTTTATCTCGACAAGTGTCATAGTTAGGTTTGAAGTGCGACTAGTCGAGTAGTAAATTTCACTAGTCACACCCATTCGCAACATAATTAAAAATTTATCCCGACTACCTGTTTGGTGAACCAGTTGTGTTGCTTACTACTATTCGCAACATAATTTATATTGCCCTTGCGGCATAGCGGCACAAATCTTGAGAATCCGTACTTTATCTCGGCAAGTGTCGTGGTTAGGTTTGAGGTGCGACTAGTCGAGTAGTAAAATTCACTAGTCACCCATTCGCAACATAATTAAAAATTTGTCCCGACTACCTGTTTGGTGAACCAGTTGTGTTGCTTACTACTATTCGCAACATAACTAATATTGCCTTTGCGGCACATAGCGGCACAAATCTTGAGAATCTGTATTTTATCTCGACAAGTGTCGTAGTTAGGTTTGAGGTTCGACTAGTCGAGTCATGATGGGAATGATGCTTAATGAAAAAGATTCATTGCTCTGCAGAAGCATTGAATTCTGCGCTTACGTCAAGCGAAATAGACTGCTTATAGCGGGGATTTCTTTTGTTTGTGTGCTTCCAAGTTCGCACATTATTTTCCAAGCTTGCACATCACAGTAAAGCGGAAAATGGTGATCGTAAGCGCAGACTTTGGTGGTCATGAGAACCGTGTAATTTTGCCCTGTAAGTAGGTTTGGTAAGGCCTACACTTCAAACATGTGAAGTCAAAAAAGATTGTTAGTACATGAGGGGAAATCTTGTGAAACTGGTCCAATTTGACTCTGCTTCACTGCGTAAGCAAAGAATTGACACATCAGAAGCGCGGATATTATCGTTAATTAAAGCATATTTCACAGCTTAGCAGGGATATTTTTGCTTGTGCGCGGGGAAACTTATCATATGTAATCTTTGCTTTGAACTAATTGTACAGATATTTCAGCGCCTGCACAGTAAGCGGAGATTGGTGGTTGTATAATAAATAGGCAGAGTTTGGTTGAAGCAGACAGAGCCATAAAACTGGGCCGTGTTCTATAGGGGAAATTATAGCTTGACATTTTGTGACAGTTTTGGTCTCTGCGACGTACACATACAAATACAGAGTCAGATACAGACATTACGGTGCAGAAATCGTGCAATTCAAATGTCTCATAAGAGCGCCCCCTATCGGCAGGAGTAGGAAAATAAAGGAGTATCCTACAAATTAATTATGTGTTTTTAAACACGTAAAATAATATCAAATGGAAGCTTTAGGATGTTTAGCTTAATTCCTATCATAAAACATATTAAAATTATTTATTAATTAACCACCAGTGACCCTCATATGCATATTAATTAGGAAATCTTTGCAGCATCATATCTCAAGAACTTCACGGCCGACTTTTCAACTGTTTGTTTTTAAAGACTCCTTGGGGGTTGGAGATTAATTTGAAAAAACTGTGACCTCAAGTTGACCTCTACTTCCGCGTCAACCGGAAGTGTCACCATATCTCAAGAACTATACAGCAGATTTTCAAAATATTTTCAATTATAAACTCCTTAGGCATAAAATATTAACTTTAAAAAACCGTGACTTCAAGTTGACCCCTTTTTCCTGGTCAACCGGAAGTGGGACCATATCTCAAGAACTATACAACAGATTATCAATGTTGGTTCAGTTATAGACTCCTTGGGCATTCAAGATTAGTTTGAAACAACTTTGACCCCATGATGACCTTTACTTCCGGGTCAACCGGAAGTGAACCCATATCTAAAAAAGTACAAAGCTAATGTTCAAACTTCAGTTGTAGACTCTTAGGCAATAAATATTAGCTTTGGAAAACTGTGACCCCAAGTTGACCTCTACTTCTGGGTCAACCGGAAGTGGGACTATATATCAAGATCTACACAACCGATTTTATAGACTCCTTGGCATTGCAGATTAATCTTTGGTAGCTGTGGGCCCATGTTGACCTTTACTTACGGGTCAACCGGGAAGTAAAACCTTATAACAAGAGCTACACAACTTTTTTGAAACCTTTTTTTCAGTTATATATTCCTTGGGCAATGAAGCACATAATCCAAGCAAAACAACAAGGAACAGCTTCGTGTTTGTTCACAAACACTTAATGTCTAGTTTTATTATTATTATTATTATTCTTTGTTTCTCCCTAAATCCCATAGTGTTTGTACACGTTTTTGCGGCAGCCTAATCTCCTAAACCATAATACGAAAGAGTGAGTTTATTATACCAAATTGAAGCTTAGAACATAAGCTTAATTCTTATCGTAACAAATGTAAAAAAAATTAATTAATAAGCCTTAATTAAGCTTGTGAATATTTAATTAGCAAACCTAGTTAACACCATATCTCAAAAATTAGACCGCCGATCCTGAAACTTTTTTCACCTATAGCTATAAACTAGTCAGGTCCCGTTAATGTGATTTCCGACATAAAATTCTGGACGACGTCACCATGACGTCATGTAATGCACGTTTTGTGTCTGTGCACAAACACAATGGCTCTTCAAATCTATACTTTAAACTGGTCAAAAACACAATAACTTCTAAATAATTTATTTGTTAGTTTCCTAAATATCATATTATGTGTAGAAAAATACACTGATTCTAATAAGATTTGTTTCAGTCCATAAAAGCAATCAATGTTCGTCTATTAATTAATTAATCAATTAGAATCTTGGCATCATGGGTACAACGTAGTACTTCATAAATTGGGTGCAGTCACTTTCAAAGCAATGTTTAAACATCTCTATGGCTCTTGCAACACACTGCGGACCTGTATGGGTTGAGGACTTATGGGGAGAGAGTCTGAGAAGACGATGTCGTGATGTTTGCATCTTTAATTTGTTTGTGAAAAATGGCAACTAGTAACTAATTAACCACATGACCCTCATTTGCATATTCAATCAGAAAATCTTTGCAGCATCATATCTCAAGAAGTATACAGCCGATTTTAAGACTATTTGTTGCTAAAGACTCTTTGGAGATTGGAGATTAATTTTGAAAAATCGTGACCTCAAGTTGACCCCTACTTCCGGGTCAACCGGAAGTGGGACCATATCTCAAGAACTATACAACCGATTTTCAAACTTTTTTCAGTTATAAACTCCTTAGGCATAAAATATAACTTTTGACAAACCGTGACCTCAAGTTGACCTCTACTTCCGGGTCAACCGGAAGGGGGACCATATCTCAAGAAATATACAACCGATTTTCAAACTTTTTTCAGTTATAGACTCCTTGGACATTCAAGATTAGTTTGAAACACATTTGACCCCATGTTGACCTTTACTTCCGGGTCGACCGGAAGTGGGCCATATCTCAAGAAGTACAAAACCAATGTTGAAACTTCAGTTATAGACTCTAAGGCAATAAATATTAACTTTGGAAAACTGTGACCCTATGTTGACCTCTACTTCTGGGTCAACCGGAAGTGGGACTATATATCAAGATCTTCACAACCGATTGCTTTAACTTTTTCAGTTATAGACTCCTTGGCATTGCAGATTAGTCTTCGGTAGCTGTGGGCCCATTTTGACCTTTACTTGCGGGTCAACCGGGAAGTGTGACCTAATACCAAGAGCTACACAACTTTTTTGAAACCTTTTTTTCAGTTATATATTCCTTGGGCGATGAAGCACATAATCCAAGCAAAACAACAAGGAACAGCTTCGTGTTTGTTCACAAACACTTAATGTCTAGTTTTGATTTGTTTCAGTTTGATGCACTCTTAGATGTTGGGACGTCATTGGTTGTCCTTTGGAGATTTTATGGCTCAAGTGAGACAGTTTATTCCAGAGAGAAAGAACGGAGGTAACAATTTTACTGAAAATGTGTCTTGTAAACAAAACAACTTGTATTAAAAAAAACAAGAAAAAGAACAGTTTATACAACAAACAATAAAAAACAATGTTGTAAATGTTTTAGTAATAATATCATCGTTTAAAGGCAGTGGACACTATTGGTAATTACTCAAAATAATTATTGGCATAAAACCTCACTTGGTAACGAGTAATGGGGGGAGGTTGATAGTATAAAACATTGTGAGAAACGGCTCCCTCTGAAGTGACATAGTTTTCGAGAAAGAAGTAATTTTCCACGAATTTGATTTCGAGACCTCATCGATTTAGAATTTGAGGTCTCGAAATCAACCATCTAAACGCACACAACTTCGTGTGACAAGGGTGTTCTTTTCGTTCATTATTATCTCCCAACTTCGACGACCAATTGAGCTCAAATGTTCACTGGTTCATTATTTTTTGCATGAGTTGAGATACACCAAGTGAAAAGACTGGTCTTTGAAAATTACCAATAGTGTCCATGTCTTTAAAAAGAGGATCATGTACTTTTTGTCTCACGGCTTTATATAAATTTTGAGACTTTGAATCGAAGCTTCTGCAACCGGTGGGCCTACACCCAACTATTTGTGTGTGATTTACTTAAACCCTGTTACTTTTAATCGTTTCGAGACCAAAGTGCACCAACATGCCAAGAGTTGCACCGAATGGTTGCAATATTAGATCTGAGATGTTCAATTTATATAAAAGTCTAACGACTAGTTAGGTCCATGTATCAAGTCCCTTGTTCAGACAAACAACTCGAATGTCTCTAAACTTGTTCTCTTTCCTTTTTAGTGCCCTGTTGGTGTTGGCATTTCTCTTCTTAGCTGCGTCATTGTCAGTTGGAATTAAGTCCATAATCTTCATTATCAAAGCAAGTGCAACCGAAGAGGTACTGTTTAATGGACTGATCCCAGTCGTCATGGGCTATAGTATAAAACATATTGACTGCTTCGAGTGCACTCCCGAGGTGATCCCGGAGCTTTCTATTTTCACGAGACTGGTCAGGGGATCACATACGCAGTCAATATTTGTTTTATAACACCCCAACATACTATATATCATCATCGTATACGTAACGCTCGTACGCGCATTAAAGATACACAGATGTACAACTGGGCCTAATTGGCTTATACAGGGCGGATTAAAAAAAAAAAAAAAAAACTCCACGAAGATGCATTTTGCTTGGTGGACATGGAATATTCTGCCTTTATAAGGGAATAAAAGGGTAGCTACTAGTTCTTTCACGGGAAAACAGGCAGGTCCGAATTGCCGTGTGATAAAGGCCCGAGCCGAAGGCGAGTGCCTTTATCACACGGCAATTCGACCCTAAAGGGTTTTAAACGGCCGTGAAAGAACTAGTAGCTACCCTTTTATTGTCATTCATATATACCCTTTTGGTTAACAGGCATAATAAGGCTCGTGAAGCAAAATAGCGAATTACTAAAAACAGCTCAGTATTATCGAATACAATACGGTCGTTTGACCATTATTAATTATGAATCTGAGGATGGCTATCCCCCACCACTGGGATCCAATGTACACATACATCTTTCTTCACTACTAAATTAAATTACTTTTCAACGATCTTCCTTGTCGCCTTCCCCCATCATACATTGGGACGCAATCTACTTCATTTACAGCTACAACTCAGCTACATCACATAATTATTAATAATACCCTAGTAAGATATTACCACCAAAAGTATTTTTAAAAAACTTTGCAAAAAATGAATGTACAAAGTCAAGGAATTTTAGTGACAAAACTTGTACGAAAAAAAAACGAGGTGAACAATAAACACAATAACAAGGACTTTTCGGAGAACTCATCGTTGGCAAATCTTGGAAGGAAGTAAAAAAATAAACTTGACTAAACTCGGAAAGGAAATCTGTTTGTTTTAAAATCAGTCCAATGGAGTGAAATATTGAGAGTAAACCATCCACCACACATGCATGTGGTATTTATTTATGTATTTTTTGTTGTGTTACAGATATTATCCCTGTATGTCGTGGCAACCGTTGCAGTTATAATTAGTTTGATACTCTTTGTAAGTAAACTTCACGTGGGATACAAGCTCCAGAGTAAAACTCTTGTAAGCGATGGTGAGTTATGAACATCCCTTTTATCTCTTTTTTTTAAATATAAATTAAATGCTCATTTGCAATCTTTAAAAGTTTTGTTACTGCATACTGCTATAAAATAATCAAAACCTAAAAATTATTTAGAATTTGGTTAAGTTCCTTGTGTGAAGATGTAAACTAAAATTGCTTTCTAATTGTTTGTGACAATTCTTTTAGGAAAGCTGTTAAACTCTCAGCTCTTCTCTAAAACTAGTTATACTATGAAATTTTGATGAAAATAATATGTCAATGTCAAAACATGCTCTGAACCTCAACTTTGCAATATTTCAAGAGTACGTAGACACTTTGATTTTGAATCAAGTCACCAAAGTAATTTGTCCCGCTTGTTTTATCCCGCCTGGATTATGGCAACTTCCTACCTCGATCTTCAGTATTACGTATTCCAATCTCTTAGTATAAAACTCCAGCGATTTTTGCTGGTACATGTAACTCTCGTCCGGTAAGGCAGCGTACTTTTGTTGTGCTTTGTGCTTAAGCAGCTCTGTGAAATTGGTCCCAGATCACTGGACACTGTTTCGTCATTCAACTTAAAAACTCAACTGTTTCCAGTTGCCCTTAAGGCAGTGGACACTATTGGTAATTACTCAAAATAATAATCAGCATAAAACCTCACTTGATTACGAGAGGTTGATATCATAAAACATTGTGAGAAACGGCTCCCTCTGAAGTGACGTAGTTTTCGAGATATATCAAGTGAGAAGACTGGTCTTCGACAATTACCAATAATATAGTGTCCACTGCCTTTAAAATATAAATTTGTTTGTTGCTGCATAAGCGTCGTGATCGGATAGCGCTATAGAAACCATGTTATTGTTTATACTATCCTGTTTAAATGTTCAACATGAGTATAAAATAAACATGATTTATCCGACTCACACAATTCTATATATAGAGTGTTATGTTTCAATTTCAGAGAAACTAGACAAACGGAAGACGGAAATGTAAATCATGTTGGTAAACTAAACTCTAGTTTCAACTCGTTTTAATAGAAGGTTTCTTATCTTAGTTAATCAGTAAACGATACTACGCGCACGAATGCATATCGGAAAAGTGTTTCAGTCATGAAACGCAACACATGTATAATAGGCCTACATAGCTCAAGGGTGTCGGAAAACGAATAAGTTTTACAGAGCTTCTTACTTTATTACGCCAAGGCATTTTTACATTGCAATAAAAGACAAGTGACTCGTTCTTAAACTGCCGTTTAAAACTTTGCAGGGTCGTGGCCTTTATAGCACAGCACAACCCTGCCGGTTTTAAACGTTCAACCCCTCTATTCCCTTATTCTATACACATGGTAGACGTTTGCTTTCCCTATCACTGACATCTTTACATTGTTCTTGAGAGACTCGTCTTGTGTCGAAATAATCAAGCTTTCGGTTTCCTTCTTCAGTTCTTCGCCCGCTTCTATAAAGGCTGGCTCACAGTCATAGTATACAAATATTGAGTGGCTCAGAGTGGAATGGGAGGAATATTATCACAAGGTAAAATTTGGACTGTTTCATTTCACGAGGCGAAGCCGAGTGAAATGGAACAGTCCAAATTTTATCGAGCGATAATATTCCTTCCATTCTACGAATTAAAGCCACTCAATATTTGTTTTATATAACTGACATATAGATCCTTGTCATTTGATGTTTTTTAAAAGTATAACATTATGAAAAATCACACAAATTACTGACAACCACAAATCATATAGCGCCTTTTGCACAGGTGCTCCTTTGTTTTAGCAGCGGCGCGGCGGCCCTGTACTGCTCAAAAACATTGGGAACAAGGATGATCCTAACTGTTGAATGGGAAATGCGCGAATAGGTCTTTTTGATCGCCGGTGCGGTTGGGAGTATTTGAATGTCACGTGAAGTAAGTTCCACCAATCAAATGACAAGGATCTGTATGTCAGTTATTTAATATACAAATAATGAATGTTTATGAGTGCAATGGTGCGAGTATGTTCATGAGTTGAAAGATGGAATTTTCTATTCAACAAAGCGTACGCCTACAGTTTCTAATTGTGAAGTTACACCCGTTTCTTTTGGGTCGGCCTGTTTGACAATATGCGTTCTGTACAGCTATTTTGAGACACGCAGAAGCCGAATGCTAGTAATATAATGTGCAACCTCGTTCACAGGGGTGATCGATCTCACCGCGCCATTTTTCCCCAGCATGCCTTGCTCGATCATAACCCCTGACGAGAGGTAACGATACGGCGGTAGCGAGGCTGTATAATGTGCATTGCAGTAACACTGCTGCGTTACCAAAGAACGCGCATGCGGTGATGTTTTTTGCTCAGCGTGCAACAGTACTTTTTGGATGGACCAAAAAATGCTTGACGTAGCGTGCAATAGTACTTTTATTTGCCAACACGTGACGGACAATCCTCCAATCAACTTACAAGGATCTGCTTGGGTGTTATATAATATCTTTTTAACATAACCACATTACTTCAAAGTGAAATGTTTCTCAAAATGCTCTACTATTGAAAGCTGCTGTAGGCTTATAACACCCAAGCAGATCCTTGCCATTTGATTGGAGGATTGTCCGTCACGTGATAGCAAATAAAAGTACCATTGCACGCTGAGTCACTCACCGTGCTTTTTCGTTCCATCCGAAAAGTACTAGTGCACGCTGCTATTGCACGCTCGGCTCCGCTTCGTTGAATAGAACATTCCATCTTTCAACTCATGAACATATTCGCACCATTGCACTCACAAAAATTCATTATGTGTATAATAATAACTCTCTTATTACAATCTAGTTGTTCTATTATAAGGGATTCATAAATACCTAAGACAGTTTCCATTCTGATTGGTCGAGAGGGCATCACGAGGGGTTGTTTGAACGGATGATATAACACCAGTAAAAAGTGTTATAACATGGGCGTGACACGCGAGCTTGCACCATCACACAGCGCTTATAAGACAGTTCCTTCATTCATATTGGTCGAGAGCAACGGCTGAACAATTATTGTGCCTCATCACGCGATTTGCGCGACGCGCACATCATCTCCTTATAATTACAAACAGCAAGGAAAATAAGACAATATTTGTCTTATTTTTCTTGCTGTTTGTGGTTCCCCCTCCTGTGCGCCTTGAGCACCTCATTTTGGTGGATTTTGGCACCCTATAAATATTCTTACTATTATTATTGTTTAGTGGTTTAGACCCGCTGATGTAGACCAGTTACACATAGGCGAGATTAAACAAAGTGGTTTTCAACTTATACCTTTAAAGTATTGATATTAGAAATATTGCGGATTTGTAGAGGCAAGTCATTCCAGAGTGTGGCTCCAGCATGGGAAAATGACCTAACACCCCATGACTTGCTACTCTTAGTAACCCGTAGCATACATGTATTGGAAGATCGGAGAGATCGCACAGGAGTATAAGCTTTTACCAAAGAAATGTTATACAACAGAAGTTTGAAAGTAATACTAGATTTGACTGGTAGCCAGTGTAGTGCTTCGGTACTGGTGTAATGTGAGTGTGTTTCCTGATAAGAGTGACAATGCGAGCAGCTGCGTTTTGTAATTTTTGTAGTTAGAAAGTTGAGTTTGGGGTAAGTGAAAAAGAAGACCATTACCGAAATCCAATCGAGAAGAAATGAGAGCATGGACTATTTCCTCAGTGGCTGGACGTGTCAGGTATTTGCGGATCAGGCCAACATTTCTCAACTGGTAACGAACAGATTTACACACATTGGGTATATGAGCTTACATAGACATTGTACAATCAAAAGTTATACCAAGATTTCTGCAAGAATGAGAGAGAGTTATCACAGAATCAGCAATCTTAAAAGAAGTAACATTGATCTTATCTAATTTGAACCTTAGAACCAAATAATAGAAATTCAGACCTAGCACAATTCAATTTAAGAGAGTACTCAACCAGCTACAAATATCATCACACAAGATTCAAGATTGTGAATGGAACATATAGTGCCCGACTCTGACTTGGGTGAAAGGGAACATAGTACCTGACTTTGACTTGGGTGAAAGGAAACGTATAACTGAATGTCAATGATATTTGACAGAGTGACGTTGAAGAATGCTCTTTAGACCGCTGAGATATATGGAAAACAATGTAGGACCACCGACAGATCCCTGCGGAACACCACAAGTAACAGGCATAGAATCAGATTTACAATCATTAATACATACAATCTGAGAACGATTACTTATATATGACTCAAACCATTTATATGCCTGTCCAGTAATACCAAGTGATTGAAGAGAATGAAGTAAGATCTCATGGTTCACCGTATCGAAAGCGGGAGAAAGGTCCAGAAGTAGCAAAGCAGTAATATTTCCACCATCCATTTCATTGAGTATATGGTCAGAGACATTGTTAACAAGAAGAGTCTCAACACTGTCGTTGGACGGTAGGCAGACTGACGGTTATCGAAAAGGTCATTATCCAAGAAGATATTCAGAGACTCTAAAAAAACAACCCGCTCAATTATCTTAGACAAGTATGGAAGATTTGCACCAGTCGATAATTGTTGGGAACTTCAGGATCAAAGGATGGCTTCTTCAGGAGAGGATGGATGTGAGCAATTTTTAATGACACAGGAACAGTGGCTTTATCAATGCTCAAGTTGAAAATACTCGCAATTATTGGTGCAAAAGTAGTGGAACACTCTTTGAGCAATGTTGTGGGGATTGGGTCCAGTTCACAAGACTTTGCAGGAGTTTGACGTAGGAGACGCTCGATCTCATCTGCCGTAGTAGGTCTGAGAGTATCCACTATAGTTGAAAACCGATTCAACACACATTCATAAATACCTTCTCGGTCAAAAAAAATCAACACTTTTTGGTCAAAAGGTAAAATAAATGCAAAAATTATAAATGTTCAATGATTTCTTTCAACCGTGTTGCGTGATGTGGCACAACTGAACTGTTTCAGCCATTGCTCTCGACCAATAGGAATGAAGAAACTGTCATATAAGCACAGGTGCAAGCACGCGTGTCACGCCCATGTTTCAACACTTTTTACTGGTGTTATATCATTCGTTCAAACGACCCCTCGTGATGCCCTCTCGACCAATCAGAATGGATAATGTCTTAGGTATTTATGAATATATAATCTATACGCCTTTCTTAATATTTATGCATGAGGTACGTCTTAATGCTAACTCAAAACGAGGCGATGGGCACAGCCACTGCAAGTGATGGGGAACATGCGCCCATAGCCTCATTTTGGGTAAGAATTATGACGACATGCATAAGTATTAAAACAGAAGTTCTGTTCTAATTGACCCATTTCACCTGACGTCATCATCAGAAAAATCTTGAATATACTATACTGGTGGGCAATTTCACTGTGAGTTTTTATATATAACTCTATGCTGCGCGTTATGCAGTAAAGTGTGCAATTTAGGCGACGCGGTGTTAATACACGTAAACCTAACTGCCCACCAACATGGTGAGCATGGCATTGATCACCGCGTGTGATGCGCATGCAAGGGGTCAATAGAATTGGAACAGAATCGGCCTGGACTTAATAATTTTACCGAGATGAAGTCGAGGTAAATGATCAAGAACCAGGGCCCCATTTAATAGAGCTGCTTAACGGTTAGCGACTTTTTTGCTTAATGTAGCAAAAATAATTGCTTAAACTCTGGAGGAATGTACACATATTTCACGAGGTTAAGCACGTAAACAAACAGCGCGCACAAGTTTTTAGATCGTTTGCTTAAGCAAAAAAGTAGAAGGTAGGCCCCTACTGACAAAATGGCGGGCGATATTAAATGCAGAGTGGCGATAAAAAAAATCATTGCCTTTTCTGTCTTACATGTACTATTTGTAATATAATAATAATAATAATAATAATAATAATAATAATAATAATAATAATAATAACTAGACATTAAGTGTTTGTGAACAAACACGAAGCTGTTCCTTGTTGTTTTGCTTGGATTATGTGCTTCATTGCCCAAGGAATATATAACTGAAAAAAAGGTTTCAAAAAAGTTGTGTAGCTCTTGGTATTAGGTCACACTTCCCGGTTGACCCGCAAGTAAAGGTGAAAATGGGCCCACAGCTACCAAAGACTAATCTGCAATGCCAAGGAGTCTATAACTGAAAAAGTTAAAGCAATCGGTTGTGAAGATCTTGATATATAGTCCCACTTCCGGTTGACCCAGAAGTAGAGGTCAACATAGGGTCACAGTTTTCCAAAGTTAATATTTATTGCCTTAGAGTCTATAACCGAAGTTTCAACATTGGTTTTGTACTTCTTGAGATATGGGCCCACTTCCGGTCGACCCGGAAGTAAAGGTCAACATGGGGTCAAATGTGTTTCAAACTAATCTTGAATGTCCAAGGAGTCTATAACTGAAAAAAGTTTGAAAATCGGTTGTATATTTCTTGAGATATGGTCCCACTTCCGGTTGACCCGGAAGTAGAGGTCAACTTGAGGTCACGGTTTGTCAAAAGTTATATTTTATGCCTAAGGAGTTTATAACTGAAAAAAGTTTTATAATCTGTTGTACAGTTCTTGAGATATGGTCCCACTTCCGGTCGACCCGGAAGTAGGGGTCAACTTGAGGTCACGATTTTTCAAAATTAATTTCCAATCCCCAAAGAGGCAATATAAAGCTTTGATTCTACATGAGGTCGTGAACGGACGTGCTCAGTTCGGTGCTCCACAGAAATACCGTTATCTCACATTTAGCTCCTCCATCTCTTAAAATTAAATGCCTGTTTCGTAACTGAGTACTTACTCCTCGATCCAATACTGCTCAGCATTCAACTTCAGCAATAATGCCACCAAGAAAAGAGAAAAAAAGTCCAGCTTCTGCTGAACCTGCAGCCCAGCTCCCGCCGATTGCACCAGGTGACTTGACGCCACCAGCCACCACCACAGACAATGACATCGTCATTACCATACGGCGGGAGCTTCGAAACATGGCGACTGATCTACACAGCAAGCTTGATAAGGTCATCAAAAATCAAGAATCTCTACTTTCCAGAATGCAGATCGCCGAGGGCAAACAGAGAGAGATGGAGGAGGCACTAAGTTTCTCAACCCAATCCATCGAGGAACTTCAACAAAAAAGTAAGACATTTTCTGTTGGTATTTCAGATATTGCGTCGCAGTTGCAAGAGGCCCACAAGAAAATCGATCATCTTGGGGAAGCTACTCTTAATCTAGAACGGTACTCCCGTAGCTTTAATTTACGATTCGGGGGAATCCCTGAAAGTTCTTCGGAAACCCCAAGTTTTGCCTACGATCAAGTCAAACAGATCCTAGCTGAACAATTTGACATGCCTGATGCCGAGATAGAAAATGCTCACAGAACTGGCAAACCCCCCAAAATGGCTACTGACAAACCCCGTCACATCTTGGCGAAGTTTTTGTACCGACCAGAACGTATGTTAATCCTGAAACGATCCAAAGTGGCCCTTGCCAATTCCGGAATGTTCGTTATTCAAGACTTACCACCCGCTGACGCCATAAAGAAAAGATCTCTTCGCAACGTCATGAAGAAGGCCTACGATGCTGGAAAGAAACCAATATCCCGAAGTGGCCAACTGTTCATTAACGGTGTTAAATACACATCGCCATCCTAGATGTCTTCTAGTTTTCCTCTGTTTGAAGGAACTTTTGCTCAACCTTTATAACTATTCAATGAACGGTATTTTTGTTGGGCTCAGCTGTTCACCCTTTTTGCTTAAATTGTTCTAGTTTTGTATATTTATGTATACATTTAATTTATTAATCCATCCATGTTCTTTGTTCTGTGTATTCATGTTTGTGTTTGTGTGTGCAGACGCCCCTGTCATTACTTTGTATCAATACGGAATTGTTAATGTTATCAATGCCAATCATTGTTGTACCTATGAATCAAGTAAATGACCACACTGTTATAAACTGTAACATAGATCCTGACTTAAACTTTGTAACCCCTGATATATCATGTGATTACTATGATGTATATAAGTTTTCTAGCGATTTCAATAATAACACATGTACCAAATTGTTACATGTCAATGCACGAAGTTTAAAAAAGAACATATCGAATATTATTGAGTTTGTTAACCTTGTAGGAACTAGGTTTTCTGTTATTGGTATATCTGAAACTTGGCTAACGGATACTACAGATCCACTTATTCAAATTAATGATTATTCAATTGAAGGTTCGTGTAGAAAGAACAAAAAGGGTGGTGGGGTAGCACTTTATATTAAACAGGATCTTAATTATAACAACCGCAATGACTTATCTGTTAATAATTCTGAAATTGAGTCATTCTTCATTGAGCTTGTTAACACACACTGTAGTAATGTTTTAATCGGAGTTGTGTATAAACCGCCAAGTGCTTCATGTGATAATTTCTCAGAGTACATTAATGATATATTGGAAAACATTAGCGCTGAAGGCAAAAAGTGTTTTATAATGGGTGATTTCAACATTAATATATTGCAGTATGAAACAAATGATGGTGTACATAATTTTATAGATATGCTTCATTCACAGTCTTTTTATCCTACCATAAACAAACCTACAAGAATTACTGAAAATAGTGCAACTGTAATTGATAACATTCTAATTAATGACTTACATAACCATACTGCTGGTGTCTTAGTCTCAGATATAAGTGATCACTTACCAGTATTTTTAATTATTGATGATTCTTTTGAGAAGCCTCAGGATGTAGGAAGACTCGGTACTAAACGTGTTTTTAATAGTAACAACACTGAACATTTTGTTAATGATCTGAATACAACTGATTGGTATTTTATGACATCACTGAATGACACTCACTCTATGTATAACTCTTTTATAAATCATGTTCTAGAACTCTATGATAAATCCTTCCCACTTCAAGAAGTAAAGTGCCGATACAATAAACGTAAGTCTCCTTGGCTGTCAGATGGTATTTATAAATCAATAAGGAGAAAAAATTATCTTTACAAAAAATTAATGAGACATCCTACTTCTCAAAACAAGTCCATTTATACCATGTACAAAAACAAACTTAATACTTTAATTAAAGTATCTAAGAAAAGCTATTTTTGTACAAGATTTAACCAAGAGAAGGGCAATATCAAGGGAACTTGGAATGTTATAAATGCAATACTCAATAAGGGTCAGAGGAAAAGCAACCCCTCCTACTTTGTTCAAGACGGTATAACAATTGACGAAGACAAAGACATTGCTGATCGATTTAATGAGTATTTTGTTAGTGTTGGTACCAGACTTGCTAGTAATCTGCCATTATGTAATAACACGTTTGAATCCTTTCTTCAGGATCGACAGTCAAATTCTCTTTTCTTAAATCCTATTACGCAAGAAGAAATTATAGACATTCTTAATAAAATTCCAGATGGTAAAGCCCCTGGCTTCGATGGGTTAAGTGCTTTTGTTATCAAACGGGCGAAGCATGCCTTAGCAAAGCCACTTGCTTGTATCTTCAACGAGTCTCTAATTACGGGTATTTTCCCTGACGGCTTAAAGAACGGTAAGGTCACACCAATACATAAGGGTGGCGATAAACATAACATTGCCAATTATAGACCTATTTCAGTGCTTACTACATTCTCTAAAGTTTTTGAAAAACTAATTTACCACCGTCTTATTAACTTTATAGATAAACACAATATTTTATCTGACTCGCAATTTGGTTTCAGAGAGGGACGCTCAACTGAACTAGCAACGTCACATGTTGTTAATAAATTGCTTAAAGCCATAGACGATGGTAAATTCTCTGTCGGTATATTTCTGGACCTTTCAAAGGCTTTTGATACAGTTAACCATAAAATTTTATTTTGTAAACTGGAAAACTATGGTGTCCGTGGTATAGCCTTAAATTGGTTTAAGAGTTATTTATCGAATAGAATACAAATTGTTTCCTATAATTGTGCTAATTCTGATGAGCAACCTATTTGCTGTGGAGTTCCGCAGGGTTCTGTACTGGGCCCTTTACTATTCCTTATTTATATTAACGACATCTCATATACGTCTGATAAAGTGTCCTTTTGCTTATTTGCAGACGACACAAGTTTGGTGTATAGTCATAACAATGTGGACACAGCTATTCAGATCCTAAATATTGAACTTGAAAAAATCAGCAGCTGGCTCTTAGCAAACAAATTGTGTATTAATCTACTTAAATCAAACTATATGATATTCTGTTCCAGACAACATAAATATACCCAATCTGTTCCTCTACTCTTGAATGGTGTTAATTTAAAATGTGTTACAATTACCAAATTTCTAGGTGTGTCAATTGATGAAAATCTTACTTGGAAGAGCCATGTCAGTGAAGTTTCCAGCAAGATATCAAAAACTGTTGGTATTATGAATCGATTAAAGACCTTCATTCCAAGTGATATTTTACTTATTCTTTATAATTCCTTTGTTCTTCCGTACTTAAATTATTCAGTTCTAACCTGGGGCAGTTCCTCAGTGAATTGTGACAAACTTCTTTTCTTACAAAAGCGAGCTGTTGGAATTATTTCCAGTGCTGGTTACCGTGATCATACTGCCGACTTATTTGTAAATCTAAAATTGTTAAGATTTAAAGACATTTACTACTTAAATCTAGGTAAATTAATGTACAAGTATACGAACAATGCATTACCTGGTTGTTTTATCTCATGTTTTGAGTTAACTTCCAACATACATTCATATAATACCCGTAGTGCTTCTAGCAAAAACATCCATGTCTGTTACAATCGAACCTCACTCTATAAAAACAGTCTTATACAGCGTGGTGTGAATTACTGGAACGGTCTTAATGAGTCCATTAAAAAGTCACCTTCGCAGTCAATATTTGTTGGTAAACTGAAAAAACAACTTCTTGATACACACGCTTAATTTCTGATTCTTCTTTTATCATTTTTCGTATTACTATGTCTTAGCGACTGCATGATGCACACATGTCCTGTCATGTCCCGTCCTGTTTCGCTGTCTGTCCCTAGGTTAGGGTACAAAAGCTTTTCTGCTTCACCCAAACCTTAATGTTGTCCCTTAAATAATTATAATAAACTATACTTAATGTATACAAGTAATGTTGTAATTTAACCTCTTACAACCATTGTATATTATATGTCCAAGGACAGCATTGAAATAAATGTATATATTGATTGATTGATTTAGCAACAAACAGTCTTAAAATCGGCTGTATACTTCTTGAGATATGGTGCAGCAAAGATTTTCTAATTTAATATGCAAATGAGGGTCATGTGGTTAATTAGTTACTAGTTGCCATTTTTTAAAAACAAATTAAAGATGCAAACATCACGACATCGTCTTCTCAGACTCTCCCCGAGAGTCCTCAACCCATACAGGTCCGCAGTGTGTTGCAAGAGCCATAGAGATGTTTAAACATTGCAATGAAAGTGACTGCACCCAATTTATGAAGTACTACGTTGTACCCATGATGCCAAGATTCTAATTGATTAATTAATTAATAGACGAACATTGATTGCTTTTATGGACTGAAACAAATCTTATTAGAATCAGTGTATTTTTCTACACATAATATGATATTTAGGAAACTAACAGATACATTATTTCGAAGTTATTGTGTTTTTGACCAGTTTAAAGTATAGATTTGAAGAGCCATTGTGTTTGTGCACAGACACAAAACGTGCATTAAATGACGTCATGGTGACGTCGTCCGAAATTTTATGTCAGAAATCACCTTAACAGGACCTGACTAGTGTATAGCTGAAAAAAGTTTCAGGATCAGCGATCTAATTTTTGAGATATGGTGTTAACTAGGTTTGCTACTTAAATATTCACAAGCTTAATTAAGGCTTATTAATTAAAAATTTTTACATTTTTTACGATAAGAATTAAGCTTATGTTCTAAGCTTCAATTTGGTATAATAAATTCACTCTTTCGTATTATGGTTTAGGAGATTAGGCTGCCGCAAAAACGTGTACAAACACTATGGGATTTAGGGAGAAACAAAGAATAATAATAATAATAATAAAAATAATAAAAATCTCGACGAAAACAATAGCTGTTCCGACTGGATCGGAACAGCTAATAAAAATAATAAAAATCTCGACAAAAACAATACCTGTTCCGACTGGATCGGAACAGCTAATAATAAAAATCTCGACGAAAACAATAGCTGTTCCGACTGGATCGGAACAGCTAATAAAAATAATAAAAATCTCGACGAAAACAATAGCTGTTCCGACTGGATCGGAACAGCTAAAAATAAAAATAATAAAAATCTCGACGAAAACAATAGCTGTTCCGACTGCATCGGAACAGCTAATAAAAATAATAAAAATCTCGACGAAAACAATAGCTGTTCCGACTGGATCGGAACAGCTAACTAGACATTAAGTGTTTGTGAACAAACACGAAGCTGTTCCGTGATGTTTTGCTTGGATTATGTGCTTCATTGCCCAAGGAATATATAACTGGAAAAAAAAGTTTCAAAAAAGTTGTGTAGCTCTTGGTATTAGGTCACACTTCCCGGTTGACCCACAAGTAAAGGTCAAAATGGGCCCACAGCTACCAAAGACTAATCTGCAATGCCAAGGAGTCTATAACTGAAAAAGTTTAAGCAATCGGTTGTGAAGATCTTGTATATAGTCCCACTTCCGGTTGCCCAGAAGTAGAGGTCAACATAGGGTCACAGTTTTTCAAAGTTAATATTTATTGCCTTAGAGTCTATAACTGAAGTTTGAACATTGGCTTTGTACTTCTTGAGATATTGGCCCACTTCCGGTCGACCCGGAAGTAAAGGTCAACGTGGGGTCAAATGTGTTTCAAACTAATCTTGAATGTCCAAGGAGTCTATAACTGAAAAAAGTTTGAAAATCGGTTGTATATTTCTTGAGATATGGTCCCACTTCAGGTTGACCCGGAAGTAGAGGTCAACTTGAGGTCACGGTTTGTCAAAAGTTATATTTTTATGCCTAAGGAGTTTATAACTGAAAAAGGTTTTATAATCTGTTGTATAGTTCTTGAGATATGGTCCCACATCCGGCCGACCCGGAAGTAGGGGTCAACTTGAGGTCACGATTTTTCAAAATTAATCTGCAATCCCCAAAGAGTCTTTAGCAACAAACAGTCTTAAAATCGGCTGTATGCTTCTTGAGATATGGTGCTGCAAAGATTTTCTGATTGAATATGCAAATGAGGGTCATGTGGTTAATTAGTTACTAGTTGCCATTTTTCAAAAACAAATTAAAGATGCAAACATCACGACATCGTCTTCTCAGACTCTCCCCGAGAGTCCTCAACCCATACAGGTCCGCAGTGTGTTGCAAGAGCCATAGAGATGTCTAAATACTGAAATGAAAGTGACTGCCCCAATTTATGAAGTACTACGTTGTACCCATGATGCCAAGATTCTAATTGATTAATTAATTAATAGACAAACATTGATTGCTTTTATGGACTGAAACAAATCTTATTAGAATCAGTGTATTTTTCTACACATAATATGATATTTAGGAAACTAACAAATAAATTATTTAGAAGTTATTGTGTTTTTGACCAGTTTAAATTATAGATTTGAAGAGCCATTGTGTTTGTGCACAGACACAAAACGTGCATTACATGACGTCATGGTGACGTCGTCCAGAATTTTATGTCGGAAATCACATTAACAGGACCTGACTAGTGTATAGCTGAAAAAAGTTTCAGGATCGGCGGTCTAATTTTTGAGATATGGTGTTAACTAGGTTTGCTAATTAAATATTCACAAGCTTAATTCAGGCTTATTAATTAAAATTTTTTACATTTTTTACGATAAGAATTAAGCTTATGTTCTAAGCTTCAATTTGGTATAATAAACTCACTCTTTCGTATTATGGTTTAGGAGATTAGGCTGCCGCAAAAACGTGTACAAACACTATGGGATTTAGGGAGAAACAAAGAATAATAATAATAAAAACAATAAAAATCTAGACGAAAACAATACCTGTTCCGACGGACGGTCGGAACAGCTAATAATAAAAATAATAAAAATCTCGACGAAAACAATAGCTGTTCCGACTGGATCGGAACAGCTAATAACCATAGTAATGGTTCAAAGCGCCCCTAGAAAGGTTTACATACTAACTTGAGAGTAAATAAGAAGATAGGCCTAATACATTGTACAACATTTCTGAAGCATTTTAGAGACTCAATTACTTCGCTACACCTACCATACAAACACACGTAAAATACACACCGCTGCGCCGGCACACTAACAACGTATTGCAATTATGTTGCACTGTTTGTGTGAAGGACCCAGCGTAGGGCTGCTTAACGGCAAGGAAAATGTTTTGCTTTAACGTAGCAACAAAAATTGCTTAAGCGTAAACCTATTTCACGAGCGGTCGCTAGCTTAAGTACGTAAACAAACTGCGCACGCAGCATTTTAGATGTTTGCTTCAGCAAAAAGGAAGAAGGTGATGACAAAATGGCGGGCGAAATAAATGCGGAGTGGCGATACAAAAGTCATCACCTTCTATGTATTATTGTTTAATGGTTTAAAGTGCCCCTCGAAAGGTTTACACACAAACTTGAAAGTAAACAAGAAGATAATACATTGTAGGAACATTTCTGAAGCATTTTGGACAGTCGTTTGCTTCGCTACACCTACCATTCAAACACACGTACAATACACACCGCTGCGCCGGCACAATAACAACGTTTGCAATGATGTTGCACTATGCGCTGTGTGAATGGGGTGCTTGAGCATAATAGAGGCTTTAAGGACCCTTTTTGTTTGCTAACCGCTTTAAGCAAAAAAGTGATAGGTGCGCCCAATAAGCACAACATCGACCGTTACAGGCAGCTTTATGAAATTTGGCTCTATGCTTAAACAGAGTGCTTAAGCAGAAATGGGGCTTTAAGGACCCTTTTTGCTTGCTTGCCTGTCGCTATAAGCAAATAACATTGCTTAATCAAGGCTATGAACTGACAAATTTGCTAGGTGCGCCCGATAAGCAAAAAATGGACCGTTAAGCAGCTCTATGAAATTGGGCCCTGGCGGGTTTAAACCACTAGTTGAAAACCGATTCAACACACTTTGTCCTCGGCGGGTTTAAACCACTAGTTGAAAACCGATTCAACACACTTTGTCCTCGGCGGGTTTAAACCACTAGTTGAAAACCCATTCAACACACTTTGTCCTCGGCGGGTTTAAACCACTAGTTGAAAACCCATTCAACACACTTTGTCCTCGGCGGGTTTAAACCACTAGTTGAAAACCCATTCAACACACTTTGATTCCTATTCATAATTACCTTATATTAAGAACCAGGCCTCGGCGGGTTTAAACCACAAGTTGAAAACCCATTCAACACACTTTGTCCTCGGCGGGTTTAAACCACTAGTTGAAAACCCATTCAACACACTTTGTCCTCGGCGGGTTTAAACCACTAGTTGAAAACCAATTCAACACACTTTGTCCTCGGCGGGTTTAAACCACTAGTTGAAAACCCATTCAACACACTTTGTCCTCGGCGGGTTTAAACCACTAGTTGAAAACCCATTCAACACACTTTGATTCCCATTCATAAATACATTTTTCGGTCAAAAAACATCAACACTTTTTGGTCAAAAGATAAAATAAATGCAAATATTATAATTATTCAATGATTTCTTTCAACACAACACCCCTCCAGCTATGAAATGGTTAGGCCCTCGGGTAAACAACTCCTTATAAGGAGATGCTGTGCGCATCGCGCGTATCGCGTGATGTTGCACAACTGTTTCAGCCATTGCTCTCGACCAATAGGAATGAAGAAACTGTCTTATACGCACAGGTACAAGCGCGCGTCACGCCCATAACACTTTTTACTGGTGTTATATCATCCATTCAAACAACACCTTGTGCGTGTACATGTATACAAACAGAACCACAATCTTAAAGCACATTAAAAGTAGGATAGCGCCCGGGAATGATGTCGCACAATGGTAATGCGCATAACAAGTAGAATAAGAAAATAGCCTCCCGCCGATCTATTCTTCTTGTCATGCTTATTTACCACTGCTGTAATTAGCAAAATTAACACCTGGCAAGTGATGATGAATGGACCAATGAGAACTCGACTACCAGTCATGAATATGTATGAGGTATAGTAAATGTAAAGAGAGACAGGAAGGTGAGATGAGCCGGTCCTCTACTTAATAAAGGACGAGCATTCGCCAAAATACATTACGATAACAAGAAAATCACAAGCCAATGACGTTTATATGAAAATCTCTTCTATACAGGTTTTAATACTTCCAACCCATAGCAAACATACAAAAAGTTATAACACTACATACAGTATACACTACATGTAGCCTACATTACACAGTGCGCAAAGTTCACAAAAAGGTCAGCACACACAGAGGCTAACGGACGCACGTGTGTGACGGTGCTGCCTGGCATACACACATGGTTTTACAAATAAAACGATCCAAATAGAGAGCTACAAAATCACAATAATTTGGGCATTAATGAGGGTAAAAACACAAAATAATACTCACAAATATCTCTTAGAACTTATCCCTCCCATATAAATAGGTTTTTGGAGCATGGCCAGAGCCATGCTCCCTATAAAAATAAAGAGAATCACCGACCAAATAAATTAGTTGCTCTTCCAAGGCAAAGCTATAGAAAAAGAGGGTGACTGTCACGTGACAATACCAAAAGTTAACTTTGAACAAGTTCAACACTGACGGCGCACTTGGTGGATCCCTACATAAAATTAGTAGTTAAAAAGCAACTTCTCTCTTAATGACTTTTGAAATATTTGTTTTTGTTGCAGGTTACAGTTCCTTTGCTTGTGGTATTGGTGCATTGGGAGTTATATTGAGTGCATTTGTACATTCAAAAAACGAAGAAATATACTACTTAGATGCAATTGTAGGCTTAGCAATTGCTGCACTTCTGATGGGATATGGACTTAGGTAAGTACTGCTAAAAATATATTTGAAAAACACTTTTAATAAAAACAACCTTTTTATTATCAGTTAAGATTTTGTTTAAAAGAGGATCAACAATGATCTTGATTTTAATAGGTAGGCCTATATCTCACTTTTTCTTTTAGGATGTTTCGGTTTAGATTGTATAGGAATCTGAGAATGTTAATGCATTAGCGCATGCAACAAAAGATTTTTTGAGTAGCCGAAACTTGTAATAAAGTTTCATATTTATACCGTGGTAGCATTTGCAGTTGAATTTGATATCCGCCAGTCACTTTTTCATCTTTTTCAAATATTGTTATTGTGCTTTTAATGTTTTAAATGTTGTCAATTATAAATACAATATGGTCATACAGTAGGGTTAAAGTGATTCACTTCACATTATTTAGCAATTCAGTCAACACATAACGCATTGAAGGATTCCTGATAATGAACAAAATATAAATCAGCTGTTAATGTGCATTGCAAGGATTCAGTTACTGTGAGCCCATCTAAACAAGTGTTACAGGTGTGGTTTGTCTCCTGCAAAGGTGATTGGTATTATTTTGTTTTCATTTCTAAGCATGTTAAATAATCCTTTAAAATTTTCAAAAATGTCTGTACCTTTTTCTTTGTAATAAGCTTTTTTTCCAGATACCAATAAGTGTAAGTTACAACCCCGCCCCCTCCCTAAATAACCTTAGGAAGTTGTGCTTATCAAGCTAATGAACTAATGAACTTGTGGGAGGAGTGTTTGCTCCGAAAGGATTCGGTGTGGTTTCGACCTTTCAAACAGTCACTGCCTATCTCCCTTAAAGACCAACAGTCCACCCAAATAAGTTTAACAAATGGCTGTACCCACAATAGGGTAGTTCTTAATCTCCACATACTAAGCAAAATCTTCAAACATCACTGAATCAATATTCAGTGATGTAACGGAATAACATGCAAGTTGGCCCATCTGAGAGCAGCTAAAGGGATAAATTTAATATTTTACAAGACACCCTCTTTAGTTTGACAGAGCAACTGACCAGTGAAATTCATTTAAAAAAACCATTGTCTTCAGATGGTACTGTATGGACAATATAAAATGTGTGTCAGGTTTGAGAACAATAATTATTTACATTGCCTTTAACTATATTTTTATTGGCTTGTTCTTAGTTTGCTTTTGAGTAACTGGAAGAAACCTGACACCACTTAAGAAGTGTTGGTAACCTGTCAGCATTGGAACCATCAATTTTCAAGTATACAACCATTCTCGTGGCAGTTTGGAAATTCCCTTATCACCGAATGAAACAACCTAAAGTATTGACGAATCCGTCTAAAAAAATTATATGAAAGGATTGCAATGTCACTTTTAATGACTTATTTGTTTTCCAAAGAGATTACAAAAAAATCTGATATTCATAATCATATGACATAATATTGCAATATTACAAGCTTAATCGATCATTAAGAAAATATTATATTACTTATATGTATGGCAAATATCACAACCAGGACTTTCCCTTTAAGTACATACAATACAGATTCTACTTCATATGCAGTTTGAAACAAATGTTTGAAATGGAAATGTAACTTCACACTTAATACTGAACATTTAGGTTTGACAATACAGCTGCTGATGCTGCAAACTACTTTGCATGTACGTTTCATCTTCAGGCAACATACACCATGCTACCCGGTAGCTCTGGACAGATCTGTTTGACTTTGCCTTAATAGTCATAATGGCTATTCTTATTAGCATAAAAATGAAGAGAAAACTAGTTGAATTTTTCCAAGACAAAAAACCATCAGGAAAACAAATTGGGTGCATCTTTAATAGTTTTTGAATGAAAAAAGAACAATTTTAACATGCAACCTCCGGCGGCAAAACTTTGGAGGTAAAAATTCAAAATGTTGAAACCCCACTCAGCGCTATGATCAAAGCTGGCATGTGACTGTGCATGGAATGATGGAATGAGGTTGGGGTGGGGGGGGGGGGGGGGGTACTGCAGTGATGTAGCTGTTTGAGAGCTTTAAAGGCAGTGGACACTATTGGTAATTACTCAAAATATTTATTAGCATAAAACCTTACTTGGTAACGAGTAATGGGGAGAGGTTGGTAGTATAAAAAGGCTCCCTCTGAAGTGCCATATTTTTTGGAAAAGAAGTAATTTTCCATGAATTTGATTTCAAGACCTCAGATTTAGAACTTGAGGTCTCGAAATCAACCATCTAAATGCACACAACTTCTTGTGACAAGGGTGTTTTTTCTTTCATTATCTCGCAAGTTCGATGACCGATTAAGCTCAAATTTTCACAGGTTTGTTATTTTATGCATATGTTGAGATACACCAACTGTGAAGGCTAGTCTTTGCCAATTACCAATAATGTCCACTGCCTTTAATCCCATGTAGTCACATCCCTTCTTTGATCATGACGACCCAGCACTTTAGAGGGCTTTCTCGTAAATAATTGTTTGTATTCTTTAACAAAAATTCGCACTTTTTAGAGTTAATTGATTCAGTCATCTGATTTTTAATTAGGCATTTAATCATACTTCATTCTACCATCTATTTAGTGCAACAAAAATAACAGTGTACATTGGTTTTAAATGTGTTTTTATGTTTTTTCCCTCCCCCTCCTTTGATTTGTTTTTGATGCATTCATGGCAGTTTTAAAAAAAATCTAAAGAGGAAAACACAATATTCAACAGAAATCTGTATTTGCCCTAAAATTTAGCATGGTACTGAAAACCCCCACACATTTTTAACATCCAAATAGATTGACTTTCAAAGATTATATTTCAAGATTAACTTTAAAACAAGCAATCTTGTCCTTTTTAATTTTGAACACAGTGTTGCAATTAATGGAATTGCATTTGGGATTTAAAGGAGCATTAAAGGAACATTACAGAATTGGTTTTGCTAACAAAACAGTTGCTGAGAGTGTAAGCACTTTATGTAATCCACCATATACTTAAACTGACAAACCTGTAAAAGTTTTAGATCGATTGGCCATCTGGGTCACGAGAGAATAGTGAAAAACAGATCACAAATTTTGCATTGCATGATGCCAAAATAAACACTAAATGCGAAGTTAGATTATTTATTTCTCATTAAATATGACATTTCAGACAGAAATATTTCAAGGGATGTTTTCTACTATCACTAGACAATGTAACATTTATGAAAATCTGTGATCTTCACGATTTTTGTTTCGTACCAGTTCTGTAACGTTCCTTTAAATAATTATTCTTTGCTAACAATACAATTTTTTTCTCATCAAATATGACATTTCAGAAAAACTCAAATCTAGGTATATTTGTTCATTAAATAGACGAGGAAAAAAAGCTTATAGCAAAATTTAGGTTATTAATGTAAGAATTTGTCAAAATAAATCATGTTTCAGACATCAATCACATTGTATCAATGTTTCCCTTCTGTTCATGTGATTTCACTATTTCTCATGATATACAAACTTGTTTTTTGAATTTAAGCTGTTTTGTTATTTTTTGTGTTTCAAAAATCGACCATTTTAAGTGACATAAATTAATTAATTTGAAGATATATGGAAATAAATTGCCATCAATATAGTTTCTTGCTTCCCTTGCTACGAAATGATGTGTCACATTTTATCCAATTATTGCTATTTGTGCTTTTGGGGGGGGGGGTAGGGTATAATAAATGAAACAAAAATGCGAAAAGCAAATAAATGTAAAGATATTTAAAAGGTATTAGCACGTGATATAAAGACCGGCTCTGTGAATGAACGGCCCATAAACAAACATATGCACAATGCTCTTGTCTTGCTTGGATTTTACAAATCCACGGTTGCTTATTATCTTAGTGCGTATTGTTGGGGTTTTGTTTGTGTTTTTCTTTGCAAGGACATGCAGGAGAGCCAATTTCAAAGTGATGGTTAACAGTAAGCACTTTTTCATGCAAACTATAGCTGAACACTTTGCGTATTAAAATATCCCTCACAGGTTAGAAATAGGCGGCCAGCTTGCGCGTTCACCATGGATTTTCATAAAGTAAACGCAGGAAGGTAGCATATTTAATTGGCCGCTAAGATCTATGAAATGTAGCTCATATCCATGTCAATGTTCCTAACTTGAACACCACACTAGAAGAGAATTTGAACACTTCATTCTCTCCACAACTTCAACCTATAACAATCTTAAGAACATACATGTTTTCATGGTGTTATGGTGAAACCTAAAGCCTGAAGCCATAAAGTTGACTGATATTGTAACAATACCTTAATTTTCTTGGGAGTGTAAACAAAAATCCCTAAATTACATAGTTTGTTATCATGACTAAAACTAAGAATGATTTTTGCATTGTTACAATTATGAGTTATCCGTTGAGAAAATACAGTGACTGGTTCATTTGCAACACATACTTCTATTAGAACAAGTATATTGATTAAGGAGTATTTATAATAAACATTCATAAATACCTCAGACAGTTTTGCTATTCCTATTGGTGGAGAGCGCGTCATGTTTTTTTTTGTTTAAATGGTTGATACTGACCAGCTGGACTCTGTTTATAACCGGTTAGTCTTAGTGCAAGACGTTTCTTGTTACGGTTGATGCGGGCGCTGTCAGTGAGTTGGCCGCGCTGTGTGTGAAAAGAAAACGAGAACGTCTTGCACCAAGACTATACGCGCACGAACGATTCCGGAAACTGTCGGAAATAGGCATCTCAGTCATAACAGTGCAACACATGGACACGAGCTCAAGCACGTCGGAAAAGGATACGTTTTACACAGTTTCTTACTTTATCACGCCTTTTAACCAAAAAGGCATTTGGGAATAAAGAGTAGTGACTCATTCTTAAACGGCCGTTTAAAACCCCGCAGGGTCGTTGCCGTGCAATAAAAACACGGCAACGACACTGCCTGTTTTAATCGGCCGTTAAAGAACTTGTTAGTACCCTTTTATTCCCCAAGTATAGAAAACTAGGAATAAACAAGATAATGTAAGCATTGGAACACATGAATATTTTAATAAACAGAGGGTGTTTCATAGCAGATACAAAACTGAGCTGTTGGTATTGAATATTGTTTACTTTTCTACATTGTAATTTCAACAATATTAAATCATATATTTTAAAACCAGTCAGCTCATGAGACATTTTATTTGTGCTATTATAATGGTGCAAGCTTACTATAATCTCTAAAAATGGTGTCTGCAAGAAGTCCAAGCTTTTTTTTTAATGTTTGGTTATGCCAATCACTCTAGGCTTTCACATAAGGAACTGACGTCCAAATCCAAACCTTGAACCAACTCTTACTTCAAGACTAATCTACAAACAAGGTAACATGTGATTGCATCATTCTAGTTTATATCATCTGTGACAATCACACTGATCCAGACACTGATTGCTATGCCGAAGACTTTACAGTCATATTGGCTGAGAATATACCACCAAATTGGAGGCAAATGAACATTATATCAAAACAAAGTGTGTTTTAGACATGTATGTAAAAATTCATAACAGAAATCTAAAGATTTGTCTCGATGCTTTCCCCTGATGAACTGGATGATGGGCGATTGTTTGACAGAACCAATTCTCTGGAATGTGAGGCTGGTGATATTTTGGAACCTTCAGAATGATATGAGAGATTAGAACTTTGGTGCAGCCTTTTATTATCTTTATTGGTTTGTTTGCTTTCTGTTTCCTTCATACTGACTGTAACCTCTTCAATCTCCAGAGAGTCTACTGTCTTTGAGCCTGACTGATCAATAACTGTCACGTCAACTGGGTTGACTGCCATCCCTGTATGTCTGGTTGTGGCAACAGTATCAGTTCCTGAAGTCTCTATTAAATGTAGATGATGTGCAGTTTCATGTCTTTTTTCTACACTCTCGATAGTGACTGTAATTGTTGTTTCTAAATGGTAAAAGAATAAAAGGGTTCAATACTAAGAATATCATATAATATAAATTCTTCAGTGCAACTCAAAAGAATAATAATTGCGTTAAGACATTATTACTCCTAGTCACTGGGCCATTTTAGTTCATTCCTTAAACCATCTCAGCTCCCTGGAGGGTATCACAAGAACCATCTCTGCCCTCACAGGTACCAATTTACCCCTGGGTGAAGAGAAGCAACTGATATTACAGGTGTGTTACTCAAGGACACAGGTGTCTTTAGTGGGATCTAAAACCATGCCTTGAACCAGAACTTAAAATTGATGCACTTACCTCTCGGCCACAACCCTTTGCACAACGAGCAGCGCACTCGCACGCGCCTATCATTTTCGCTATTTTGGGTTATTCCCAAAATTATTGAAATGTTAGACAGGAATTTTTCTGAGGTTCATTCTTTATTGTTTTTACATCCAAAGATCAGCTATCGTCCAATTATCTGCCTCATGGTGTTTTTTTAGAGTATGACGTCCATTTAGTAGGACTGGATAGTTGCTAGTTTATAGGCTTCTAAGTTTTCCTGAGACGTGCATATGCAAGGGGTCTACAGCCTTTAAAAAGAAGTTGTTTCAAAATTTTCCTGTCATGCAAAGGTATCGTATTTCTTAAAAAAACAAAAGCTAATTAACGTTAGTGTACACATTAGGAAATTCCCCTGAAGGCATATTGACAAACTATGAACGAATACTTACCCGTAGAGGTAGAACCACTATATCGCATCGAATGGCACCGCTACAGGCGGTGGGTGCAAGAGTACTTGAGTACCTTGTTTGGTAGATACGTGCGCTATATAAGACTTCGATATTATTATTAAATTCATCATAATGAATATTGGAAAAACAGAGATTGGAAGAGATGGACGAAGAAATCGCCGATCACCCCTACAGGAGAACTGGAGGGAACCACAGTCTTCCTTCTGCACTATTTGTAAAAACGGTGCAGTTGGTTGATGAGGGCGACCACAGTTGTGTTGTCGTACCTGATCTGCACGTGGTGCCCCGTCAATGAAGCGTCTGGCGTGATGATGACGGACGGTCAGCTTTGTCAAAAAGACAAATCCGACGCCACATTTGCCTCCTGGAGCCACCATCGGAGATGGGGATGAATATGGCAAGGTATCGGGATCATGTGACCCAACTTGTCCCGCTTCAGTCGGTAGAAAGCTAACAAGTGTAGTTGCAGGGGCCGCATGCGGAGCCTGCAAAACCCTACCAGGTCTACCATGCTGGCCATGAGCCCCAGGAGGCGAAGCCAAGCAAGGGCTGAGGCCGATGTTCTCTGTAGAAAAAGTTTAACACATTGTCGTAAGTTAACCAGCCGCTCGTGGGATGGTCGGGCGATCCCCTTCTGGAGGTCAATTTCCGCCCCAAGAAAAATTGGAAGCTGAGTTTGCGTCGGCCGAGATTTTTCCTCGTTGACGATAAACCCGAGGGAGGTCGATAGATCTAGCGTCATGGACATGGCTGATCGAGCCTCCGCCTCGGACTGGCCCACAACGAGCCAGTCGTCTAGATACATGAATGTGGTAATCTATTGCTTGTGAAGCCGTTGAAAGCCTGAAGGGGAGGACAGTAAACTCGTAAGTGATGTCCTTGTAACGGAATCGCAGGAACTTGTTATGGTCTGGGAGGACCGGTAAATGGAGGAAAATAAGCATCCTGTAGGTCCAGTGATGCAGCCAATAATAAGCAGTGAGTCTAGGACCACTCGCAGTGTACCCATCCTGAAGCGTTTTGGTCTGATGAATCCGTTGAGGGGTTTTCGATTCAGACAATGGTCGCCAGACAACGGTGCCCTTCTTTGGTGTCAGAAAGAAACTGGACATGAACCCTGTGAGTTCTTGTTATTTGGGTACTTTGCGAACAGCGTTCTTTGTGAGGAGGGAACGAATCTTTGAGTGCCTCACGTTTCTCGAGAAGAGAGTGCACTGGTGTCTGGCGGGCAAGTGTCCCCTACGGGGGGTTGCTAATAAACTCCAAAGCGTAGCCTACACTTATTGGGCACCCACTCGTTGGGGATAAAATCCGCCCAGGACCCTTGGACCCTTGTCCCTCGGACAGCTGGCGTCGCAAAGCCTCAACCCCGTTTTGAAGGGGCGGTGCTGAGGGATTTGGAATCCTTGTTTTGTCTTTCTAGCCTTAATACGTGCCAGTGGGGCCTTGGGTTTATGAAGGTTGATTTTCTCTGTGGCGTCAAGTCGTTTGGCTTCTGCCTCCATAGCCTCCTGGAACTTGTCTCTGAACAAATCCAAAGGGCAAGGAGGCGTTTACGCGCTCCCTCTGTTTGGAGGAAGAGGGCGTCCAAAATATTGTTCCGTCCGGTCAGGACTGACATCATTGAGACACAAGTGCACTGGCCTAGGAGGAAGCGAACCCGAATGTCCATGCAATTCAAACCTAATAGTTGAGTCCTCCTCACAGCCACTGACTAAGTATTCAATCAACAGGAGCAGGAACGAGGATGCCCGCGAGATCAATCTTGCGCATAGAGTCTTCCATTGTCTGTGAAGACTCCCTTGGGGGCCGAGGCTGCCCCATCGGCCACTAGCTTGTCCTTGATGGAATCAGAGATAGATGGGACTGAGAATTTTTTTTCAAAGTCTGCCTGAGGGAAATGGTAGTGAGCCGTCTCGCATGATTTTACTGGTTTCCACTTGGTGGCCTCGGCAATAGCTGTCATGTCATCGGCTCAAACTGAGTCGAGGGGCATGGCTGAAAAGGTTGCTGGCCTTGGCTCAACTGGAGCTGTTCGACTCTTGAAGGACTGGCGCGGACAGGGGCTGCATCAGTATCCACCTCAGTCGGAAGGTTGAGCACCCTAATCATGTCCCGTTGGACAAGTCCCAGCTGGGTTTCAAAATTAGAAAGTCTGTGCATATCCACAGTGTCCTCAGACCCAAGAGAATTATCAGAGGAATCCCCTTTTCCAGTGGATCGGCGCACGTTACCAAGCTCGCCGCCTGTGAATTATCATGTGCAGTCAGGCCCGCCTCGCCACGGGAGCTGCCACTTGCAGACTCGCGGGTGCCCACGCGCGGGCGATTGATCACAGACTCTCGGAACCCAACGCGTGGGCATGAGTCCCTGCGATGCTGCATGTCCGAACGATACTATATGTCCGCGACTTCACCAGACAAGTCACGTAACAAGTCACGTGAGCCGAGTGGAATATGTTCCGCTACGCAAAGCGGATTTCCACGTTTGGCATTCCCCGAGTTTGATTCAGCGAGTCCTCCCGACAGGGGGAGGCTAATACTCTGTGTCGAAGCAGGGACCTGCAGGAAACCGTCTGCGGGAGGCCAAGTTGGTTTCCACATAGCCATCCCTATCCCTGGGTCGGGGTAGGCATGGGCCCCTGGTGCCTTGAAAGGCGGGCCCTGGTGGCTTAATCCTGGTGGAGCAATTGATCCGGACCCAGACATTGCCGCCAGCGATGCTGTGATTGACCTGAATGCTTCCAGTTGGATGGGCCGAGTTGGATTGTCCACACATATGGGTGAGTCACCGGAGGAAGGACAAAAAGATGGCAGTTTCTTTTGTTTCTTCCTCCCCCCAGGATAATTCCTCTTTGGATTTCTTGGGGATCCCATGACCAATCCACAAACCAAGTTTGGAGTTGATACGCTAAGTCCTTTTAAAGTTATTGCTCGGACAAAATTTCTTTTGTTTAGCCATTATTAACTCAAATAATTATCTGAGGGGTCCAAAAACAGTAGGCTTCTGGGGGGTCCAATGACCACAAACCAAGTTTGGAGTTAATACGCCAAGTCCTTTTTGATTTGTTGCTCGAACAATATTTCTTTTGTTTTAGCCATAATGAGCGTAATATTTATTTGAGGGGGTCCAAAAACAATAGGCTTCTGGGGGATCCTATGACCAATCCAAAAACAAAGTTTGGAGTTGATACGCCAAGTCCTTCCTATGATATCGCTCGGACAAAGATGATGTGCACACACGCACACAGCTACAGCACACCTATATGTTAGAGGACACCTAATGTACTTTTGTTCCTGTATTGAAGCAATCCTTTGTACACGAATAACTAGTGAAGACACCTGAAAACAAAGAACCGACTGGTGAGGACCTATTGTCCATTTTGTTACCAAGGTCCTCGGAGGGTAGGCAATACACACACACACGGAAGGACAAGGCAAACACTATAAGCTCCTTGGGCTTTGACGCGGGCATAAAAAACAAACTCTAGGGAACTTCAGAAAAAGAAATAATCTCAAGTAAAAAACACTCTACTTCTTATCCTTATCTTATCAGAAATAAAAAAGCGTAAAACTAAGACACTGAACACTTTTATCAGAGCAGAAATAAATGCATCCACTCTTGTCGGTGCTAAGAGAAAAGAGGAAGATAACATGGCGGCCAGACTTCGGGGCAGTATGGGACGAGAGAGGGCGCTACTATGTGTATTTGTAAAACTCTTGGCAAATCAAACCTATCGGTTAGGGAAAATGTGATATAGTGGCTCTAAAGGGAAGTGAGTGAAATACTACGCTTGCCCATAAGCAGAGAAATTCCCTGACTCTGTGCTTACGGTAGGCAGAGCCATAAATTAGGGCCCTGATCTGGCAACGATCTCCAAACCCTTACGCGATACTCACTAAAGACGCAGCACCATGGTCATGGGGGAACTGAACAACAACAAGCTCTTGAGCAGATTCACAAACATGGCCATGGCCTACTTTGATCCAACTAAGAAAACTGAGATCATGACTCTGGTGGTGAACTTTTGTTCATCCCACTCGCAAGGAGATGTAGAACACTCCTGGCGGTAGTACAACGCTACTGCAGACCGAGCGTGAAGCATCGAAAACTCCATGGGCTTTACTCTACTTCCATCTCTTTGCTTATGGTGGATTGTTTACCGTTATCACTGACAGCAAACCGCTTGTAACATTGTCCAACAACCCAAACACTCACCGCCAGCAATGTTTGATTATTGGGTGCTCAAGCTTCAAGAGTACAAATACAATGTTGAGTATCAGCTGGGAAAGCTTAAAGGATTTGGGTACTTTTTCAAAATGTCCATAGATTAACATTAAACTTACAGGGTTTGAAGATAATGATAGTAGAAAGCTTCCCTTCAAATATTACTTACCAAGGTGCTGTAGTTTTTGAGAAATGAGTAAAACAATGTCATGAAAATATGTTTGTAAATGATTAAAATAATGTTCATGACATTGTTTTACTCATTTCCCAAGTACTATACAGCACCTCAGCACGTAATATTTTCAGGGAAGCTTTCTACTATCAGTATCTCCAAACTGTGTAAGTTGAGAGTAAATTGTGTTTACATTGTGTTTTTTGTCCTACAAAAGTTACATAGACCCTTTAAACCAGCTTCATACGCTTCCATCCTCGCAAGGTCCCCCAGTCGAGAAGAAAAACTCGCGGAACAGCATATTAACTTCATCTTGCAATTTGCGGTACCAAAGACCATTCGCACTGCAATGCCACAGGACAAGACACTTCAGCACTGCATCACAGACTGGTCACTGGTAACTGGGACATAGCCCTTAAACAACCAAACGCACAGCAACCTGGTGACCCACTTCAAAGTTTGTATGAAGTAGGGCCTATGCACTGTGCTAATCATGCTGTCACTAACTGCAATCTTTTACGCATTGTCATTCCTCATGCTTTGACTCGAACCTTCTTTGACATTGCACACGAGGGAACACCAGGGAATCACCTAAACTAAACAACACCTAAGACAAAAGCATGGTTTCCTGGAATTGATCATCTTGTTGAACAAACCATCCTTGATTGCATCATGTACCAGGCAACGACCTCAGATAAGACTAGAGCTCCAATTCGTTATTAAAATGTCACTACTCCCAAAAGGACCCTGGCTGAAGGTCAAGTATTGCAACCTGGTAATCACAACAACTACACTGAACTGGACAATGCAAACACTAGAGCAGCGTATCATTCACCAGCTCAATATGGTATTCACTGCGCTCATAACTCCACTATGAACTTCAGCCACACATGTAAGTAAACCAGTTACCTACATTTCAAGTTAACTTATCTATGCTAAACAGCATATTCATTATCTATATTTATAAGGAGAAAAAGTAAAAAAGAAGTTTATGCACAAGATAATGAAAATAAAAGCTAAAGTACCTTTTTGTCTGCGTATCTTGAATGATGCATTTGTAATAGCAGAGCGCTTGACAACAGGCGATGGTGGTGTAATGGCAACATTTATGCCAACTGGCCCATCATTTGGTCTACCCGATGGATTGGTATCAAGAGAATGCTTGATTGCGTTGGTCACCTGTAACATATTCAAATGCATTTTTCATCAGCAACTTTATAGCAAACAGTGCAGCTGGTCTAAGTTAAATACAAAATACTAAATATTTTACTAGCAAGACCCAACATTCTACATCACCATTCGACATCACCAAACGACTTGTTTTCCAGGATACAAAAACAAGTTGAATGATTACTGTGAAACTTGGAATGAACAATCATAATAAAGAGTGAATGGGACTTGTTGTACCAATTAATATTGAAATAACATGAAACCCCAACAGAATTTATGCATTTCCTGTTAGTTTTATCAGATATAGAAATAGGGTTCTTTTTTATGTGAGACATCTAGAAGACACATAGATCTTACCAATAAAACATCAGCATAATTTTCATAGCTGGCTCTGAAGTGGATGTCATCCACTGCAAGCATACCAGCGGTAGCTTGCCCATTAAACCTGTGCACAGTGAGAGATTCCTTTAGTCAGTCCATTCATAAAAGCATAATCATATTTTGGGTAAAACAAAACTAGGTAGAAATGTGCATTTGAGAGCTTAGAGACTTTCTTTTGTAGGTGTTAGGCGCTATAGAAATACGGTTGTTGTTATTATTATTATTATTATTATTATTATTATTATTATTATTATTATTATTATTATTATTATTATTATTATTATTATTATTATTATTATTATTTCATTTTATCACAGCATGCAAAAGAAAGATCTCATTTTCCTTTGTGCCGGTAACTCCTCGAGTCGGGCTACGTCCCGTAGCCTTAGATCTCAAGGGTCTTTCTCAGGATCCTCGCTGTTCCCAAAAGCGCTGCCTTCTGTAACAGATCTACCCTCACATTTGTCCCTATTTCATCTAGATGTTTCCCCAGTGCTTTGGGAATGGTGCCAAGTGCTCCAACCACCACGGGGACTACTTTTACCTTTACCTGCCAAATCTTACGAAGTTCCCTGGCCAGGTCCTGGTACTTCTCGATCTTTTCCATCTCCTTCGAAGCTACCCTTGTATCACCTGGCACAGCTATGTCAATGAGATGACACATCTTCTTCGTCTTATCTAATAGCACAACATCCGGACGCCTATGTTGTATAACATGATCGGTCTGAATGTTAAAGTCCCATAGGATCTTGACCTGGTCGGTCTCTACAACTTTCTCCGGAACATGGTTGTACCATTTCGCAAGCACTTTGACACCATACTTCTTACACAGATCCCAGTGAATCACCTTGGCCAGCTTGTCATGTCTTCCTTTGTACTCCGTCTGGGCCATCTTACTGCATTCGCTAACAATATGAAATACAGTCTCCTCTGCTTTATTGCACATTCTACACATAGGAGAGACGTTTGCTTTCTCTATCCTTGCCTTCATTACATTTGTCCTTAGAGACTGGTCTTGCGCCGCAGTAATCAAGCCCTCTGTTTCCTTCTTTAGTTCTCCACTCTTTAACCAATTCCATGACTTGCTGCTGGCCACTTCCTCAGTACACCTCAAGAACCGGCCATGAAGTGGTTTGTTCCTCCAATCTTGATGTCTTTCCTCCTTCCTTTCCCTCTTGTACTCCTTCGGCCCAACTTCGTCTGCCCTCGTGTACCTTTGTGCAACTTTCAACAAGCTCTCCTCGGTCCTTCTGACATGACAATGCAAGCTTCTGCGCTCGATGTTAACACTGTCCGCCACGCTAAGCAACCCCCTTCCGCCCTCTGACCTCGGAAGATAGAGTCTACTAACATTTGACCGCGGGTGTAGCATGCCATGCATGGTCATTAGTTTTCTTGTCCTCCTGTCAGTGACATCTAGATCTTCCTTAGTCCACTCGACAATACCCGCACTGTACCTCATCAAAGACACGGCCCATGTGTTAATCGCCTTAATCATGTTCCCCCCGTTTAGTTTAGACTTCAAACATTTCTTTACACGCCTGATGTATTCTGCCTTCAGCCTTACCTTTGATTCCTTGTGAAGGACATGGTCCGATTCAAGTACACCAAGATACCGATAACTCTCCTCCTCACCCAAAGCCCTCAACTGTGTACCATCTGGCAGAGCAATGCCAGATTTATTATTATTATTATTATTATTATTATTATTATTATTATTATTATTATTATTATTATTATTATTATTATTATTATTATTATTATTATTATTATTATTATTATTATTATTATTATTATTATTATTATTATTATTATTATTATTATTATTATTATTATTATTCTGGTGTACAACCCGAACTATGTTAAAACCCTTCAAACATTATCTGAAGTTGGGCATTGGCGTACATACGTACATGCTTCACAATGTTGAGACTATGTTATGTTATCTCCATATGGCTCGGGCCTGTTGACATGATAAGGCTGCCATTTGACCAGCTAAGGGATTAAATCCAAGAACTGAAGAGATGTCAACTGATTCAGCAAGAGCAACAAGTTGCAACCTCTCAAACGTATACTTTGATGATCGCAAGACATTAAGTAAAAACAACCAATTCTCTGCGCTTCTAAAAAAATTCCCCAACGTTGAAGTTAGAATTCAAAGAGATCTCACACAAAACAGTGTATTCACTTTTTACATACCCTATCCTAGATCATTTTTTTTTTGTAAATTCACCCGACCCTCACCGCTAAAAATATCAAGTCTCCAGAGTGTAAACTCTTATCGTACCAAACATTAACATTTATATACACTCTTTATCCCTATGGTAATTTTGCAAGGATGCTTGAAAAAAAAGCACCTAAGATATAGAAATGCATTGTTTAAAATCCCCCCCCCCCCCAGGAAGTGTGGATGGGGTCTTAAAACGAATACTTACCGGTAGAGTCGAATTACTAATTTTGCCATAAAGTTTATGGTGCAGTAAACAGTTTGTATATATAGAATGTTGATATTACTCCTTTATGTTTAACAATCATCGAGTCTCTTTTATTTCTTTTCTCTTTTTTCCTCTATTGCTCAGAAGCCCAGGTGTGTGCTTTGTGTCTACTTCACTCTACTTACCGGTAGAGTCGAATTACTAATTTGCATATTCCCCATGCCGCGAGGCAATAATGCTAAGACTTTCACACACACACAATAGCGCCCTCCACCGTCCTACCCACAACGCCCCGCTACATGCCTGCCACGAAGTCGTCCTCTTTCCGATGAGCCCTACTAAATGTAAGCACCCAAGGACCGAGTATGTGGGGAAGGAGGGAGGGATACTCTACCGGTAAGTATTCATTCGTAGACCCCATCCACACTTCTGTGGGGCAGAGTCTACTTCACTCTACTTACCGGTACCCATAGACTCGCACCGAGGAAAGGCGGTGGGTATACGCGGTGCTACTGCATGCCTTAAGGGGGCGTAGGACCCCGGCGCACTCAAAAATTCAGAGCACGCTTCGCGACCGCTAGGCCCGACAGTGGTCCATGCCCAAATGGACAGGGGGTGTCGTCCCCACGGGTGAACAAAACATTAAGTATTGTTCGCACTGTAATACCGTGGAAAACTCACCTAAACACGTGACTGACAAGGTGGAGCTTGTTCTGGCTTCGCAGCTTGGCAGGCCGCCTGTAACACCGCTCTACCCGCTCTCCCATCCACCTGCAGAACGCCCTTCAGGTAGCAGTCGGAGAACGTGGACGGGCTCTTCCAGGAGGCCGCCCTTGTTATGTCATTCATGGAGACACCTTTAAAGAAAGCCCATGAGGCCGACACTCCCCATACTTCGTGGGCATGAACCGGACCATCGGTCGCTGGCCATCCGCCCGGCACCAGGCAGATGGTTGTAACTATCCAACGCGCGATCGTATCGCGGGATGCTGGTCGGAACGAACAGCTGTTCGTTGCCGGTTCGGATTTACTTTGTGCGGTCGATGTACCACTTTAATGCCCGTACCGGGCACCAAAGTTTGTCGGCCACAACCGCCGGAAAGGCTTTAAGGTCGGGGACAAAGATGTCTGGGGGTTCGAAAGAACCGGATTGGTTCTTGGCCAGAAACCCCGCCGTAGGAATCAGGCGGGCTCCTCCGGGTTCCCACCGGTATGTCCTGCCGCCACTGTAAGGGAGTGGAGTTCACTCTGTCGGCGAGACGTAGCGACCGCCACCAAAAAGGCCACTTTGACCGTTAAGTGCAGCAACGTGGCCCCACTCAGTGGTTCATAAGGGGGTTTGGTTAGTGCTGACAGTACGCTAAAGAGGTCCCAGGATGGGACCAGTTTGCGCACAGGGGGACGGGTGACAAACATACCCTTAGTCAGCTGCCTGATCGCCCGATTATCCGAAACCGTCGAACCGTTGGCAAATCCCCCGTGGACCGCTGAAATGGCCCGCTATCAAAAAGATATAGGAGGAAATCCCCGACTTCCTCTACAGAAGTATCGGCGGGATGTATAGCTCTCCGCCTACACCATTTAAAGAAATGGTGTAGTCGGCAGTCATATACTCTTCGAGTTGAGGCCCTCCGGGACTGGGCGGCAACTTCCGCAGCCCGTCTCGAAAGGCCCCCTGCTCTGAGGGATCCCATGACAGCGCCCAGCACATCAGGTGCAGATCCCCTGCAGCCGTCTGAACCACTCCGGATCCTGGCTGGTATATGAGGTCCGGCCTGTGCACCAGGAGCCTGATCAGCTGAGGGAACCAGGGCTGTCGGGGCCAAAAAGGGGCGATCAAGAGAACTTTGCAGTAATCCTGCTCGATCTTTGTCAGCACCCGTGGAATGAGGGAGATGGGCGGGTAGGCGTATGCTAACAGCCCCTCCCATCGCATAGTCAGAGCGTTGATCCGCCATGACCCGGGGTCGGTACCCCTGGCGCAGTAGATCGGCAGTTGATTGTTCGTCCGAGAGGCGAACAAATCCACATGAGGCCGGTCGATTAGCAGGAAGAGCGACTGGGCCACACAGGGGCGGAGGGACCACTCTGTTGGGACGATCCAGCCCCGGGAAAGAGCGTCGGCCGTGAGCTTATCCTTCCCTGGATTGTACACCGCCGACAGGGCGATCCCCTGCGGAATGCACCAGTGATTTAGGTCCCAGGCTAGTGCACACAGCCGGGCCGACCGGGTGCCCCCCTGGTGATTGATATACGCTACCACAGTAGCGTTGTCGGAGCGCACCAGGACGGCCTGCCCCACTAACTGTGCATGGAAGTGCTAGAGGGCATTTCGGACCGCCAGCATTTCCAGGTCGTTGATGTGGGTCGAGTTTGGAGGAGGTTGACCCCCTGTCCGCGGTCAGTTTGTCTGATGCGGAGTCCGGCAGGACAGGGGTCGAAAAATATTTATTAAAATCCCCATGCCCTCGATGCGATCAGTACATACGCGGTCGAATGATATAGCCGGGAAAATAATCCCGCTCCTCGGAGCAGGGCCTGTCCTCCTCTTAAACAATCGCCGCACAACGGGGGAGATGCCGTTTTCTCGGCGGGAAGGTCCAGAACATGGGCCATGTCCCTCTGGACAAGGCGCAGTTCATTCTCGGCAATTGAGAGCCGTTGAGCAGAGAGCCGGTCAGACACACTCAGTGACTGTTCATCCAACGGCAGGGCTGTGCCTAAGGCGTGTTGCTCTGCATCCCGATCGGAGACAAAGGACCCGAAGGGTGTATGCTGATCCCCGTCTGGGATTGTGCCCGTGCACACGTGCGTGACCGCACACCAGTCTGTTCCACAACACCCCATGCAACGTCCTGTGCGGTGGTTGTGGGACGGTGGCTGGGAGGGGAGGCCGGTGTCCGGCTGACTGTGAACCCTGAGTGCACCCAGCCATGACCGAAGTGGTCGGGCTGGGTGTACGGCCCTTGAATTTGAGCAAAGTCCTGGACTTCACGCCGGCCGGATAGTAAGGCCCCTAAAGTCTGGAATGCCGTCGGGAATTCATCCCGGGATAGCGGTTCGCTACCCCGAAGACGTTTCCTATGGGTGTCAGGCGAAGACTCGTCAGATGACCGCAAATGACGGTCCTTTCTGGGCTTCTGCCTCTTGTTAACGGTACCCGGTCTCGGGACGAATCCGAGGCCCTCTCAGAGGAAGCCTGAGTTACAGGAACATCTGAGCAACGGGTGAAACCCGAAGACGAGGGCGGGCCCTGTGAGTGGGGTATTCCGGGGGAATCCCAGGTACCCGACTCTGCACCATTAATCCTCTTCCCCATGGCTAGCGCCCCACAGCCTATGGCATGGGCGGGTGCCGAAGAGTCCTTACCCACTCGCGGCAAAGAGAAAAGAGGACGACTCCGCGGCAGGCATGTCGCGGGGCGTTGTGGGTAGGACGGTGAAGGGCGCTATTGTGTGTGTGTGAAAGTCTTAGCATTATTGCCTCGCGGCATAGGGAATATGCAAATTAGTAATTCGACTCTACCGGTAAGTAGAGTGAAGTAGACACAAAGCACACACCTGGGCTTCTGAGCAATAGAGGAAAAAAGAGAAAAGAAATAAAAGAGACTCAATGATTGTAAAACACAAAGGAGTAATTTATCAACTATCTACAAACTGTTTACTGCACCATAAACTACTCAGTATTGTATAACGTCATGTTGACATTATGTAGTTTGAATGAATAAATAAATAAATAAATCTCCTGATGATGGCTAAAGCTAGCCCTATATAGGACTCTTCCTCTGTACACAGATACAGAGTCCTAACTATTAAGGCCCGTTTCTGGGGCGGAAAAATTTCAAAGCTTCATAACTCAAATCTTACCTGGGTCATTCCATGTCAGACCAACGCACTTTTTTACCTCATGTCTCCTGATTTTGATAAAAATTGCTGTGCTTGTAGGTCCTAATGAGCAATGAATGCACACCAATTTTCAGCCCGATCGGACTTTCCATGTGGTCAGGGCAGAAACCACTAAAATCTGACATTTTTAGGGTAAAATACCACCTTTTTGGTAAAATTATGTCATAACCCTGTCAATTTTTATCACATATATGCAAATTTGGTATCAAATTGATGAGAATTGCATGCTCAAATCAATTCTTTCATCAAAAATAAATTTTCTGAAATGTAGGTCACTGTAATCTTTATTGTGACCTTTGACCCCGTTTTTGAAATAATGTATCATTCCAAAACTCAACGAAGTAAAAATCATTTGATAGAGCATGTCTTCCTCTATCAGCATCCACTAAGAAACAGTTGGGCTCTTCAAAATTTACAAGTTTATGACTATTTTTGTACAAGTCACTATGATCTTTAATATGTTATCGTGACCTTTGACCCAATTTTTGAAATAACGCATCATTCCAAAAGTCAATGAAATGAAAATCACTTGATAGAGCATGTCATCCTCTATCAGAATACACTAAGAAACAACTGGGCTCTTCAAAATTTACAACTTTAAGACTATTTTTGTACAGTTGGTAGGTTACAAATTAGTCAATTTATACATGCACTTTACTTTATAAATAAATAAAAATAAAAAACTTTCCAAAGTTACTAAATTTGTTATTGGTTTGGGATTTTTTCATGTTGAGGGCTGATGTGGTCTAACCAGAATCATACTTTAAAATACCAGCAGTGATACACCCAGGATTTAATTTGGGTTGTGGGTGGAGGGGGGTGGGGGGGGGGAGGGCATTTTTCCGAAACAAAATTCTTTCCAAGATGGTAAACAAAAAATGTCACCATGCTGCAACTCTGACTTCATCGGAAGGTTAGCATGCCTTTTCGTGTGCTATACAACCGTATATGGAAATCGCACAGTTAGCACAAAATCTGCTGCTGAGCAGCTCTATTAAAATGGGCACTGAAGTCAGAGTTGCAGCATGGTGAACAAATTGTTCTTGAGGATTTCTCAGAAAGTTACTATGCATTAATTTGTTGTTCAAGATTCATCACAGGGGGTTAAAGTAAGACTGCATAAGTTTGTGATCTACTGAAGAAAGGCAGACAGCTTCTCCATCTCAACCTTGATGTAATCTCTAACTGGGATCACTAATAATCACAGTGGTGCACCCAAAGGGGGGGGGGGGGGGGGGGGGGACGATGGGTCTGGGGGATTGATCCCAGCCCCTCCAAGGTATTCAATTTGTTTGTTTGATTTGTTTTGATTTTTTGTTTTACAATCTTCGAAAGAAATTTTTGGGGAAAATATGGCCCACCCCAAAAAAATAATAAATCCTGGGTGTGTCACTGCTGATAGTTTAAATTCTGATTCTGGTTAAACCACATCAGCCCTCAACAAGAAACAAATCGCAAACCATGAACACTTTAAGTAACTTTAGAAACAGAAGAGTGAGGTTTGTTGGTGGATTTATTATGTGAAGTATATAAATTGACTAGTTTGTGACCTAACAACTGTACAAAAATGGTAATAAAATTGTACATTTTGAAGAGCTCAGTAGTTTCTTGGTTGATTGTGATAGAGGAAAACATGTACTATCAAGTGATTTTTATTTTGTTGAAAGCCACTAATTTCAACAGATTCACATTCCATGGCTGCATACATTTTTCTGCGGTGGGTTTTGGTCATCATATTATTCCTCACAAATCCGTCATTTTCGTGAAATAATGCAGCTCCCAACATTAAAAAATTCCCGTTTTTGATTATTTTCTCACAGTGTTGTCTGTTGCCGTGCGTACGCGTATACATTCGCGTGCAAGACGCATGATGCAAGACCCATGAATTCTTGGTCACCGTATCTTGACTGCACAGCGTTACACGCAAACGCAGCGCAAGATTTGTGCGTCGTCCATCTTGCATACACACAGCAGACTGTGAGAGTACGAACAAAAATGGGAATTCCTTAACGTTGGGAGCTGCATTGTTTCATGAAAATTACGGATTTGTGAAGAATAACTGCGATCAAAACCCACCGCAGAAAAATGTATGCTGCCATAGAATGTGAATCTGTTGAAATTAGTGCTTTCTTGCAGGTAAGATTTGAGTTATGAAGCTTTTAAACATTTTCCGCCCCAGAAATGGGCCCTGATATCCAGGACGTCACTGTAGTATAATACGAAAGTGTAAGGCCGCCAGGGCTAGGCTAAAGCAAAGAGCAAGGAAGAGAAAGAGTTACAACTAGTCATCTTCAAAGGTTCAGGCATGTGAGTAACTATCAATGAAAAAAGAGGAAAAGAGAAAACCAGGCAAGAAGAAAAGAGGAAAATATAATATTCCTATACTTTTGTACACAGAAAGTGAAGAAAAAAAAGAGGAAACTCAAAATCCAAAAAGAGGAATCAGCTGAAAAGAGGAAGTCTCACATGCCTGAAGGTTCTATGTGTATTACCGCGGGCGTATAATGACTAGCGCTAATCGGCAGAAACATCTGGGGGCGCATTTCCTAACGAGCGAAGTATAATTGAACTAGGTATTATATGTCTGTGGTTACGCCACAGAAAAAGAAGAAAAAAATTGCAGTGCGTTCAAGCGTCCTTTTCAACCAAACAGCATACGGCAAGGATGATTTTAGCAATGAATAACGACATTTCAGTGATTTTGGCAAACAAAAATGCAATTGAAATTACCCGTTTGTAATATTCTTATAAAACAAACACAAAAACAGTTGAATAATTACGGCTCTCTCAATCTTCTTAACCAAAAATATCCTACGCGAAATTGTATAAAAGTGTTTAAAAAAAAAAATCATTTTATATTCCCCTTTTTCAGTTTGTATTTAATTGTGTCTATTGTTCAAATGCATATCCCCTGTAGGAAAAGCGTTTGCAAACAATCCCATTTCGTTTTCAACGGCCAGAGACCACTGACATTCTTTTCATGATAAAACAATCAATACCACATATTTCATAATTTTCCCGATCAGCAAAACCTAACAAATGTCATAATTCATCACAGGAAAGGCCGATTTGTTTGCTTCAAAATTCAGTCAAAAGCTCAAAGTCTACAGTTTCTAATGTAGCACTGTGCGCATGCAATGTAGGTGACATTGTTTACTGCGCACGCATTGAACTTGTGTGTTGCTACTTTACCACTCCAATAATTATGAATGGAAAACGATGTGATACCAGTGACGGCAGCGAAAGGCGGTAACACACATGGGGTACAAAGAGCTTGCTGCGGTTGGAATGTGTACAGCCTTTTACAGTCGCTGCGGTTCACATCCATAGTGTTTCCACTGGAGGCAGCACTAATCGGATTAATTTGAGCTTCGGAGATTGAGACTGGAGTTGTAACTACTTCTGTTCCTTGCTCTATGGCTAAAGCAAGTTTGTCTCAAAATTTGGACAAGCTTGCTTAAGTCATCATCAAGAGATTGATTTTTTTTATGATTTTTTTTACTAAAAGTCCCCACTAAAGCGAAGGTACATGTAGTAGTCCCTGGCCGATTTCTTACATGTACAAATGTGCTTTCTGCCCAGGTAGTAGTTAAAAGAAAGGACAGTTCTTTTCAGAACTGAGAAGGCTATTCTGAAAAATATACTCCCCGGTAGAAAAATACAAAGCAAGACAAGTTCTCATTAGTATACACATAATGAATGTTTATGAGTGCAATGGTGCGAATATGTTCATGAGTTGAAAGATGGAATGTTCTATTCAACGAGGCGGAGCCGAGTTGAATGGAACATTCCAGCTTTCAACGAATGAACATATTCGCACCATTGCACGAATGAAAAACATTCATTATTTGTTTTATATAACATCCAAGTAGAACTTTGTCATTTTTATTGAAAGAAACAACTTTCAAAACAAACAATTTCAACTGTAGAAGCCGAATGCTAGTAATTTTACTATGCCTTCTTGCAGTAACACCTGCTGCGTTACCAAAGACACGCGCACGCAGTGATGTTTTTACTCAGCTTTTTCGTTCCATCCGAAAAGTACCATTGCACGCTGGCAGCGTGCCAGCGTGCAATGGTACTTTTCGGATGGAACGAAAAAGCACGGCGAGTGACTCAGCGTGCAATGGTACTTTTATTTGCTATCACGTGACGGACAATCCTCCAATCAAATGGCAAGGATCTGCTTGGGTGTTATATAAAACACAATATACCCAGCAAGGTAGATACACCTTAGTGTTAATATAAACCATAGACCTACATGTATATAGACTAAAATTAAGTTGTCACAGCCCAAATGGTGTATCAATTGTCAAAGCTTGGAAATGTCAAGTGAAGTATGACAATTGAATCTGTCTCTCAAGGGCGCTTTTATTATCATTATGACAAAGAAACCATCTGAAAATTCTTGATTAATTTTCTTGTACAAGCAATTCAAGTCGCAAACTGCTCTTTTCTGTTCCAACTTCCTTCCAGTTTTGACTGAATGTAAGGGCTCGGGTCATGCATGTGTGAGCATGAAATGTGACAAGCTTCTTTGATTTGATATAAGTTGACACGTGATGACATCCTGATGATATATGTTTCATCTGTTTCAAAAGTCTTGATCTTCAAAATCGTGCATGACTTGCCTTGAGAGGACATTGTCAAGTATGATACTTTCATACAAAAAACTTGCAGGTCTATTCAGATTTATACACACGCATTTAAAACATTGCAAACATTTAGACTAACAAAAGCAAATAAGAGCTTGCTTCTACATGAAGGATTATTAAGGCCCAGTCTAACCATTTTACTAATAATACTTCATTAAAAACTCACATGACAAAGTAGATACCAGTGAGCATTTCCAACAGAAATAGCGAGTCTAAAGGAATTCTAGGAGTCTTGTGAGTGTTGAGGTTAAGTTTTCTTTGATGGTCTCTTTCAGCTGACTTAAGGTTTCCTTGTTCTTGCACCTCTGAGAAGCCACAAAGAGCCAATCTGACAAGAAAAGTAGTTATTAGTACAGAAATATTTAAGACTAGATTAGTTCAATAAGCACGGTAATAGTTATACATTTACAACTGCTGTACTAGGGGCATGTTAATAAATTAATTGAAATAGGAAATTATGACAATTTTTACGTTTGTTTCCATTTGCCTGTCTATTCCATGTTGGTAGCATAAATGTGCATCAACAAACTTTTTTAAATTCACAAATTTTGTTGAGAATGAAAAAATATGACTGTCATGCTATAACAGAATTAAAACATCCTTGAATATGTACAAAATAAGGCATACCCCCAATAAAGATTGAGCTGTTTCGTTTAAGTCCGACTTGCTTCGCATGTTAGGCGGTCATTTACACCAATTAATTAACGTGGAACGCAATAAATACCAAAATAAAGTACAAACGTGCAAATTATTTGTACGCACGTGTATACACAACCAAACGCTCTTTTTTTTTTAGGGGGGGGGGAATGTACAAACTTCAAATATTAATTTGCCTAAGAAAAAGATTGCCACGGATTTTCTTTTTAAAAAGTCAGCTATTACAAAAGGGCATTTTATGAATGGGAATAAAAGAGTAGTGACTCATTCCAAAACATTTAAAAACTTGTCTTTGTCATTTAAGAATTATCTGCTGTGATCCTCACCACGGTTATTGCATGTGTAAATAATTTTAAAAATAAATAAATAAAATTATAAACCATAATTTGGGGTTTAAAAAAGTAAAATTCAATAGAGTGGAATTTAAACAAACCACCTGCAGTTTAAAACATGCTGCACTCTACCAACTGAACTACATGTATCGAACCCCATGTTGGTGGCCTTTAACCCCTTTGGTGCACAGATTAATTTTGTTTTAAGCAACAACAACAAAATGTTCAACCACGTTTTTCTCAAAATATTTCAAAAATAGCACCCCTGTTGACATCACACCAAACAGAAACCCCATGTGGGCAGTCTTTAACCCTTGAGCCCGCATAACGCCCGGAGGCGCCCTGCGTATGACCACGCATACTGCCCACACGCGCCTGCAGTTTGACATGGTGACATTTGAGTTATACACATGCGATTATAACGCAGCAAACAGCCGTAGATTGAGCGCGATCTCAAGATGACAACAGTCTAAAAATAGCACATGGTCCACATAAGAAAAAATTACGTAAGGTTCAAAGGTCGAAAGTCATTTCACAATCAAACAACGCATGTATGAGTGGGTGCTTTTTCTCTGTATGGAGCCAAACGTTTTCTCCGTGTAGTCTGACCGTATAGGGGATGTACCACGTACTACGCGCGCATGTACACAGTAATGACAGTCTCCAGCTTGTTTCGCGTCAAACTTTCTGGTGTTTGTACACACGGAGGACCGCGATTTGAAAGGATTTTTACAAAAGATTTTAGGTACAGAAGGTATTTGTTGATTATAGAGGCATTCATTTTCATTTCTCAAGGTATGTTGTGATTATTTTCAACCACTTTTCGTAGCTTTGTTTTCCTGTCGGACGACAATAAACTTGAGAAAACTTGTGTGCACAACTTTCCACGTAAACAAACCTTCACTTGATACGCAAACAATGTTTTCAATGTTTTGTTGATCTCTCTTATGTTTCCAACCTGAAAGCTTGAATTTGGTGAGTCAAACAAAGGAACTGTGAAAATCATTCAAAAGATAATTTCATCCTCTACAAAATAAACTCAACTTGTAACACAAGAAAATAATCACACCGACAGTTATACGACGTTTTTTTGGATAGGGCCGGAAATCGATTGAATTTTCCTGGCGCACTAAGGACCGTGTGACATTATGTTTAATGTTGCGTGCGTGCTAAAGGGTTAAGGGAGACCATACATAGTGTAGATAGCTTAGTTGGTAACCCTATGTTGGCAGTCTTTAAGGGAGACCATACATACAATGTAGTGTAGATAGCTTAGTTGGTAACCCTATGTTGGCGAACTTTAAGGGAGACCATACATAGTGTAGATAGCCTAGTTGGTAACCCTATGTTGGTGAACTTTAAGGGAGACCATACATAGTGTAGATAGCTTAGTTGGTAACCCTATGTTGGTGAACTTTAAGGGAGACCATACATAGTGTAGATAGCTTAGTTGGTAACCCTATGTTGGCGGTCTTTAAGGGAGACCATACATAGTGTAGATAGCTTAGTTGGTAACCCTATGTTGGCAGTCTTTAAGGGAGACCATACATACAATGTAGTGTAGATAGCTTAGTTGGTAACCCTATGTTGGCGAACTTTAAGGGAGACCGTACATAGTGTAGATAGCCTAGTTGGTAACCCTATGTTGGTGAACTTTAAGGGAGACCATACATAGTGTAGATAGCTTAGTTGGTAACCCTATGTTGGTGAACTTTAAGGGAGACCATACATAGTATAGATAGCTTAGTTGGTAACCCTATGTTGGCGGTCTTTAAGGGAGACCATACATAGTGTAGATAGCTTAATTGGTGAACCTATGTTGGCGGTCTTTAAGGGAGACCATACATACAATGTAGTGTAGATAGCTTAGTTGGTAACCCTATGTTGGTGAACTTAAAGGGAGACCATACATAGTGTAGATAGCTTAGTTGGTAACCCTATGTTGGCGGTCTTTAAGGGAGACCATACATAGTGTAGATAGCTTAGTTGGTAACCCTTTGTTGGTGAACTTAAAGGGAGACCATACATAGTGTAGATAGCTTAGTTGGTAACCCTATGTTGGTGAACTTTAAGGGAGACCATACATAGTGTAGATAGCTTAGTTGGTAACCCTATGTTGGCGGTCTTTAAGGGAGACCATACATACAATGTAGTGTAGATAGCTTAGTTGGTAACCCTATGTTGGTGAACTTAAAGGGAGACCATACATAGTGTAGATAGCTTAGTTGGTAACCCTATGTTGGCGGTCTTTAAGGGAGACCACACATAGTGTAGATAGCTTAGTTGGTAACCCTATGTTGGCAAAATTTTAAGGGAGACCATACATAGTGTAGATAGCTTAGTTGGTAACCCTATGTTGGCAAAATTTTAAGGGAGACCATACATAGTGTAGATAGCTTAGTTGGTAACCCTATGTTGGCGGTCTTTAAGGGAGACCATACATACAATGTAGTGTAGATAGCTTAGTTGGTAACCCTATGTTGGTGAACTTTAAGGGAGACCATACATACAATGTAGTGTAGATAGCTTAGTTGGTAACCATATGTTTGCGAACTTTAAGGGAGACCATACATAGTGCAGATAGCTTAGTTGGTAACCCTATGTTGGTGAACTTTAAGGGAGACCATACATAGTGTAGATAGCTTAGTTGGTAACCCTATGTTGGTGAACTTTAAGGGAGACCATACATAGTGTAGATAGCTTAGTTGGTAACCCTTTGTTGGCAAAATTTTAAGGGAGACCATACATAGTGTAGATAGCTTAGTTGGTAACCCTATGTTGGCGAACTTTAAGGGAGACCATACATAGTGTAGATAGCTTAGTTGGTAACCCTATGTTGGCAAAATTTTAAGGGAGACCATACATAGTGTAGATAGCTTAGTTGGTAACCCTATGTTGGCGAATTTTAAGGGAGACCATACATAGTGTAGATAGCTTAGTTGGTAACCCTATGTTGGCAAACTTTAAGGGAGACCATACATAGTGTAGATAGCTTAGTTGGTAACCCTATGTTGGCGAACTTTAAGGGAGACCATACATAGTGTAGATAGCTTAGTTGGTAACCCTATGTTGGTGAACTTAAAGGGAGACCATACATAGTGTAGATAGCTTAGTTGGTAACCCTATGTTGGCGAACTTTAAGGGAGACCATACATAGTGTAGATAGCTTAGTTGGTAACCCTATGTTGGCAGTCTTTAAGGGAGACCATACATACAATGTAGTGTAGATAGCTTAGTTGGTAACCCTATGTTGGCGAACTTTAAGGGAGACCATTCATAGTGTAGATAGCCTAGTTGGTAACCCTATGTTGGTGAACTTTAAGGGAGACCATACATAGTGTAGATAGCTTAGTTGGTAACCCTATGTTGGCGGTCTTTAAGGGAGACCATACATAGCTTAGTTGGTAACCCTATGTTGGTGAACTTGAAGGGAGACCATACATAGTGTAGATATCTTAGTTGGTAACCCTATGTTGGTGAACTTTAAGGGAGACCATACATAGTGTAGATAGCTTAGTTGGTAACGCTATGTTGGCGGTCTTTAAGGGAGACCATACATACAATGTAGTGTAGATAGCTTAGTTGGTAACCCTATGTTGGTGAACTTAAAGGGAGACCTTACATAGTGTAGATAGCTTAGTTGGTAACCATATGTTGGTGAACTTTAAGGGAGACCATACATAGTGTAGATAGCTTAGTTGGTAACCCTATGTTGGCAAAATTTTAAGGGAGACCATACATAGTGTAGATAGCTTAGTTGGTAACCCTATGTTGGCGGTCTTTAAGGGAGACCATACATAGTGTAGATAGCTTAGTTGGTAACGCTATGTTGGCGGTCTTTAAGGGAGACCATACATAGTGTAGATAGCTTAGTTGGTAACCATATGTTGGTGAACTTTAAGGGAGACCATACATAGTGTAGATAGCTTAGTTGGTAACCCTATGTTGGCAAAATTTTAAGGGAGACCATACATAGTGTAGATAGCTTAGTTGGTAACCCTATGTTGGCGGTCTTTAAGGGAGACCATACATACAATGTAGTGTAGATAGCTTAGTTGGTAACCCTATGTTGGTGAACTTGAAGGGAGACCATACATAGTGTAGATATCTTAGTTGGTAACCCTATGTTGGTGAACTTTAAGGGAGACCATACATAGTGTAGATAGCTTAGTTGGTAACCCTATGTTGGCGGTCTTTAAGGGAGACCATACATAGTGTAGATAGCTTAGTTGGTAACCCTATGTTGGCGGTCTTTAAGGGAGACCATACATAGAGTGTAGATAGCTTAGTTGGTAACCCTATGTTGGCGGTCTTTAAGGGAGACCATACATACAATGTAGTGTAGATAGCTTAGTTGGTAACCCTATGTTGGTGAACTTAAAGGGAGACCATACATAGTGTAGATAGCTTAGTTGGTAACCATATGTTGGCGAACTTTAAGGGAGACCATACATAGTGTAGATAGCTTAGTTGGTAACCCTATGTTTGCGAACTTTAAGGGAGACCATACATAGTGTAGATAGCTTAGTTGGTAACCCTATGTTGGTGAACTTTAAGGGAGACCATACATAGTGTAGATAGCTTAGTTGGTAACCCTATGTTGGCAAACTTTAAGGGAGACCATACATAGTTTAGATAGCTTAGTTGGTAACCCTATGTTGGCGAACTTTAAGGGAGACCATACATAGTGTAGATAGCTTATAGTTGGTAACCCTATGTTGGCGAACTTTAAGGGAGACCATACAAAGTGTAGATAGCTTAGTTGGTAACCCTATGTTGGCAAACTTTAAGGGAGACCATATATAGCTTGGAAAGATTGATCACAAGGTTTCTCACTAGCCAGGCTAGCCCATTTCTTGATAATCTTCAATTTGCATACAGGCAAAGTAGGGGAGTTGACGATGCAGTGCTTGTCTATCTTCACAAACTTTACAATCACCTGGACTCACCCCGAACATACGTCAGGTCTCTGTTTATTGATTTCTCCAGTGCTTTTAACACAATACAACCTCATATCCTTGCGCAGAAATTATTACAAATGAATATCTCACCCCAAATTGTGCGATGGATACATGGATTTTTAAGAGATAGGCCACAGTGGGTCAAAGTAGGAGGTGTTTGTTCTGATGTAAAATATATCAATACTGGTGTTCCTCAAGGATGTGTCATCTCTCCTGTGTTATTTTCGTTATATACCAGTGACTGTTTATGTTCCAGCTCAAATTGCAGCATCATTAAATATGCAGATGACACGGTAGGGTAAACTGGGGTAAAAACGCCCGTTTTTCTAGTTTATGAGAAATGTCTCCGAATTTCTTGGAGACAGAGGGAAATTAATGTGTGGTTTTATCCATTACATATCTCCTCTATTGTGTGCAAATATAAAATTAAACTCACTATGTTGATAAAGGGAAATTTTCCTTGCTTTTTGAAAGGAAGTTTGGCGGGCGTTTTTACCCGGGTGTTGGGGTAAAAACGCCCAAGACCCGGGTAAAAACGCCCGCGCATATGTAAACCCCCAAAAGCGATTGCTATTATATACAGGTTTTTGTAGTGGAATCATATTTATTCAATTGATTCAATATTGAGGAACCTACACTAACTACAAACAATTTTTTAAACACAGTTAGTTCATTATATAACTATAAACTCAATCATTTGAAACCGTAATTTTATTTGGAAGGTTGAAACATTAGCGCACATAATTAACGCACGACAAACTTTAACACCTATTTTATGTACCAACTTTGAAAGGTCTAAGGTTACAAAGCCCATAACTGAAGCACACTGTTCCCAGGAAATCGTCCCAGAAGCTCCTGATTTCACAAGCACTAAGACTCATGTTAAAATGACTTGTCAGTTAAGATTGCAAAGATTTGCAAATAAGGCCATTCTTAGCTCTTTGTAAAATCAAGCTTGGATCACTGATATTTCTTTTAAGACCTAAGATTAGAAGACGCATTTCATACTAAAACTGTTTTTTTCTTTCTTTTTTTCTTTTTTTTCAGTATTACTTAGAAAGCTTTGACTCTATATCTTACATCATGCTTTTACAAGCAACTTTAAAACATATTCGGTCAATTCAGCTTGAAACATGCCTTACTAAAGTCAATCATGTTTTTACCCCAAGCAAAATCAATGTTATTAGTCATAAATTTACATATATGTTTCTAGCCTGCTTTGTGATAGTAGCTATTTCAATGCATATTTATCTGCCATTTATTGAATTTGACCATAGTTTTAGCCAAGTCTTCTTGATTTAATCCCCAGTGGCGTGCAGTAGTTGGAATGATGGTCTGTAATTTGCAGAGGATATCACAGCGTCGAGTCTGGAGAATGTCATCATTTTTTTCTGGCCAAATGAATCTGTTGGTGCCACGAGGCAGCATGTATTTGACGGTCACATGAGTCGGAGTGATTGGTAGCATCACTACTCCAATGTATAAATCCTCCTCATATATAGCTGCCACATATTCTCCCACTTGATAATTTGCAGAAATCACGTTTTCAGAAGATCCTGCCGAGTGTACTGTCCCTGATGAAGCTGCTGCCTGTGACGCTACTAGTGTTTCTTGTTTGTTGTCATTCGATGTCGCTTGCATTTTCTTTTGTTCCATTTTCCTCTTCTGTGCTAGGTCTTTTTTCTCTTTTGCTACTTCTCGATTCTTTTGCAGCTGCTCTTTCTTACTTTTAGCCAGTTGTTTTTTCGCTTTGATTTCTGCTTTCTTTTTCTGTTTTTCTTGTTCTTCTGTTTGAAGCCTTACAACCACTTCATCTTCTGTTAGGCATTCCCCAAATGATCTCTTCACAGCTTTCCCCCTTTTCTTTTCATTAACTGGTGCCTGTCGTTTCTGAAGTGAGTTAAGCACAGCGACCTTCATTGCTCGCTTTGGCGTGAGAGGATCAGTGAGGGAGTCATCTTCACTAGAAGGAGAAACCAATGGACTTGGTGGAGAGCTAACGTGGGCTGGACTCTGTGTGTCCCAAGAAAGATCAGGTGCTGGACTAAGTGTTGGCTGTGTGGTCTCACCTTCATCTACACTGGAACATGAAGCTGCAACTTGGTCTGGACTCATCTGTGTGTCCTGATTAACTTGTACCGTGCTACATGTAGGCCTACGTGTATCTGTATCTGGACGGAAGAACACCTTGGCTGGAAGAAGCTTCTCTGTGGGAATGGCATGTCTGTCCACTGGATATATTCCGCTTTTCATGAAGCCAGAGATAACATGCTCTTTACGGAAAGCCTTAGCATACAGCTGCTTCAGCAGGCCAGGAAAAGTTGACTTGTCAACACTTTTTAGTCGACTACCCTTGTAGTGCCGCTTCAGGATTTTGCTCCAGTCTTTTTTGGCAGGGCCAAACACACCAACATCTAATGGTTGTAGAACATGCGAACAGTGCGGTGGCATACAGAGAAGGTGCACATCGTGTGCTTTGGCTGTGGTTATTAGATCTACAGTGATGTGACTACTGTGCCCATCGAACAAAACCAGAATGGGTTTCTTGATGTGTCTGACGTGGTATAAGAAGCGCTTCTCGAACCATGAGGCCAGTGTTGTCCCTTCCATCCATCCTGAATCAGTTGTCGAGTACCCTGCACCATAAGGACCACCAACACACCAAGAATCATACAAGTTCTTGGCCTTGTAGAGGATATATGGGGGGAACACTTTACCATTTGCAGCAACACATCCCAAGACAGTGTACATTTCTTTCCCACTACCTGGAATGACAACACTGGGGTTGCGTTTCCCTTTCTTTACAAATACTCTCTTGCATTTTGGATCGGTGACAAAGCCTGTCTCATCCAGATTGATGATTTGAGCAGGAGAATCACGGATTCCTAGCTCATCAACTTTTTGTTCTAAAATGTCAAAGAACTTTGATATGACAAACTCATTGCAGGATGTAGCCCTAGAGATGGTTAACACCTCTGGTTTTCTAGGAGCAAGTTCAGTCATCCAGCGTCTTGTGAAGCCGTAGAACCAATCGTCGCCTGGACGGTTATTCTTGAACCGGGTCTTCTTTGCCAGAGATGCGACATACTCTTCTGTGATGTCTAGTATATCTGATTTCTCCATTGGACATGCATACTCCCCAGCTGCAATAATGGCTGTTACCAAGAGTTCCTCCTCTGCATGCGAAAGGTCTGTAGCTCTTCCTGATCCGTATTTAAGATTGGGATCTGCGATGTGCTCTCTGAGTGTTCGTCTTGGAATCTTGTATTGCCTTTCTGCTTCACGTTGACTTATTTCACCTCTCTGCACTCGGCAGAGGGCAGTTTTTAGAGTGATTGTGCTATACTTTTGTCGCAAACCAGTTTTCTGATACTGTCGAGGCATCTTGCTCTGAAAAAAAAGATGTAAGAAAGGCTAAAGGCTAGGCAACAGAATAGTGTTTGGAATGCGAAAGGTTGGGGAAGAAAAATCACTCAATTAAATAAAGCCAATGCCACCTTGCACCTTGAAAAATGCCCTAGGGCATGTAGGGTTACTGTTTACCCTTGAAATACGGGCAGCACTAATTATGTAGTGGGCTGCTGTGGATGCAGGCACCAAGGCCTATGGTAGGATAGCAAGACCAACTCATAGGCATATGCCTGGTACACGCAATACCAGTAGGTCTATGTAATCTTAACAACTTGACCCTAATATTTCAGACCTACATGCACTTGTATGCAAGCCTTGATGAAGAAATATTGACTACATAACACTGGCCTAATAGATTGTTTAAAAGTTTGTAGGAATATTGAAATTGAAATATTTACCTTCAGTAAAAGAGTCCTTCCTGTGAGCCCCAAGTGTGACTGGCTTCTGAAAGATACAGTACTTGTACAACATGTCATGTATGCATGTGTGTCCACAGGCTGTGCATGTGTTTTCACATGTGCTCTCGCATGTGCTCTCACATGTTTTGCGCATGTGCTGCGCATGTGACAGAATCTACCTCCCAGATTTTAATGAGGACACAACACACTCAAACAGTAATAGGTAAGGCCTACTGTTGTAACAGAGACAGTCAAGTGGTGGAAATAGATCAGAGCACACAGGACAACAAGAGATGAACGGAGAAGAGGTTGACGGAGGGGGGGGGGGGGGGGGGCAGAGGGAGGGGCTGGTATGACCAAAAGAGGTTGGACAACCCAAAAGACAACAAGTGGGAAGGGTGGTTAGTTAATGAGGCAGATACAAATTTGGCTGTCAAATTATTTATAATGAGGTTTTTGATGACTAATGGGGCTTTAATAGAGTTCAATGTTAAAGGATGCTACTGGGCGTTTTTACCCCGAGGTACTTGATTTATCCTGGGGTAAAAACGCCCACTTGCAAAACAATAGTAAGCAAAATATTAAAATTCATTTGAATATTGTGATCATTTATTACTTTGTAGTTAACCCTTCTGAATATATATCAACTATGGAATAATAAAAAAAATACACAATGTGCTGTTTTTTTTTCTTTTTTAGGTTTAGTAGGTTAAACCTTCGACAGGCATTTTTCAAAACTTTTTAATTTTTTTTTTTTTTTACAGCAACTATGCATCCTTAAAACATGTTAATGAGTTTAATTCTTCTTTTTATTATATTTCCCATGCATTGTCCTTAATAGAAATATATTTCATTTAGTAATTCTATTTGTCTTTTTTTACTAGCGGAAGAAACAAGTCAAGTGGGCGTTTTTACCCCATGGGCGCTTTTACCCCAGTTTACCCTAATTACTGGGTACTTGAAAAATGACTCTACCGAGTATGTAACAGAGGTCATGAATTTTATTGACTGGTGTAATCGTCACTATCTCTCGATAAATGTACAGAAAACTAAGGAGATGATTTTTGATTTTCGACGAGGTGCTGAGACACATGACCCTCTCACTATCAATAACTGCATTGTAGAAAGAGTCAATGAATATAAGTATCTTGGAACTGTAGTGGATGATCAACTGAACTGGAATAGGAATACTGAAACGATATACAGTAAAGCTAACCAACGTTTGTACTTTTTGAGAAAATGAAGGACCCGACCCACCCACTTTTTAATTGCTTTGTTTTTAATCGCTCTGGTATTAGACTCCGTCCACCACAAACAAAATCACTTCGTTTTCGACAATCCTTTGTTCCCAATTCAATTCATCTTTTTAATTCTTTAGTCAAACGGTAATTACTTATTTTTTAACTGTACCACAAATGTTTTGTATAATTTTAAAGTAACTTGTAAGTATTGTCAGTAATCTATTCCAATCATTCGCTGTAATTTTAGCAATATACAATTTTTTCGTGGTTTTGTATTGTGCTTTACATTTTATTGTTCGGTTTTATGAACATGTTTATTATAATAATAATAATAATAATATTTTAATGTCTCCAATTGCCAATGGAAAACAATTATCTGTATATGTTATGCGGACAATAAAGAATTATAATCTAATCTAATCTAATCTAATCTATAGTGTAGATAGCTTAGTTGGTAACCCTATGTTGGTGAACTTTAAGGGAGACCATACATAGTGTAGATAGCTTAGTTGGTAACCCTTATGTTGGCGGTCTTTAAGGGAGACCATACATAGTGTAGATAGCTTAGTTGGTAACCCTATGTTGGCGGTCTTTAAGGGAGACCATACATAGTGTAGATAGCTTAGTTGGTAACCCTATATTGGCGAACTTTAAGGGAGACCATACATAGTGTAGATAGCTTAGTTGGTAACCCTATGTTGGCGGTCTTTAAGGGAGACCATACATAGTGTAGATAGCTTAGTTGGTAACCCTATGTTGGCGAATTTTAAGGGAGACCATATATAGTGTAGATAGCTTAGTTGGTAACCCTATGTTGGCGGTCTTTAAGGGAGACCATACATACAATGTAGTGTAGATAGCTTAGTTGGTAACCCTATGTTGGCGAACTTTAAGGGAGACCATACATAGTGTAGATAGCTTAGTTGGTAACCCTTATGTTGGCGGTATTTAAGGGAGACCATACATAGTTTAGATAGCAATTAGTTGGTAACCCTATGTTGGCGAACTTTAAGGGAGACTAGTGTAGAATAGCTCAGTTGGCAATCCCATTTTAATTTATTCCTACATTATGTTAATGTATGCTAATGAGCAGGGGTTGAGCATGCGCACTGCATAGCTGTAATAAAGCACTCATGATACTGGCAAGTAATGTCACTACATGTTTCATTTATTTCAAGTCCTTAGACATTACATTGACGACAAAGATGGGATTTCAGACGGTATGTTTTTTTCGTCGAGACCACCGTAAGCTAGTATAGCCTTAGTACATTCGGGTTTTAGGTGGACTTGTTACACCAAAACTGCAAGCTATCAGTGTTTATTGAGCGAACTAACTCGACGCATTGACGCGCTCGATTGGAGAACTTTTGTATGCTAATAGCGCACGGGGCAACAACATGAAGCCCTTCAAGAACGCAAGAAAGCAATTCTGCTCACAGAGGTCGGTCCTGAAGTTTAAGGCACACTGGTAAATCTCCTTGTGCCCAAGAAAGCAAAGGTCGTCCTTTTCCAGGACATTCTGAAAAAGTTGGAGAATAATTTTATTCCTACACCTCTGGAAATCGCTGAGAGCTGTAAATTCCGCACCAGGAACCAGAAACAGAATGAGAAAAGCAGTGAGTACATTGTTGCCTTGAAACACCTAACTTTGTACTGTAACTTTGTAATCTCTAAGTATAGGACTACACCACACACAACAATGGGTTACACACCTGCAGAATTGTTGATGAAGAGAACGCTCAGAACACACCTATACGTAGGTCTGGTTCAGCCAAATTTAGCATCAAGGGTTGAAAAACAACAGTTGCGTTGAAAGCAGCAATTTGGCTCCAAAAAAAGAGAGAGGACTTTTGACCCAGATGAGCAAGTTCGTCTTCTCAGTCCTCCCAACAGGTCTTTGCCAAACAAGTGGGGTGTTGGGAAAATAGTAGAAGTGTGTGGTACGAAAAGATACTTAGTTGAACTGGGAACAAAATCAGAAGTGTTCATGTTGACCAAATGATTCCAGCCAAAGATAAACTAAAGCCTGAACATGAATACCTAGCTCCCGAGGTTTTGGGTGAAAGTGAGTTGGAAACGACCATAGTGGTTGAATCACCAAATTCAGCTATTAATGACAAAGAATCAGACTCCTCTAATCAAAGTTCTTGGACTAAAACAGAGCCAAACAAACCTGTAGTGGAGTCAGCATCTAAACCAGTTATGGTGAGAAGATCTTAGAGGATTCGAAAACCACTGGTTAAGTTAGACTTGTATAGTTCATACAAAACCAAACAAAAAGCCAGTTTGAACAGATTCATAGCTAACTGGGTCTTTTAGCCTCTCACATTCAAATCCTATCCACACCTTCTCGCGGTGAATCTGTTAACCTTAGTCTTGCGGCTAGGCGGCTGACGTACATAGAAGGGTGCTCTTGTCTCCCCTGTCCCAAGGAGGCAGCAGAGTCCAGCCACACCACCATCCCAGTGGCTACCCAGGGGCAACCAATCTCCTATAATGAACACAACTACTAGCACCAGGGTTAGAGCCCCTGCTCCATATAAGGCAGATAGCAAAAGACGCAGGACTCCTGTAACGATGACGAGTGGTACTCAAAGCTCCCCTGGGGAAGGTGTTTTGCAAATCCATCCGTATTGCAACGTGGAACGTCCTTACCCTTAACATGAACGGTTATCCAGCAGCATTTATCCGGCAAATTAAATCATACAACATTTCTCTATGAGGCGTCACCGAGTCCAGACTCAATGACAGCGGCCTTCATTAGTTCGATGAAGCTACACTAATATACTCTGGTGGCACTACAAAGACCATCGGTGTCGCTCTCTTTGTACGTCCCCCTTTCAACAGAGTCATCACCAAATGGCAAACAATCTTCGACCGTCTACTTTTTGACATGGTCAACTCTCCATCATTGTGGCTTATGCTCCAACAAATGTATCAGACGACAGCACAAAGGATATATTCTACGACCAATTAACTGCTGTGGTTGAGAATGTATCAGCCCACAACAAGCTCATTGTCCTTGGCGACATGAACGCCTCCCCACCCTCCTGCTCAAGGAACGGCTCCGAATCCATCCTAGGTGCATTCAACACTGGCCCAACCAACGACAACTCAGTGAGGCTCAGAGAGGCTCCTCTCAGAACATACCAATAACTGGTAGCTGATTACACCAACGCAACATCCACAGAGTCACCTGGATCTCAAACGATGGTCACACACAAAATGAACTAAAATCCTACAGGGTCTACAGAGGAGCTGAAGCCCCTGCAAACACAGATCAACGCCTGCTTATCCCATTTCTAGCAATCACTCCCCGTTTCCACTCCAAGAAGCCCCCCACCCCCTTGTATGACAAGGAACGAGTCACCAAAGACAAAACCCCGCACTCAAATACTCTGTCACAAGCCAAAAAAGGTTCCAAGCTATTGGTGACCTGCAAGATGACGTGGAATCTGCATCAACAAATCAATGGTTCTCCCTGTTCCTCAGGAGACACTAGACAGATGGAAGGAACATTTCGAAGCTGCCCTCAACCACCCACCAGCTCCATCATGCCCAGACTTGGACATCCCTACAACTCCTCCTCCAGACCAGGGAACCTTTGCAAAAACCCCACCTTGGAAGAGGTGATATCAACCATCAAAAAGCTGAAGAAAGGTAAAGCTGCCGGCCCAGACCACATCCCTCCTGAGCTTCTGAAGTGTGCTATTGATCCTATCAGTGCCGTCCTCCACAAGCTCTTTCTGCAGGCCTGGCAATCAGGCAAAGTCCTGGCAGAGTGGTAAGAGGGCATCATAGTCACACTCTATAAGGGGAAGGGCCCTCTTCTGCTTGTCGAGCATAGAGACGCCCTGAGCAATCTGGATTTACAGCTGGCCGCTCCACAATGGATGCCATTCTTGCCCTCCGCCTGTTATCTGAGCTGCATCATGAGTTCTGTCAACCTCTGTCCGTGGCCTACGTCGACCTGAAGGCTGCTTTGGACTCTGTCGCACTCAGGAAAGCTCTCCAAGGCATAGGGGTTCCCGACTGTCTCCTCACCCTCATTAAGGATCTTCAAACCAATACCTCTGCCAAGGTACACCAAGGAAGGAACACCTCTAAATGCTTCCCCACAAGATCAGGTGCAAGACAGGGTTGCATCTTGGCTTCTTCCCTCTTCTACGGTGCCATGGACTGGACCATCGGCCAGTCAAGGTTCTCGGACATGGACTACGCAGATGACGTCGCCCTGGTCAGCAGAATGTTTTTGTCTTTCTTTAGAAAAAACATGTTTGTGCCATAACAAATGTGGATGTGATCAACATGCAAATATCTTGTTAAAATGCACACACGCACTTTACATCTAATGCATAACCAATTTCATTGGCCAATCAGCGTTGTTTCTCAGTACATCACTTCCAGGGGTTAGTGAAGAGAGGTATCGATACGGCGCGCTGCGCATGGTACACCTTAGTTGGACACCCCATGTGAGTGGTCTTTAAGGGAGACCGTTCTTAGTGTAGATAGCTCAGTTGGTAATCCCCCTGTTCGTGGCCTTTTAGGGAGATCACTATAATGCTCATATTATTTGTTCATGTGACGTGTCTCATGGTTGAACGCACAACAGCTTCAATATACAGCTCACACATTGCTCTGTTAAATGCTTTGTGACAATTTTTAAGGCTCAAAATAGCTTTTATGCTACAGCAAATAACCTGAATGTAAATTACTATAGACTGTACTGAAATATGAAATATCCAGACTTACCTAGAACAAATCTGGCTGAAAAAGGCATGTGAAACAGGTGACAAAAACCCAATATCTGCATTGTATTCTGACAACACATAGGTTAGCACATCAAATCTGAAAACAAAAGAACATACATGTTAACCAAAATGATGAATTGGGTTTTTTATCCCGGAAGAGAAATTTGATATAAGCTTCTTTAAACCAACTACTCTAAGAACAACATGTTAAGAAAAATGGCAAATGGCAAAAACAGGAAACAGTTTATGAAATGCATGGCATTTAGTTATGCTTCCGTCAAATATGCTAGCCAATTTGCATCCAAATGGAAATACAATCGCTCAAACTTTGCAACATTTGGATAATAATGGAAGAAAACACACCCTTGTCACAAAAAGTTGTGTGCTTTCAGATGCTTGATTTTGAGACCTCAAAATCTAATTCTGAGGTCTCAAAATCAAATTTGTGGACAATTATTTCTTTCATGAAAACTATGTTTCTTCAGAGGGAGCCGTCTCTAACAATGTTTTAATTTATCAATAGCCTAATTACTTGTACCAAGTAAAGTTTTATGATAATAATTATTTTGAGTTATTACAAATGGTGTCCACTGCCTTAAAGCCATTGGACATTTTCAGTACAGAAAACAAATTAAAAGTTCACAGATTTACAAATAACTTACAGGGTTTACAGAAGGTAATGTTGAAACACTTTTCTTGAAACATTATTCCATGAAATGCAGAAAACATTAAAACAATATATATTTTCAATATCGAGAATTACGGATTTATTTTAAACACATGTCATGACACGGCAAAACGTGCGGAAACAAGGGTGGGTTTTCCCATTGTTTCTCCCGACTCCGATGACCGATTGAGCCTAAATTTTCACAGGTTTGTTATTTTATATATAAGGCCTTGGACAATACTGTTTACCGAAAGTGTCCAATGGCTTCAAAGATTAGAAAGGTACGCTAAGATAAAAGGAGTGACTCAGTTATAGTAACTCTCCCCAGCACAGTCGTTTGGACCACTGCTCATTCAAACTCTTAGAAGAAATGACCTTATTGTAGTTCAAATTCACAATTCTCGCAAGATTAGTGTTAAAAATCTATACCAAGGCTCTGAAAAAGTTATAATAACAATAATAATACACAAGCACTTATATAGGGCCCCACGAAGAACGGAGTGCTTAACAACTTAAAGAAGAGGAACAAAAGAACAGTGAATCGCGGAAACAAATGAGTTTTCAATTTCCGCTTGAACACAGACAAAGACGGCGCTTCTCGAAAACTGAACGGTAGTTCATTCCAAAGACGAGCCGTGGTAGATGTGAAAGTCATGTCAACAGCTTTCTTGTACGATCTTTGGACAACAAGCCGGGTCCGATCAGTGGAGGAGCACAGTCGTGGTCTGTGTTCAGCGGAACCAATGTTCTGGAGTTGAGTGATGGCAGAAAGATAACTAGGGGCAAGGTTGTTCATAGCCTTGTAGACATACAGCATGAGTTTAAAAGCAATTCTTTGTCTGAGAGGGAGCCAATGAAATTCCCTCAGTAAGTCGATAGAGGGCACATCCAGTCCACCAGCCACAACTAACCGCGCTGCTTTGTTCTGCAGGCGTTGCAGACAAGTAAGATTGGCCTCGCGCGCCCCATTAAGAAGGGAGTTAGCATAGTCCAGACGGGATAGCACAAGGCCTTATAACGACATGATGGCAGGCGTCAATGGTGATGAAGCGACGAATACACCACAAGTTACGTATGTGGAAGTTGACGGACTTACATATCGTATTAATTTGGCTAGTCATGGTGAGAGATTTGTCAAAAGTAACAGCTAGGTTCTTGATTGATGTAGATCTCCGAATGGATAAATCACCCACGTTCAGATGAAGATCAGGAAGAGCAGCAGAAACATTTCTATTGGCAATTAGAAAGAACTCAGTCTTATCCTGGTTTAAGCGAAGTGTGTTTTGAATCATTCATTCCTCAGAGGAGAATTGGCCGTCAATGGAGACTTTAGTGACACGATCCTTGAGGAAAACCAAGATTTAACAGTGCTCCCGATACCAAATTTGGATTCTTATCTGGCCACAAGGATATGGTGGTCGACGGTATCAAAGGCAGCAGACATGTCGAGAAGGACCATGAGGACAGCCTTATTGTTATCAAGGGAATGCAGCAGACCATTTTTCACCTTCAGAAGGGCTGTCTCCGTACTGTGGTGACGCTTGAACGAAGACTGGAGGGGCTCACCCAGATTGTTGCTGTCCACATGGGCCATTACTTGACATGACGCTGCCTTCTCGATGACTTTGAACAGGAAAGGAAGGTTGGCAATGGGCTGGTAGTTTTTGAGAGGATTTCTATCCAAAGTACTTCTCTTAATTACAGGAGTAATGATGGACTCTTTGAGGGCAGAAGGAAAAGTGCCACTGGAAAGAGATGCATTAACTGTCTTAGTGATAACATGAACCAGGACATCAAGGTACTTTTTGAAAAGCCAAGATGGAATAGAGTCAAGGGTACACACTTTGGTGGGGAACTGCCTGCACAATCTCCGCAACATCATCGCTTTCAAGTGGTTGAAAATCAGATAAGGATGACTGAGTAACTGTAACATACATAACATTAGCAGAGACATTACATGAACCAACATCATTACGAATCTCAAGCTTCGAGACAGACTTGGGTAAGATCTTGGATGGCCTATTGAGAAGAGCGTCAATAGTGCGAAACATTTCTTTGGGATTAGTGGAGGCACATTTATCAGAGAAAAACCCGATCTTAGAATCTATGATGAGCCTGCCAACAAGTTCTTTCTGCAGCCTGAAAAGTTCTTCGTCCTCTTGTGACGGACTCTTCTTCAATTTGCTGTCCATTCTGCGCCGTTCACATCTCGCACCATGGATTGTGTCATTGTACCACGGGAGTCTATGCTTGACAGTAGTGGTTTTGGTGATCAAAGGACACACATCGTTGAGAGTAGCAGATGTTATGCTGATGAATGACTGAACGAGAACATTTGGATTGGCGCTATCAGGAATGGAGTCAACCTTTTCACTTAGCAGTTCACGGAAACGGTTGTGGTCCATTTTGCCATATTCATGGTAGGTCTTACTGATCTTGAGGTGGTTAGGTTTTTCACAATTGAATTAAGAGAGCACTTGATCAAGAAATGGTGATCAAGTGATCCTACTATTGTATGGGTTACAGGGTCAACTTCAACATTATAAACAAGGTTGTCACCAACACCAGATATCACAAGATCAAGGAAGTGACCTTTTGTATGCGTAGGATCCTTGACATGTTGGTAAAAACCAAAGTTCTCAAGACCAGTACAGAACTTACGAGTGTCCAATTTTTCAGGTTTGTCCAAATGCAGATTAAAATCACCAAGGTAGATAGATTTATGTGGTGTGTCACATATCTTGTCCAAAAATGTCTCAAACTCTTCTAGAAATTTAGAAGTCTTGAATTTGTTGACCCGTGATGGTGGTGGCCTAATAGAGCAACAACTTGGATTTGATTTTTGAGGGTGACAACACATTGCTCGAAAGTAACAGAATTAATGTCAGTTGGTAAGGGGCTTTAGTTTGGCAAGGATTCCAACACCTCCACCATAGGTAGTGCTTCCACGAGGGTAGTTGAAAAACTCGTAACCAGGAGGGGTAAATTCACCAATGACTACAGAATCATCCTCAAGTAGCTTGGTTTCAACAATTACCATTATTTCTATATCATATGACAAAACATGATCTAAGAGAGTAACTGTCTTGTTCGGTATGGAGTTTGCATTCCACACGTGAACAGTTATGTTGTGGAGTGGGGATGAGTGGGTATAGGTTATTAGCCAAAACCGAGTTAACTTTTACATGCTCAAAATCCCTTTATTTGTTGCTAATCCAAAACGTATTTGTCAATGCTGACTTTAACGCTAGACATTCTCGCAAAGGTCGCAAGTATTCCAACGGACTTTTTAAAGGAGCCTCTGAGCCGTCTAAAAAGAGAACTCTGTTAATCTGCATATTGAGAAACCCTGAATTCACAACCACTAGCCATTATGCCCTGGAGGACCTTTCCAAACTCTCCCGCAGTTTATCTGAGATAAACCATTATAAATGGAGCACAAATTGCTGTTGTTCAAGGTTTCAGCCTCTGAACTAGGTAGACCTACATGTAGCATATATGTTATCAGCTCTGACAGCAGAACTGGGTTTTTTTGTTAATCATCTTGCATTTTTCCATGTTCAAAAAAAAAATTCTGTGATGTTTTTTTCACCCTCTTCTATCCAGCAGGTCTTATATCAAATAAGAACACCTCCATTCTCTTTCTAAAAAGTAAACAGACATTCCATGTCAGACAAACACAATAGCCTCAACATTCTTTACATACATTATCGTACACAAAAACTTTGACTGTACAAAAGAAGAGTTTTACTTGTTCTGAATGTTTCCACTCCAGGAGTTTATCAACACCGAAACCCCCAAAAACTGCAAAAAAATAACCAATGGCAAAAGGAAAAAAAAGAAGATTGCACAAAAAACAAGTCTCAGTACTATGATAGCGCTTGTAAGCAGAGTGGAACTGTTCACCTTGTGTATAGCTGTCCACATGGTTAATCACTTAACAAGAGAACTCTTCTTAAGTACAGAAATAATGACAGAGTGTTTAAAGATTAGACAGAAATGAGAGGGAAGCGTTAACAATCTTTGTGATAACCGGGAGAAGAGTGGACAAAATTGTTCTTAACCAACCAGGGAGGTAAGGTGTCCAATGAGCAGGATTTGTTTAAAGGCGAATGGTAATTTGTTTAACGTCACAAGTAAGCTGCTCAAATTCATGTGTTGGAAAAATGTGTTGGAACAATGTCATTTGTATCAGGGTGTTATCTAACGTTGGAACATATGGTATCAACCTTGTCCTTGAAGGACAGAAAGTTGTCAGCAAGCTTGGTATTAGAATCAAATTCAGGTAAAATTTGAGCATTCTTGTTGTGAAGAACATTAAAAGTACTTTATCTTAGAGTGCTTCCAATAAAACCTTGTTGACATTGTAAAAATCCCTGGTCCTTCCTACCCTTGAATATGGCATCCCCTTCTGGGGCGCGCACACAGTCTCCCAACAGCAGCAACTTGATTATGTGCAGCGTATTGCTACTCGCGTCGCCCTAAAACAACGACCCTGCTCGCGTCGCCCTAAAACAACGACCCTGCTCGCGTCGCCCTAAAACAACGACCCTGCTCGCATCGCCCTTAAACAACGGCTCGATCAGATGTCTCACAAGGATAGGCTGTTTTTGGGCCAGCTTAACCGGTTGTCACTTTCTTCACGTAGAGATTTCTTGCTGTGCTCAATTTTATCATACCAAACAAGTCGGCTACAACATCATCCGTGTCATAGTCACTTTCTTTCACTTGACTAAATTTACTTTGAGTCAGGAAGAATATACTTTCGCTGTCACTTTCGCTACGTAAGAACGAGCGTATTTCCTGAATGTTGGTCTTTATCCATGTACCCTACATGTATATACGTGTACCATGTACATGTTGCATTCGTAAACAAATAATTGACTTAAAACCTGAACAAAATCTTATCATTCGCGCAAAATAATGGACTGATTTAAAAATAGCATGATGTCACAGGTGCATTTAATGCCAATGGTGAACGCGCCATTTGTGGGTACGAATAAACTCCCCAAAACACAACAAAACCAAATCCAAATCAAGAAGAAAACATTGTACATACATTACACAGTAAAATACTTCTTTTTTTCTACTAATTTATTATGTTTGTACAATTAACCAATTTTCCAAAGCATGCGCGAAACGTCGAATCTTTGAGGAAAAAACGCTTTTGTTGCTGGTTTGCGTAATTTCACCAAAAGAGGGTGTCCAATCTTGCACTATCGCAATGTTCTGTGTCAATGTTTCTTGTATTTTTTTTCGCACGCAAAGTAGTAACTTTTGGCCTGCTTTTCAGAAGAAAAAAAACAGAGCGCAACAATAAAGCGTCAGAATAGTCGGGTATGTACGGGAACCCCACGTGCACACCCCCCCCCCCCCCCCCCGACGTCAAGGGGTCATTGCGTACCATTATCATAGATAAACAGTTTTTGACTCTCGGCTGAAAAAGCTGCAGGGAGAGTTTCAGCGTAATATGCTTATAAGTCTGTATCTACGATGTCTTTTTGGCAAAAAAAAAGGTATTAGTTAAAATATTGAGGTTATCCTGCAGCCCCTGTTTAAACTTTGATTTATTGTAACTCAATACCTGATGACGTTCAAGTTTGCATTATCTGGATGTTAAGGTGAAATTGTCTCATGAGTCTCAAAGTTAAATTCAATTCCAATCTTGAGTTATGGTGTAGATAAGCCAGAAAATTTATTTTTAAAGAAAATATACAAAGGCAAATTTGACCGCCCGGTACGACCGGAAGGAGAGGTAATACAGTTATGCCGAAACTTTTCAAATATTGCCCCAATCACAGCTTTTACATTAAATGAGATAAAGCAAAAAGCAAATGACTTTTCATTTTTCAACTTTAAAAACCATAATATTTGACACCTGATGATGTCATCGTGACGTAACACCTTTTCTATCATCTCTGGTTACTGTCTACCTGCATGCAAAGTTTCATCTTTATGCAAGCCTCGCAACTATGCATTTTCTTGCGGACAATCGACTCAGAGAAGAATATTAAAAACTTTTTAAAATTTGTTTAAAAAGAATAAAAAAAACAAAAAGTTGTTCAGGCTGTGATCTACATGTATGTATGGGGGTGTTTAGGATGCTGAATATCTGTTTGACCACCCAATGATGAAGGGATCATATCGTTCGTTTGTAGAGAGAATTGACAGAAAAAGCCCAAGTGAGTAGGCTCCAGGTTAGCATAGGGAAGAGGGGGAGTCCCTTCCTAACGGTTTATGTAGGACACAAGGTTGAGTTGTCTAAGTGAATCTTCATTCTGCTTAGATGTGAAGATACTGTTCTCAGAAAGATCAACGCCCAGCTACTCTGATGTATCTGTGGAGAGGTTACAAAAGGAAAGGGCAAGAAAAACTGTTTCGCAGGGGAGGTTCCGATGAGAGCGCCACAACTTGAAATTGGATTGTATGTAGGAGTCCACTGGAACCAGACTTTTTTTCTCGGGCAGTAGGGGTAAAGCAGAATCAGTTGAAGAGGTCGTATGTGCCCCTGAAAAAACAGAAAACATGTACATGTATACATGTAACTAAAAAAGCCTTACCTATTTTGTATGGTTAGTTCATCATACTGGGAAGAAGGACTCCTTGTGATTAAATGATGATCACTTTGCTGATAGGACAGGACATTTTCAGTCAATGCCAATTGGCTCACTGGCTGGGGATATAGTGTAAAATAAAAAACATTGTTTTAATAAAAACCAATCATAATTTCTCAAAGAGAAATTCTTCAAAGTATTATCTCTTTAACAAATCACACAAGTTTTTCAATTCATTGCTTAAAAATGCAGTGCGTTTGAAAAATAACTTACCCTTGGTTGCTTGGAATAGTAGGGGAAAGACAGGTTGAGGAGACTATAACATTAAACAATTGTTGCCACTGTGAATGGGGTCCATGGCGACTTAGAAAATGGCACCAGAGGCTCAGCATGGTATCCATAAACATTGATTCTGGGAAACACAACTTTGAACACTATAAAGTCTCAAATCGATGTGGTACTGCTGGATTACGAGAAGGCGCTACACAAAGTGTCTCACAGGCAAGTCTAAAATTAGTTTTTTTTTTTTTTTTTTAGAGGTAAGGCACTTGAATGGATAACAGACTTCCTCCACTCCTGCAGTCACATCTGAGGTCCCACAAGGTAGTTTACTCGACCCTCTACTCTTCCTAATGTACATTAATGACCTGCCTGACTGCCTCTCAAGCTCAACAAGTACTTGTAAGCTATTCACAGACGACAGTGCTGTTTACAGACACATCTCTGATGAAACGGCTGATGCGCTTCAATGCCACAAAGAGCCAAATTGTAGAGTCACAAGTAAGAGTACCATTGTCCCTGCCTCAATACACCATCCATGGGCATACCTTGGAGGCCGCCAACTCTGCTAAATACTTGGGCAGGGATCGATTTCGCCTGTATCGCATTGCAATTTGCGATGCAATTTGGATGATTTCCTAAGCAATTTTAAAAAGTGCATCGCAAATTTTGTGATACAATTTGCGATGCATATTTTGCAGCATTGATGCTTGATACAAAAAAAAATTGATTTTTTCTTTACAACCATTCAAATTTAATAAATTTTCCCGCAATAAAAATGATGCTAAGTTAATAAGAAATCACCAGCAGGACACCAATAGGAAATTCAACAGCCAATAGAAACACATGTGTCTGAGACTGTGGCTTTCTCCCCCTCAGGCATTAGACGAACCAGACTACATGGTTGTTTTGACATACGTGTGTGGATTTGTTTATTCTGAGCAACGGTGACTTGGGATTTTTTAGGGAAAGTAAGAACAAACAGTTGTTTATTTATGTTAAGAACATCTGCAAGGTGTATTAAATCATTTAAACTATAAACAACAATTCAATGGTTATTGCAACATGAACAATGAACAATGTCATTTTTACATTTGGAACCACTCAGATTGCACCATCAACATCAGTCAAGAACCTTGGTGTATATTTTGATTGCAATATGTCTATGTCTTACCAAATAAACCACCTTTGCAAGTCTGTTCGATTTCAGTTATGTGTCACAGATAAGGAAGTATGTATCTGAAGAGGCATGTCATCATGTGATTCGCAGCCATGTTCTCTCCCGGTTAGACTATTGTAACGGGTTGCTTACAGAAGTCCCACAGGTGCATATTAAGAGACTTCAAAGTTTGCAGAACTGGGTTGCTCGTGTTATCTTTAGGTTAGATCGCCGTCATGATGCCATGCCTCTTCTAAGATCGCTTCATTGTTTACCAATTAAACAGAGGATTGTATTTAAGATTCTTTTATTCGTTTACAAATTCTTTCACAATCAGGCACCAGTGTATTTTAATGAATGTATTCAGTTGTATCGACCTTTGCGTACAAATCTTCGCTCCAATGCAGATCCATTTCGCCTTACTTTTCCCATGACTCACAGTAAGGCGGGAGATCGAACATTCACTGTTTCAGCAGCTAAAGAGTGGAATGAACTTCCCTCCTATATTAAATCTGCTGAAACAGTGAATGTGTTTAAGAAGATTCTTAAAACCTACCTCTTTCCTAATTGATTTTTTTTAATATTTTTTTTTTTTTTTCTATTGTTGTTTGTTTGTATAATGTTTAATTTATTGCTCTTTGTAAACGCTGTGATATGGTTTTACCATGAATAGCGTACCTAAATGCTTAATAATAATAATAATAATAATAATTGCGTCCTTAACCAGTTGCCACTGGGTGTCCTGTTAGCACACAGATTCATGCCAGGAGATGTCACTTCTTTTTTTCTCTTTTTTTTTTCCACAATGACATTCAATTAAAGTTACAAGCTAGGCCCTATGTATGACAACATTTTACTTAAACTTGGCCCTAAGACCTTAACCCGTATTGCAAATTAAGCATTTTTTTTATTTGCTAAGCACAATTTATCGAATGTTTGCAAAATTTTGATTTTGCTATAAATAAATAAAAATTGTGAAGCGGTTTTGCTATGCAAACATTTTGGACGAAATTGTTCCCTGTTTGGGAGTCCACCTTGATCTGGGGCTGAGCTTCAACACCCATGTTGACAACATCATAAAAAGAGCCAAGGCCTTCTTCTCCCGTAATCTGAGCCACAGCAGCCAGAAAATCAAAGAAGCTGTCTATACTTCCTTTATTCGATCAGCTGTCGAATATGCAGCAAACTCATCACTGGATGCCTCAGACCAACATCAAATGACAGAGAATGGTATAGAGCCACCTGATTTTCGACGCAGTGCGGCAAGCAGCAAAGAACGCTATAGCCAGACCACAGATGAGTGAAACCCTGCATTCAGCCACGTACCTGCTAACAATCAACTCAGTCCAGGAAAAGCTTCCTCAACAAAGTCAAACCAAGTGCAGAAGCCGGGGCTCTTCGAACTGACTTGTGGGATGAGAGACTTGGAAGAACTCCCCCCAGGTGCTGACTCAGGTTGGGCTGAATGGAAGTGCCTCAACTGACGTAGAACATCAACTGGCCAGTGCAAAGCGTCTCTCAAGAAGTGGGGATAACTAGACTCTGAAGACGTGACCTGCATATGTAAGACAGAGCCACAAACTATGCAGAGCTGAGGACCTTGCAGAGTACAACAAAATTGCTAGGAACTGCGTTCAATTCTTGCTGAAACACTATCTAGTGTGTGTGGACACGATTGACACCATGAATGCATTAGGAACCATTTAAATTTTACAGCAAGACACCCTTCTTCAAAACATCAGCCTCCAGCTAAGTGACATTTGGCTCTACTCTCCCTGACCAATGGATCTCAACCCTCTAATCCACAGCACATAGTATTAACTTGGGTCGTACTGGTAGATTTCAATGGCGACTGTAATCCTCTCATCTATACCATCTCAGCACTTGTCCTTTTCCCTGTGCAGGTTACCTATTTCAGTATTCCGACATGTAGGCTACAGCTAAGTGAGCATTCCAACACATCCCAACCTAATAACTTTGAGCAAGTTCATTCCCATCTCAAAAATGCAGAAAAACTGCTGATATAATTTGTATTGTTCTGGCCTGCATGGCATGGTGCTATCAGATCATACTGTGTGGGTAATGGCGTGATTTGAGAGCTTGAGTTTGTCATAGCCATAACATACACATGTAACCGATGATGTATGTCTAATGACACGAGTATAAGATTTTGCTGGCCCAGGACATACTTTCATTCCTATGTTGATGATGAGATTGTTGGCTGATTGTGCATTCTTGGCTGTATACAAATGTGTAATTTAGACACACCCTCATTAAACTACTCTGGACCCGCCCACAAGAGGGGATAAATAAAGAAACTTTAAAGACCATACGAAATACCCCCCTTCAGCCATCTCCATTTAAAAAATCATGTATCAATTAGTACCTTACCATATTCCTAGATTTTTACACTCATCTTGTGTTTTAGGAAAAAAAGAAATTTGCGGCGAAAAATTACCCCGCAATATAAGGGCTTCCCCAAACACGAGCGCCTTTCACCGATGGTGGCAGCAAACATATTGCCAAAAATAGTGACGTGTCTGGACATGTGGTTTCTTCGGGTTTCTCAGGGTTTACTCGGTTGCAGACTCACGCTGGCAAAATCCTCTCGTTGTACGTATAGTCTGGTTTCATACAAAGATCATTTTCCTAATTGCCATGATAAATACACTTCATGAAACCATAGAGAAAGGACAGTGGAACTATTAGTTATGTTTGCAAAATTTCACGGTGTCTGTTGTACAAGTTTATTCCTAAGAATCTAAGAAAAAGGTGAGGTAAATGTATACCATTCTGTATTGTCAAGCCACAGTGTTCAAGATCTTCGGCATTTATTATCTTGTATCTTCGGGGTTGCAAGTTTGCCGTCGTCGGGCCAAACTGATAGGGTTCCCACCCCCAAATTTCCTCTGATTCCACAGTAGAAAATCAGTCATCCTCATCGAATGGAGATGATTACTAATACCACTGTTCACAGCTCGCATTTGATACTTCTTCACAATCGACTTGTTTTCAGACGTTGTAACTGCTTTATTTTTTACTGTGGCTATGTGTTGTTGTTGCGTGTGCATGTGATCGTCACATGTCTACCCATGTACTACACGGCAGGTCCGCAGCGCAGTAAACAGTCGTTTGGTTATCTCCCACGTCCAGTGACATCACATTCAGAGCCTTTCTCTAAATGCACCCGACGGCTTTTGTTTGAGTTTTGGCTGAGCGCAGGCAGACCCAAAGCACTTTTTTATATATATTTTTCTTCGGGAAAACAAAAATTATTACATGACTAAATTTGGGTTATATCTACTAGTAAATATACAATGTTTAAAATGGTGAAAGTTTTTTGTACTATTTTGTATGATCTTTAAACTTGTAGAAAATTGTTTTATTTTGTTAAGTATTTCTATTCAAATAACATAAATCAGCTTTAAAAAAAAAAAACTGACAGTGGGCGTTTTTATAACAAAGTTTAGTCTTAGTGAACTATAACTGTTTTTTGTTAGAAATATTGAAACTCCGCCCACAAAAGGGATTTTTTTCCCCCCCTAATATGATGATGATTTTCAAGTTTATATTTCTGGTCAAAAAAATACAATTGGTTTTCCTTTAAATATAATTTTTCCCAATATTTATATCTAAGACCCCTTTTTATGCAAATGAGGCTCCGCCCCAAAATAGGAGAGACCCAAGGTGGGTCCAAGTCTAAAATTGACAATTAGCCCAATACCAACCATCATAGCAAATTTCATGCTTTTACCACAAAGTGCACAATTGTTACCATAGCAGCTGCACTAATGGGATCCACAAACTCAGCTCTATTTGCCATGGGTGATTACAGAAGAACAAGCAGTGTCTCTTGCCATGCTACATGTAGAACACCTTGAATGGCCTACTCTACATTGTACAGGAACGTTTTTATCAAAGTACCCTTCAAATGATGTACAAAATCAGATTTAACCTGGTCGATATCCCTTGGAGCACCAATCTGTCACACTAAACAACATCACAAGAGGTCATGGCTCCCGTTTCACAATCCCACATACTACATGAAGCTCTTCAGCAAATGCCAGCTCTTCCTTCCCACAAACCATCCGGGACTGGCACAACCCCCCTGTTGATCCTCCGGCGAACCTGTCCCTCGACCCCCGGCTGAAGCAACTTCATATCCAACTTCTTACACGCACTGTACATAATTCTAATGCACCTGACATAATATTCCTGTTGCCTAAGCCAACCCATGCGCACGTACGCAGTGCGTACATCTTCAATCATTTTAAAGCTGCACTTTACGAGGAAGAAGAAGAAGAAGTTTGTCACAGCTAGCCAAATGCCACTTATTATACATTACAAAAATTAAGAATTCTGTGAAAGCAGTCCAGGTTATTCTATTGCTCTTGTAGGGCCTACATGTAGTAAAGCTTTGGTTGCATATTATTCAAATAAAAGTTTGGCATAAATGACAACATCTAAAAAAATGGTCAGGACCAATAGCATTTTTAGAAGATTGTTTGGCAACCTTGTGATTCCTTGACAAAGTTAAGTCACCTCTCCAATTGCAGGCATACTGGCATACAGGACCGTGTTATTTTCTTATGCTGATAAAACAAAACATGCCATGACTTTGTTTTTTTGTGTTTACTGAAAAACAGAAGAGTCAAGTTAACTAACCCTCCCCAAAATAGTGCTGTACAATATGTGTTTCTGTAATTTTCTTTCCCATTCCAAAAACATTGATGTAACACTGTAAAATTGTGCATGCTGCAGAATTTTATTTGCCTAGTTGCCAGTCTTTACAGGTTAACTGCAAAGCAAAGCAATAACACAATTGACAACAAACCCTTCTAAATTACCTCATGATATATAGATGGCTTAGCAAGTGTTGGCACAATGAAGGATTCTACTCTTGAGACACCATCTGCCTCCACTGCCTCCTGTTAATAGTAAGAAAATAAACAAACACTATCATAACAATATGTAGTTATTTTCAAATAGAAAATTACGAAACAACTAATTTACAGCGTAAGATTACAAAATCTCCATTTCAACTTAATTTAATATTATTGCCCAAGTAGTTCCCCCAAACAAACTATGTTAGCCTACTTTCACATGTACATGTACATGTACATGTACTTTGTTTTATTGTGTTATAAAGCTTTAAAACAAACTATCACTCAGTCGTTTTCAAGATGGCATCCAAACTAGCCACCAAGAAAGGATAAAATAATCAGTGGCATTTGACCCCTGATCACTTGTATTTTATTTTGATAATTGGGTTCTGATCAGCCTACATGTAGCTACCATGGGCAGCGTGCCGTATCGATACCTCTCGTCACTAACCCCTGGTAAGAATGTACTGGGAAACAACGCTGATTGTCTCAGGAAAATGGTTATGCATTAGATGTCAAGTGCAGGCGCGCGTAGTTGTATGTTGATCACGCCCGCGTTTTTTATGACACAAACACAATTTTTTTAAACAAAAACAAAAACATTTTTTAAGACTAAAGACATGCGTACGCGCGTAGAAAATATTGAATAATGAATATGTACGCTCATTAATGGCTCATTTAAATGTGCTAGCATATAGCAAACTTAAATTTGCCAATTCCAGGGGTTATGATCGAGCAACGCATCCTGGGAAAAAACGGGGCGGTGAGATCAATCACCCCTAGGAATGAGGTTGGGTTCTGATGCCATTTTTTAAAATCCAAAATGGTATCAAAAATGGTCGCCAAGATTTGCAAAATCATAGAAAATGTTCAAATATTGTCAGAAAGGAACGGGAAAATGGGAAGGTGCAACTTGATAATAATAATATAATAATAATATAGATATTTATATTGCACAGTGACCTACATAAATATACTCTACTACGCATTACAAGGAATACAAAAAAATGCAGAGTAACAAAAATGAGAAGAAAAAAAACAGAAAAAAAAACAGAGCAAGAATGAACTAAATGGGTGAAGTAAACAAATGGGTTTTTAACTTTGATTTAAATACATCTATACTATAATGGCGCTTAAATCGCATGGGCGCCACCATTGTTTTCTGGGCGCCGCAATCGTTTTCACGTCAAGTGGTGCCCACACCCTGCTGAATTGATGCGTGCTGGGGTCAATTTCGGGGTACCCATGGGTTGGGGGTTTGTGTTGTTTGTGACTTCACAGTCAAAGCGTGAGCGTGTATAGTAACTTCGGGGTTGTCATTGGGTCTGCGTTATTCATACCCGTCAAGCGTCCTTTGTGATGTCACAGTCACAGCGAGCGTCCAGTAACCTCGCGCGTACAGTGGAAGCAAAGAACAATGCAAGGGATCACAACCAAAGCATGAGTTATGGGCAAACAGTGGCATGCAAAGAACAATGCCATTGCACCTGGACCGCGGGGACGGGAGACGAGGAGGCATGGGATTATGGGACGAGAAAGGGAAAGGAAAGGGCCACACGATGGGACAGGGAGTGGAGGAACGGCAAAATAATTGAAGGGAAAATAAATGGGCTGGGAATATAAAAAGGGAAAGGAAAAAAGGAAAAGGGACTTGAAAACGGTACAGGACCAGGAAAAAAATAAACTGCTCGGGAATAAACGGAAACGGATATAAACAAGACTGGGAAAGAACCACTAGCGGGTCCTGAGCAAAAATAGAAAACATAGATGGGACCAACAAACAAAAGGAAACGGGGAAAAAGACGAGCAAGTGTACGATTTATAATTTCACAAAGCACTAAAAGGTCGTCGTGACTCAGAGTGCCCCTCCACTTAACCCTCCCCCTTTTCACCACGCTACTTGCAGAATAAAATACGCAATGATGTCTAGCGGGTGCCGCAACGGAACGGGGTATAACGGGACAAGTGGAAAGCAAAGAACAATGCCAACGCATGGAATGGCAAACAAATTAACGGGGCCGGGATATAATAGGCCTACGGGAAAGGGAAAAAAAGACTTATAAACATTACGGAATATGAAATTAATAAACTGAACGTGGAAAAAAAAAAAAAAAAACGGGACTGGGAAAGAACCACTAGCGGACCTGCGCAGCGAAACTGGAAAATATGGATGGGAGATCGACAAATAATGAGAAACAGAAAAGTTAGACGGGCAAGTGTATTCGATTTCACCTGCACTTACGGTTCTGATTATGAAGGATGTCAAGAATGATGCCAGTAACTATAGACCAATCACGTACTTACCTGTAATGTATAAACTCTTGACCAGTGTGTTAGCAGAGGACCTTTATCGTCATATGGATGACCAGCAGAAAGATTGCAAGAAGCGGTCTGGAGGTGCGAAGGATCAACTTATCATTGATAAGGCAGTACCGAAGGACTGCACGAGCAGGAAGACTAACTTGGCGATACGCGGATCGACTACAAGAAGGCGTATGACATGGATGCACACATGGATAATGGAATGCCTGGATATGGTTGGAGTGGCTGATGCAGTAAAACGTCTTCTAGGTGAGAGCATGAAGACATGGCGAACTAATTTTACTGCCAACAATGATAATCTGGGCAAGGTATGAAGAAGAGGAGGTATTTTCCAGAGAATCCTCTGTCTCTGCTGCTGTTTGTTCTTGCGCTAATGCCCCTGTCGATGATTCTGAGGAAGGTAAGTGCCGGTTATGAAATGAAGAAGGACGGGTGTAAGATAAACCATCTGCATTTTATGGACGATTTGAAGTTGTTTGCAAAGAAAGAGAAGGAGATCGAATCTTTGGTGCAGACCGTCAGGATTTTAAGCGATGACATCGGGATGCAATTTGGCCTTGAGAAATGTGCTTCAATGACAATGAAGAGGGGAAAGAGGGTACATTCCAATGGCATCGCTCTGCCAGATGGTGCACAGATGAAGGCTTTGGGTGAAGAGGAGAGTTACCAGTATCTTGGTGTACTTAAATCGGACCATGTTCTTCATGAGGAGTCAAAGGTACGGATGAGGGCAGAACACATCAGACAGGTCAAGAAATGTTTGAACTTTAAACTCAACGGGGGGGGGGGGGAACATGGTTAAGGCGATTAATACATGGGCTGTGTCTTTAATGAGGCACAGTGCAGGTATAGTCTAGTGGACTAAGAAAGATCTATTGTAGATGTCATGGACAGGAGAACAAGAAAACTGATGACCATGAATGGTATGCTTCATCCGCGGGCGAATGTGAGCAGGCTTTATCTTCTGAGGTCAGAGGGTGGTAGAGGGGTTGCTGAATGTGGCAGACAAAGTCAACATCGAGCACAGGAGTTTGCATTTTCATAAGGAGGACTGAGGGGAACTTTGTGAAAGTAGTGCAAAAAACCTTGAAAGCGAGCGAAGTTGGGCCGAAGGAGTACAAGAGGGAAAGGACTGAAGAAAGACACCAAGATTGGCAGAACAAACCACTTCATGGAAGGTTCTTAAGGTGTACTAACAAGTGGCCTGCAACAAGTCCTGGAATTGGCTGAAGAGCGGAGAGTTGAAGAAGGAAACCGAGGGCTTGATTACTGCAGCACAAGACCAGTCTCTGAGGACAAATGTAATGATGCGAACGTCTCTCCCATGTGCAGGATGTGTAACAAGGCGGAGGAGACTGTCTTTCATATTGTCAGCGAGTGCAGTAAGATGGCCCAGACGGAGTACAAAGGTAGACACGACAAGTTGGCCAAGGTAATTCATTGGGATCTGTGCAAGAAATTGGGCGTCCAAGTGACTGCAAAATGGTGTGACCATGTTCCCTGAAGCTTGAACTACTAGGGGAATAAAAACATATATGCTACGACCTCTGTTTTATATCCTACATCCTCTGTTTCTATTACACAGTGCGTATTGTGAAATGTCATGTTGTCACGCTCAGTATACAGACAGTGCAAAAACTACATTCTAAACTTTGTGCGCGTGAAAAAAACGCTCTGAAATTTCAAATTTTGCGCATTGCAAGTGAGACTGGAAGATAAATTTGTTATCACACGCGCGCTCATGAAATACGAAAAATCATAGCGTATCTGCGTCCAATATCCAACTCGGCCTTCGGCCTCCTTGGATATGGGACGCAGAAGCGCTTTTCGGCCTCGTTGGATATGGGACGCAGAAGCGCTATATTTTTTTGTATTCCACTCGCGCTTGTGTGATAACTTATAATAATAACCGTATTTATAGAGCGCCTTTTCCAAAGAATACAAAGCCCTAAGGATAATGCAACCAAAAAAAGCAAAAGATAATAATGAATAAAAAAACTATATAGGCCCAATAAGCAACAGAAACAAAAACACATTACATGGAATGATTAAACAGACCCCCAGCATCACATGTATTTTGCAAACGCTCCCATTTCTAGGGAGTTTACGTCCTTTATTACCAAAACGATTAATAAGCGGCTCATAGAAGGTTCCATGGAACTTGTGGGGACTGTTGGTCAAGTCCCCCCTCCCAGGGTGTAAATGCATTGTCGATAGAGATTAATACTATTAATGAAGGGTCCAAACTTGTGGTGCAAAGATACCCCGATCAACCTTGTTCCCCTGGGCTATTGCAAAATCAATTGATTGAAATGGGTAATTTTTTAGGGACCGGTGATGCTCAAGGATATAAGCAAGTAAAATTGTCTTAAAGTTCAAAGACCTTTTGTGGTTTTGAGTGGGCAGTTGTTTTTTTCGTGGACTCCACATTGCCCTTTGGGTTTAAAAAATAGTGCCTACATGTATATATATACCACCATTGGTTTTTGTTTGTCAACATGGCTTAAGAACCGCGGCATTCATACAGAGATATGGATAGATGACCGATTTATTGGGCAGATTAGTATCAGGACAGGGAAACTCACAGAGTAGCTCAAGAGTTATTCTTTTTTCGCAGGGTGGCATTGCAGGTGAATCAGCTTTCAAGAGGCGTCTAGGGCATTATAAGCAAAGTGTTATATGCAGCCACAATTGGGATATTTTGTTTAATTTTGACAAGAGTCAGTTAGGACCTTCCACAAACATGATTCATCTGGGACTTGGGATTTGCTCCGAGACCATTTCCTTTTGGATTCTGGAGAAGAAGAGAATTTCATTTGGTGCAGTAAGGAAAGCAATTTTGTCGGACGGTGAAATCCTGCTGAAGACGATGCAGCGTTTTGTAAGAAAGTGTCAAAGCTTTTCGTTTTCCCCCGGGCTTCACTGTAATACTAGGGAGTGCTGTATCTTAATGTCTGGGCTTGATGACGTCACAAGCCGGACAAGATATTATTTTGGCGCTTTGTGAACTCCTTTTTCAGAATCGATCCCTTGGAGGCAGGAGACAATTGCAACTAAGTTCAGACGAATCCAGCTACAGATGGGGCGGTGTGATGATTCAGCACACTGGTAACATCAACTTTGGAGACTACTGGTCACCCGAGGTGGTGCATGTAAGAGACATATGCTACAAAGAATCTCTCGCTTTGTATTTTGTCCTGCTCTCAGCAATTGATCAACTGTGGGAAAGCCACTCAAATTATTTTCAAGATACCCAGTCCCTGGATCGGCAGGGGTTTATGTATTCGCTCACGAGAATAGCATCTTTATGTTTTCCCGCCCTTTGTTATGATCCCAGCCCTCATCAGGCTGTTTGGCAAGTGGGGGAACGTAGCAATTACCATGGTAGTTCCAAAACATACTCACTCAAGGTTGTGGTGGCCTAAATTGGTGTCCTGAGTGATCAATCAGTACGTCTGGCTGAAAATGGGCAGGTTGGGGCCCTGGAGTATCCATCATGCCATGGTAATGCAAAGTCAACGAATGGACTCTCTTTTGAACTGTGGACCTTCAAGTGTCACTTCCCCTCCAGCAGTCAGATGTCTAGATAAGTAAAACCTTCAAAGAGCTTGTCAGTCCGACGTGGGGTTTGCAAGGTTTTGGCTGGCCATCCTCTTTGAATGTCAGCAAGTCTGTGGGAGGAGGGGCAAAGATGGGGGCGCTGTGTAGGAAGTTAGCCATTTCGTGCCGAGTGGAAACTCCACAGGTTGCAGTTCTCCATCGGAGGTTTAACGACTCAAGCAGACTTGAAGTTAGGGGCCATTCATAAAAGTCAATGTTAAAAAATTACAATTTTTTTTCCAAAATTGTTTTGACCCACCTAACCACCCCAAACTAGGCATGGTCAAAGTGCCGTGTGATAAAGGCCCTCGCATTGTTTCAAATAGCTCATTCAACTGGAACCAGTGATAAACTCTTTGATATTTAAATATTTTTCATATTATCTACATTTAAGAAGCAATATTTGATTTATTTTTTTAAATTAATCAGTACATCCGTGCAATAAGGAGTTATGGCCATTAATGGATATCATGGTTTTAGCCTATTCAACTGGAACAAGTGTTAAATTTTTTTAGTCTAATCTTTTCATGTGAATTTACATACTACGAAGCAATAATTGATTTAAACTTCAAGTCAGTACGTGATTGTAAAAACGAGTTGCGACCATTTAAGGTTTAAATTGTTTCAGCTCATTCAACTGGAACCAGTGATGCACTCATTGAGTTTTATTTGATCATACATGCATCTTTATGTAAGAAGCAACATTTGATTTCAGTTTGAAGTCAGTACATCATGGAAATAAGGAGTACTGCCTAGTGAAGTTTTTCATTGCTTTAGCTCACTCAACTGAAACCATTGAATTTTTCTTTGAGATTTATATATTCATACGTGTATGAATCTACACAGAAGAAGCAATATTTGACTTAAGTTTCAAGTCAGTACATCATTGCAATCAGGAGTTATGACCGTTCATAATTTTCATTGTTTCAGCTTATTCAACTGGAACAAGGGACAGAGAGTTTGATTTTTGTTTAAACAAATCATTTAAAACTTTAAGATTTTAAAATGAGGGTTTTTTTTTTAATCCAGATGACAATGTTTGAGCCTGAACAAATTTAAAATTTGTGTTATTCGAAAAGCTTTAACATTTTTTTTATTCCAAAAACATTATAATTTTTTTATTCCAAAAACTTCAACATTATTTAAAAACATAGCTGAAAATTACAAACAAAAAATTCTGCCAATAGACCTCACCTAGAGGTCAAAAGGAGGTTGTTCATTGGCCAATCCTGTGCGCCGCGCTTACAAATCTGTGCGTTTTGATTGTTTCGTCACCGATTTTCCACTAAGATGGCCCGCTGGATGACGTCAATGCATAAGGTCTATTATATATAACATTCTCACTTGGGCTTGTCCATACCAAAACAACTCAACCCAAAGACTTAAACTTAAACCAAAAACTGGACATACGGACACAGAGCGGACGTATGGACAGATGCCGGACAGAAATTGGTATTTCATAGGCTTGCACTGCTCTGCAGCTCGCCAAAAATGGGAATAGCAGTGTTCGAAACCTGGGTTTGTGGCTGGCGTTGTTAACTGACTCGGTCCGTTAACAGGGCCAGCCACAAACCTGGTCAATACCACACAGTGAAGACCCGGGGTCCTCGCACTGTTATTCCCTAATTAATTGTTCTTGTAAACTAATGGAAAGGTTCGACTTACCATGTTATAGATACCAAGTAAGAGACTTCCAGCTCGACTGCAATTCTAGATAACAAACAAACAACAGTGTTTCTTGGTTATTAACTCGTTGGAAAAAAAAGAGCATCTATTGCCTCTAAAAAACTTGACTTTTAAAGGCAGTGGACACTAATGGTAATTTCTCAAAATAATTATCAGCATAAAACCTTTCTTGGTTACAAGTAATGGGGAGAGGTTGATAGTATAAAACATTGTGAGAAACGGCTCCCTCTGAAGAAAGAAGTAGTTTTCCACGATTTTGATTTCAATACCTCAAGTTTAGAATTTGAGGTCTCGAAATCAAGCATCTGAAAGCACACAACTTCGTGTGACAAGGGTGTTTTTTATCTTTCATAGTTATCTCGCAACTCCGACGACCAATCAAGCTCAAATGTTCACAGGTTTGTTATTTTATGCATATGTTGAGATACACGAAGTAAGAAGACTTGTCTTTGACAATTACCAATAGTGTCCATTGTCTTTAAAGCCATTGGACCCTTTTGGTTCAGAAAAACAAATAAAAGTTCACAGATTTACAAATAACTTACAGGGTTTACAGAAGGCAATGGTGAAAGACTTCTCTTGAAATATTATTCCATGAAATGCTTTACTTTTTGAGAAAACAGCAAAACAATATAAATTCTCGTTAACGAGAATTACGGATTTATTTTAAACACATGTCATGACACGGAAACAAGGGTGGGTTTTTGCCGTTGTTTTCTCCCGACTCCGATGACCGATTGAGCCTAAATTTTCACAGGTTTGTTATTTGATATAGAAGTTGTGGTACACAAAGTGTGGGCCTTGGACAACACTGTTTACCGAAAGGGTCCAATGGCTTTAAAGACTAAAAAACAAATCCCGAGTATCTGCAATTTTTCAATTGTTTTACATCAAAGATGGCGACCAGTCCCTCTATAAAAAGGAACTTATTATCCTACCGCCACAACACACAAGAACAACTTAACTAAAACATTAAAATACCGGAGAACCCTAAAAGGCAAGAAACTTATTTAATGAACATAGCGCCAATTTTTACAATACAATTTGAAAAGCAAAACACATTAAGTACATGTACACAATGTATACAGGTACATTGAAAAGTCTACACAAAAGTACCAAATTCCTTTAACATGTTTAAAGGCACTGGACACTATTGGTAGGCCTACAATGTAATTGTCAAAGACAAGTAGTCTCAATTCAATTGGTCATGGAAGTTGCCAGATAATAATGGAAAAAAAACACCCTTGTCACTTAATGTTGTGTGCTTTCAGATGCTTGATTTCGGGACCTCAAAATCTAATTCTGATGTCTCAAAATCAAATTTGTGGAAAATTACTTCTTTCTCAAAAACTACGTTAGTTCAAAGAGAGCCGTTTTATACTTTATGTTTTCATACTAGCACGGCTCTCCATTGCTTGTTATACAAGTAAATTGTTATGTTAACAATTATTTTGAGTAATTACCAATAGTGTCCAATGATTGTCAAAGACCAGTCTTCTCACTTGGTGTATCCGAACATCAGCACAAAATAACAAGCTTGTGAAAATTTGAGCTCAATTGGTCATCAAAGTTGGGAGAAAATGATTAAAGAAAAAACATCCTTGTCGGACGAGTTTGTGTGCTTTCATACATGTATAGGAATAAAAGACTTCTGGCTAGTCTTTTATTATTTTTGTGAGAAATTAGTTCTTTCTCAAAATCTATGCTACTTCTCAGAGGGAGCCGTATTTCACAATGTTTTATACTATCAACAGCTCTCCAATGCTCATTACCAAGTCAGTTTTTAAGTTAATATTTGTTTTGAGTAATTACCAAACGTGTACCTTCCCTTTAAAGCAATTGACTAACCACAAACAGCAGGCAAAAACAATAACAATATAACCTTTAAAAACCTTTAAATGTGGAAAACCCTACACTAGGCCATTGCAGCCAAATATTTGGCAATTAAAAAAAACATAAAGCAAATGCTGGAAACTACAAATATGTAAAAAATTAACTAACTATCATTTAGGGGGCCAATTAGGTAGAGCATTGCACTGTTTTTGTATCTGTTTGTCTTATACCTTATTCCAGAGATTTTATGGCTGTCTCTTAAGTTATATTGTACTACATTGAAGATCTCTACGATGTTTCGGTAGCCAATCATTGAATATGCTAGACTTTCTTAGTTGAGTAGCAAACTTCATGCAAATGTCTCTTCTACTTTGTTGAAGGTTGAGAATATTTGTTACCACCCGGGCTTATTGATACGTTGAGTATGCAGCCCCAAGAATAATTCTAAGTGTACGCTTCTGAACTCGTTCTAAAACATCAAATTGTTTTGCAGTCAAACCAGCGTTCCATACTGGAACAGCGTACTTCAACAAGGATCTCACATACCCCTTATAAATTGTCAAAAAGTCCGTTGTGGAGATATTACAACTCTTTAACATGTACAGTTTCGAAAAATTAGAGCAGGACATCATAAGAAAAAAACGACAAAGCACAACAAGCCCTAAGAAACAAGTCAACTAAACCCAGGAATGAACAAAAAGCAATAGTGGTACGACCTTATGTAAAAGGTGTATCAGAGCAGATACAGAGATCTATGCAGAAACATGGAGTGGAATGTCCTGTCAAGCCTCATCGCACGCTCAGGCAACTCCTAGTACACCCCAAAGACAAGATCGAAAAAGAACAAAAATGCGGCGTGGTATTTGAAACTCCATGTCAGTCATGCCAACTATCCTACATTGGGGAAACGGGAAGAAAATTCTGTACTTGGTTCGAAGAACATACATGTAGGACAAAGGTTCACAAACTAACATCCGGGACCATGAGGAGGCCAAGAAAATCATCAACAGTAGGAAAATAAACCAAATCGGCTATAACAGAAAACGTTAGAGACAACAACCATGTGATGAATTGGGCGGACAGTGCAATTTTACACAGAGACGGCGACAAATTTAGACGGTGGATTAGGGAAAGTCTATGGATAAGGAGACGGCAATCAACTCTCCACAGAGACAAGGGAGGGTACGAACTTTCACACCATATGGGACCCCCTCATACCCCAAGTTCCACCCCGGGGAAGACACAATTGGCCTTAGCAGGAAACAGTGCCATCAAGCGACTTGTACTCCAACTTTATATTGAATTGAATTGAATGGTTTATTCGTCAAGTATGTAAAAATACATGTAATTTACAAACCCACTGCTGACACAAATAAGTTACTCATGCAATGGAAAGGCCCATTTGCTGTCATTAAGCGCGTAGCTAATCATGATTTCGCCATAGATATGAACATCAAAGAGCGAATATTTCACGCAAACCTACTGAAAAAATACTTGACAAGGCACGAAAGCGAGCCAGAAACAGTACATGCCGCATTCTGCCTTTCGCACATCAGTGTCGCCAAGAAGACGAAACAACTGTAGATATGCCCAAGTTGAAGTTGTTCCCGGTGGAACAAACAGAAAGATGAACGGACATACAGATTTGTCCTGACATTACTGAATCCCAAATACAGGATATTCAATAACTGTTTGAAGAATTTTCAGATGTGTTCACCGATATTCCTGGTCGCACTGATCTAACTGAACGCTCAGTAGCGCTCACCACTGACCATGCAATTTACTCTAAAGCATATCCTGTACCATTCGCAACACAAGAAGCTATCACGAATGAAATAGACACAATGCTTAAATAGGTGTAGTCGAGCGATCACAATCAAAATATGCATCCCCAATCGTACTCATATGTAAGAAAGATGGAAGTCACCTATTTTGCATGGATTTTCGTAAACTAAACGGAGCGACCATTTTTTATCCCTAGCCAATGTCGAATATAGAAAGCCTTATGGGTCAAGTAGGAGATGCGAAATACTTCACTAAACTCACCAAAAGGTATTGGCAGATTCCAATTTCTCATCATGATGAAGATAAGACCGCATTTATCACCTCACATGGATTATTCCAATTCACTGTGATACCATTTGGAATGATTAACGCACCGACCACGTTTACGCACATGATGCGAAAGCTTCTCAAGGACCAGCCTAGTGTTGTAAATTTCATTGAAGATGTTCTGATTTTCATGCATTCTTTTGATGATCATCTTCGTACAATTAAAGAAGTCTTAGATCAATTGCGCACTGCGAAACTCACAGCAAAACCGTCAACCATCAAGTGTCAAGCTGCATAAAAAACTCTTGAATTTCTTTGACACGTCATAGGCGACAGTAAACTCGTACCTTAACCAGATAAGATCATAAAAATCCTGCACGCAACGCATCCGTGCACGAAAAAGGATGTTTGATCATTCATGGGACTGATCAACTACTACCGCAAGTTTTACTACAGTTTTGCAGCGATCGCGGCACCGCTAACAGATTTGACAAAAAGGGGTAATCCAACGCGCGTAGACTAGAGCCAAGCACAAGAAAGCACGTTTGAGACGCTAAAAGCTCGCCTACATTCTGCACCCATCTTGCATTTACCTGACCATCAGTCGTAAATTGATTCCACGTGAATCTGCATATGCTGTCATTGAACGCGAATGTCTCGCATTAGTATGGGGAATTGTAGCCTTGATCAAGGCGCTCCAGCCAGCCGCAACCTGCCTAATCCGAGTCCCCATCTGAATTCTGCCAGCCCACCCTCCATCAATAACACAAAGCGTGCATGTGTACAGTGTATGTACACATGTGTACACATGTAATAATATCAAAGTCTTATATAGTGCACGTATCTACCAAACAAGGTACTCAAGGCGCCGAGTATATACAAAATTTCAGAAAGATAGGTTATTGCAGTGATGAATTTTGAGAACATAGTAGTTAGCACCTTATAAGGGTTTACAAGGTGTGCTTTGGCGCATTAAGCAGCTACAGCCAGGAACACCGGGGCGAACCCCTTCTCTTTTCCGTACTCATGACTTTGCTACACTGTTCTCGATGTACATGTACAATGTACGGCACATACAATATGTATACGTTGTTCGTGTATGCACTGCGTTCAGTTTTTGTTGCGAATCCTGCCGCACCAGGCCGAGGCACAATACGCCATCAGCCTTGAATCAAGGCTAGAGGAATTGCAAAGTTTCACATACATGTATATTTGTATGGCAAGCAATTTCCACCACCCTCTCGCATACCTTAACCACTGCGAAAGTGGTAAAATAATGTGTAATATTTGTTAAGTGCATAAGAGAGTAATTCGCTCGAAAGAGGTTGTGTCACAGAGTGAAATAAAATTATTGAAATTACTCCAGATCTTATGGTAACAGAGTAATCCTAATTTGTGTATGGCCAGAGTGCATGTATAGTACTTTAAAAAAAAATTGTTCTTATAATTTTGAGTGGCCAAACCGCACCCCAAAATTCCTTAAACTTGAAGAGCCATCTTATTTAAAGGCAGTAATGGAGAGAGTAATGGAGAGAGGTTGATGGTATAAAACATTTTGAGAAACGGCTCCCTCTGAAGTGACATAGTTTTTGAGAAAGAAGTATTTTTCCACGAATTTGATTTCGAGACCTCAAGTTTAGAATTTGAGGTCTCGAAATCAACCATCTAAAAGCACACAACTTCGTGTGACAAAGGTGTTTTTTGTTTCATTATTATCTCGCAACTTCGACGACCGATTGAGCTCAAATTTTCACAGGTTTGTTATTTTATTTATATGTTGAGATACACCAAGAGAGAAGACTGGTCTTTGACAATTACCAATAGTGTCCGGTGTCTTTAAACAAAGAAGTAATCTGACTTCAATATAGGTTTTGATTGGTTAAGTTATAGGTTATTTTGAACAATGAGTATTCACGAGTAGGCTTGAGCGAGCAGGGATAAAAAGTGAAGGGGAAATACAAATAAAATTCCAAAGATTTTTTTCTGGTTTGGGAGGGTGTGTAGGCCCTATGGAAATAAAATATAATTTTTGGCATTCAACATCAGAGCTTCTCGAGGAGAGGGTGTGAAGCCATCTTATTGCAGTCAGAACCAATGAGAGTTCAACCAACAATGATTTCAGTGGAGTGTCGCTTTTGTGGAGGCCCAGGATTGACCCACAATCAGCCAGTCAACGCCTCCGCAGGGTGACCCCTACCACCTTCACTAATCGGGTAAAGACCTGAGGGGAGGTCGAACGGGAGCACCGAGAATTCTTATCGGACTTTATTGGAACCAAAGGGATTTCCATTGTCTGGGCAGACGAAAAAGTGAAGGTAGGCATCCTTCAAGTCCAGACTTGCTGCCAACGCCGGCGTCCGGTTGGCTGCACGGGTGCGAAAAGCACCGCACGTCGGCTTAAACGGCTTTTGCTGAGGGATAACAAAGGATTTTTACCCTTATCCTGAGGCAACTTGATGGAGGGACCCGCCGGCTTCTTAAGATTAATATTCTCAGTCGTCTTAAGCCATTTAGCATCCACCTGCATAAGTTCCTCAAACTTTCCTGCAAAGAGATCTCTGCCGGCAAAAGAGAGAGCCTTAGATCTCTTTCAGGCGCCCGAAGACGGGAGGAAGAGCGCATTGCATTGCGAAAACGCAATATACATGTATTGGTAACATTTGAACTTTTAACTCTATTATCTCTCTGCCCAACAAGATCCCACGCACTTAAATCCATTGGACACTTTCGGAACAGTAACAAAAAAAAGTTCACAGATTTACAAGTCACTTACAGGGTTTACAGTAGGTAATGGTGAAAGACTTCTCTTGAAATATTATTCCATGTAAAGCTTTACTTTTTGAGAAAACATTAAAACAACTATCATTCTCGATATAAGATCCAGAATTTCAGAATTTTTTAAACACATGTCATAACACGGCGAAAAGGGCGAAAACAAGGGTGGGTTTCCCATTATTTCTCCCGACTGATGACCGATTGAGCCTAATTTTTTTAAATATATATATAAGTTGTGATACACGAAGTGTGGGCCTTTGGACAATACTGTTTACCACAAGTGTCCAATGGCTTTAAATTTGTTTTAGGAATGCAAGCTCTTTCATGTGAACTTGTTTAATTCATGGGATCTTATAGGCGCATTGAGTTATGAGCCTTTGAAAATGGCGCAAGGCACTGTTCGTCAAAAGTTCAGGTCAGACGTACAATAGACGTACAATGACCCCGTGAGAGGTGGACGTGTTTTCGGGGAGCTCCACTTGCTTCACTGAGCACATACAAACCGTGCAGTCTACACGAAATGGGTCCCAAGCGACGAGGAGGCCACCCGGTCGGTAGGGCCTCTCGCCCCGCAGCCTCTGGTGATGAAGCTGCGAGCCCCGAAGAAGGAACAACAGCCAACCAACATGAAGATTTTGAGGCGTTTGTAAGAGCCACTCTTACACAGCTACTAAACGGGCAAAGGCAGCTAGAGGAGCAACTCGGGGCCTCGATAGAGTATAACAGCGAGCGGATAACGGAGCTAGAAAAAGCTAAAGATATTTTAGAGGACACTGTAGACTAGCTACAAACAGACCTCTCTGCTGTCCAGAACCAGCTAGCCCAACAGCAGGCCGACATAAACAAACAAGAACGCTTCTCCCGGCGTAACAATATCAGATTGATTGGTGTGGAGGAATCTACAAATGAGAACTGTATTGAGATAGTCAAAACCATCCTGGAAGACAAGTTTGACTTCGAAGGCGAGCCCTGCATTGAACGAGCCCACCGAGACGGTAGAGGGAAGTACGGTAAACCGGCCCACATGCTCATAAAGATGTTATCATACCAAAGCAAGGTAACAATCATGAAGTCCCACCGTACCGCCTTAACAGACTCGCCTATGTACATACTCGACGACCTGACGGCAGCCGATCGAAAGGAAAAGTGGAAGTGGAAAGTGGAGGTGAAAGCACTATACGACCAGGGGACGAAGCTGAGGTTCTTTGCGGGGAAATGGCGACACAGAGATGGTGAACCCTTTGCGTTCAACGGTAACTAACTGTATAAATTTGAACTCTATCGACTTCGAAAGCTGAACAGTTGTTACCTCATTTTTAAGTGCCAGCTTAATTTCCATAACTGCCCTCACTAAAGTAAAATGTGTTTTTCTCTTGTGCCTAAGTAGGTTATTTTATCGAGGACAGTTGGGATTGCATTTATTTCGTTTTTGTTAGAAATTACTTCTAAGTTGGTACCCTGCATTGCAAGTGGAGCTCCGACTAAGCACAGTCGGTGTGGTGTTGTTTTTGCATTACAAGTATTTTGTTTTTTGTTTTTGGGGCTGGGTTTGTTTTTTGGTGTTTTTGGGGTGGGTTTTTTCTAATTATATTTTTCTCCCTTCCCAGCATGGGAGCTTGGTTTGGGTTTTTGGGGGGTTTATTGCAACTAAATCAAAAACACAGAGATTTGTAAGCTTGTATACAGTTAGACCAACTCCTCATTTCATTTATTTCTTGTGTATGAAGTACATAATCCCATGGGTTAAAGTGTACCGTCCCTTTGTTACCATGACATTCCTCTTGCTTTTCTTGTATGATTGCTTTTTGTTTGGCCCACTAAATTGTGGTGTCAACCGGGTTCACGCTTTGAATGACAAGCTCGCATAGTTCTAAAGGCACCTCGCCTCAAAATGTGTCCATAGTCTCCATGAATTGTCGCGGCTTAGCAGATTACAAAAAAAGGAGGGACGTTTTACATCTTTTAAGGACAAAGCGCTTCTCCATTTACTGTCTGCAAGACGTCCATTGTACAGACTTGATGGAGCAGAGGATTAGAGCTGAATGGGGATTCGATTGTTATTTTAGCTCTTTCAAAAGTAACTCCAGAGGAGTGGCAATTCTTTTCAACAACACCTTTGAGTTCAAAGTTCTTTCATGCAAAACTGACCCGAACGGCAATTTTTTGGCGCTCAGCTTGGAAATTTATGGTTGTAACATTACTTTAATTAATTTATATGGCCCTAACAAAGATGATCGTAATTTCTATGAAACTGTGAATGGTATTATTACTGATAACGATAATCCACACACAATTATCTGTGGTGATTGGAATTTGGTATTGGATGTCAGATTGGATTGTTTCAATTATGTCAACATTAACAATCCATTGGCTAGGCAGAGAGTGTTGGATTTGTGTAACCAAGTAAATCTCATTGATCCCTGGCGCATTCAAAATCCAGAGTCTAAGAAATACACTTGGAGGCAAAACTCCCCATTAAAACAGTCCAGGCTAGATTTCTTTTTAATTTCTTCAGAGTTAAACACTAAACTAGCCTCTTGCGATATTAAACCGGGCTATCGCACTGATCATTCAATGGTTGATTTGCAACTTGATTTTAATCAGGTAGACAGAGGAGTTGGTTATTGGAAATTTAATAATTCTCTTCTTATAGATGCGATTTATGTTGACCAGGTTAAAACCACCATTAGAGAGATTGTCGATAGGTATGCCGCCTCGCCCTACCAACGTTCAAATCTGAGTGACATTCATCCTAAGGATGTTAATTTTATTATTAATGATCAACTTTTTTTGGAAATGTTACTGATGGAGATTAGAACTAAGACCATTTCCTATGCCGCCTGGAAGAACAAAAATTCACGTAAGGCTGAATCAAACCTCGAAAAAGAAATTACAGTTCTTTCCGAGAAAGTTGCAAAGGGAGATGTTGTATCAAACGACATGCTAAAATCAAAGCAGACTGACCTCGTTAACCTTCGTAAGAAAAAAATGGAAGGCGTTTTGATACGGTCAAAAACTAGGTGGATGGAACAAGGGGAAAAGCCTTCCAGGTATTTCCTTAATATGGAGAGAGTAATTGTGTAAATAGAAGCATTAGTCGTGTTGTTACAGATAATAATAGTGAGCTGACGAGCTCGTGTAGTATCCTTAATGAAGCTAGGCTTTTTTACAAAAAACTGTATTCTTCCCCTGATTCACACGAAAGGGCTAGTTTGCAACATTTGTTCAGTAATTATGATTCTCCAGTTCTTTCTAACTTGACTCGGGATCGTTTGGAGGGTCCGTTGTCATATCAAGAAGTTTTGAACGCCCTGAAAAGGAGTAAAAACGGAAAGTCTCCGGGGTCAGATGGTTTTAGCTTCAAATTTTTTTAATTCTTTTTCTCAGATTTGGCATGGTTTCTATTGCGGTCTCTGAATTTTGGCTACGAAACAGGAAAATTTTCAGTCACCCAGCAATATGGGATTATCACCCTGCTACCAAAAGGGGATAAACCCCGTCAATTCTTGAAGAACTGGAGACCCATTTCCCTATTGAACATTACGTACAAACTGGCCTCTTCTTGTATAGCAGAGAGATTTAAAACATGCCTTCCTTCTATTATTCATGAACAACAAAAAGGCTTTTTGCAAGGTCGCTATATAGGGGAAAACATTCGGTTAATGTATGATTTGCTTAACTACTCAGACAACAACAACATTCCTGGTATGTTTCTTTTAGTTGATTCGGTCTCCCATGACTTTATTCTTCAGATTCTTGAGCTGTTTAACTTTGGCCCCTCAATACAAAAGTGGTTTCAAGTGCTGTACAATGGTGCAAAAGCCTCTGTATTGATAAATGGTTTCTTGTCAGAATCTTTTCAAATTGAGCGGGGTTGCCGGCAAGGTGACGGCTTAAGCCCTTATTTGTTCCTTTTGTGTGCCGAAATTCTGGGCAAAATGGTTCGCAGGGACAACACTTTGAAAGGAGTTACAGTTGATGGCTCCGAATATAGGCTTTCTCAATATGCAGACGACACCGTGTTTATTCTAGACGGTTCAGAAAACTCGCTTAGCAGGGCCTTTAAGCTACTAGACGATTTTGCTTGCATGTCGGGCCTTAAGGTTAATATCAGTAAAACCAATGCAGTTTGGATTGGTGGGAATAAGGGCCGTCAAAAAGGTGTTTGTCCTGATATTAATGTTCACTGGGTCCATCCCCAAGAAAGTTTTAGAGCTCTAGGTATTGATTTTTCTACCAACTTGGACAATGTGATTGATAACAATTATAACCGGGTTTTAAATTTCATCAGCAACTTAATTGGGCATTGGTCTAAGCGCAACCTTACAGTTTTGGGTAGAGTTACTGTTGTGAAATCTCTCCTTTTGTCTAAGCTCACATTTTTAATCCTTACTCTCCCTGATCCTTCCAAGTTATTTATTAAAAACCTTGATTCTATGTTGTATAAATTTATTTGGAAAGGGATTGACAGAGTTAGTAGGAATCAAATGATTCAAGATTACAGCGAAGGTGGGGTTAAAATGGTGGACATCCGTTCTTATTTTAGTGCTCTCAAATGTACGTGGATTCGCAGGTTGCTAAGAGCAGAGGACTCTGGTTGGTCTTCCCTGTTCTATACATTATTCAATTTCCAGAATATACTTTTTCTGGAAGGCGGCCACCCGAGTTTTGCTCAATTTTTACAGAGGGCCATTCACCCCAACCGTTTTTGGTTAGATGTTCTTACTGCCTGGGGATCTTACGTACAATGCCACCAGCCGACTAACCAGATTGACTCCTTAACCAGTGTTTTATGGTACAACCATAGGATTAGAATTAATTACAACTGTGTTCATTATAAACATTGGATAAATAAGGGTGTCTTTTATGTATGTGATCTTCTAGATGAAAGGGGCTTTTTTCTTACCATGGTGGATTTCATGGCTAAGTTTGGTGTTACGACAAATTTCCTTGAATACGGTGGAATAATTAAGGCCGTGAAACAATCTTTTGGAACAGCGATGATGGACAAGGATGGGGTGAATATTTGCTTCCCTTTCATTCCATTCAATTTTAGGCTTCTCTTGCAAGATAAAAAAGGCTCTAACCGTATTTATAACTGTCTTACATCTGCTAAAAAAGTTGCGTATAAATTCATCGCTAAGTGGGAAACAAAATTGAGTATTCAGCTTACCAAACCTAAGTGGATGGTCCTTTGTAACATTCCATTTTGTGTTACTAACGACACCAGACTACGGTGGTTTCAATACAGATTAGTCCACAGTCAACTCATTCTTAGCCAAAATCGGTAAAAGGGATAATGGTCTTTGTATATTCTGTCAATTGGAGAGTGAGACGCTGGTCCATTTATTTTGTAGATGCAAGTTTTCAACTATGTTTTGGACCCAATTTGGGGATTGGATAAGGAGTACTCTTAATATTGACATTCGCCTAGACAATGAGGCTATCCTTTTTGGTATTACAAAAAAATCTTGGAGTGCTCTGAATCTGATCCTTCTTTTGTGTCGCTTCAATATCTATAAAATGAAAATGAGTGAGAATAGACCCTCCCTTGCATTATTAAAACTGGATTTAAAGCTTTATTATACTTTGGATAAATACATCTCCATCACCAATAATTCAACTGTTAACTTTCACAAAAAGTGGGACTCCTTCAAACTATTGGTTCCAGGTTAAAATCGTATTTTGTATTTTGTTTATTTTTCTTGCTCTTTATGTTATGTATCTTCAGCGTGTTTGTAATAATAATGAGGAGTGGTCTTAAATGTGAATAAATAATTTCCTCCGTGGAGAAAAAAAAAAAAAAAAAAAAAAAAAAAAAGTTCAGGTCAGTCTTGATGCAAGACGTTTCTTGTTACGGGCGATGCGATGCAGTTGGTGAGTTGGCTGCACCGTGTGTGAAAGGAAAACGAGAACCTCGTGCAGAAACTGTCGTCCTCAGTCATAACAATCATTACAGGAAACGGATAGGTTTCACAGAGTTTCTTTTTCTCTCGCCTTTTAACCCAAATACATTTATGAATGGGAATACAAGACGAAGAGTAGTGACTCATTCTTAAATGGCCGTTTAAAACCTTGCCCTACTTGCACGGCCGTTTAAGAACTTGTCGCTACCCTTTTATTCCCTTAGTAATACATACTCCAACATTTTGATGTAATTATGGAAATGTTTGGATACTATTACCCTGAAAAACTAGAACAGCGAAGCTGCCATGGCGAGCTGCCGATCACCAGATAGAACCAATGGCTGACAGAAAAAACAATCATTTGATCAACTGATGGTCAAAGGGGTGGGGACATTGACAAGTATGAAGTTATGACATTTAAGATTTTCATTACTTTAGCTCATTCAACGGAAACCAGTGATTAATTCTTAACGTTTTATCTCTTCATATAAATATACATGTAAGAAGCAATATTTGACTCAAGTTTCAAGTCAGAACATCATTGCAATCAGGCGTTTTGACCATTCAAGGTTGTCATTGTTTCACCTCATTCAACTGGAACCAGTGATGCACAAAGAGAGGTTTATCTTTATGAATCTATATGTAAAAAGTAATAGTCAGTTCATCATTGAAATAAGGAGTTATGTCTATGAAAATGTTTCAATGTTTTAGCCCATTCAACTGAAACCTGTGATTAATTCTTTGAGTTTTATCTTTTTATATGAATCTACATGTAAGAAGCAATGTTTGACTTAAGTTTCAAGTCAGTACATCATTGCAATAAGGAGTTATGACTTTTTAATGTTATAAGATTATAATTTAAGTTTGTTTGTTTTAAATCCAGATGTCAATGTTTGAGCCTTTTTTTCATTTTTGTTATTCCAAAAAGTTAAACATTTTTGTTTATTCCATAACTTATTCCATAGCTGAAAATTACTGAAAATTACTGGCAATTTTATATAACAATCTCACTTTGGCTTGTATAACAAAAACAACTCAACTCAAAGTATTAAAACTTAAACCAAAAACTTTAACATTTCCAAAAACTTTAACGCGGACGGCCAGACAGACAGACGGGCGGACGGACGGAAATTGGTATTACATAGGCTCGCACTGCTCTGCAGCTCGCCAAAAAGCATACAGTTGAGTCTTCCAGAATACTAAAAAAAATTGTAAAATAAAAAAAAATTCCCTAACTACCGTCCCAAATTTTTCAGAGCATGTTACCGGAAACAAAAAATTATTTTGTTAGGCCTAATAAGGCCAAAATCATGTAACAGCACTTTTCAATGTTTAATGTTTCGGTCAATTTTGGAAATTTACTTTCACATCCATCATGCATTGGCCTTGCAACATTTTTGTCATGGTCAGCAAGTTAACCTTCAAAATTGTCTTGTTGTAGACCAAGGAGGAAATTTAGGCTTTGTAACACACAGTTTTGCTATAAAAAAACCCAAAGGGTGACAGTTGTAATATCTACATCGGTGCATCTCCCTAAAGAAAAATTAACTACAAATTGATGCTATACATGTACATACATCTATATTATAAAAGCGCTTAAATCGCATGGGCGCCGCCATTGCGATTAAAATGATGCGCCCTGGGGTAAATTTCGGGGTACCCGTGGGTTGGGGCATGTGTTGTTTGCGGCATCACAGTCACAGCACAAGCGTCCAGTACTTCGCGTGTACATACAGTAAAGAACAATGCATGGGGGGGAGGCACGACGACAGGACGAAGACTGGTGGGGGTTATTAGAGCACGTTGTGGTGACAGGGAGATGGAAGGGGCATGTAGTGTGGTACGTCTGTTGGAAGAGGGCGGGGGAATGGCAACAAATGTAGGGAACATTAGTAAAAGGGCTGGAAAAATAATACGGAAAGGAGAAAAAGAAAAAGGGACTAATGATGACATTGGACAGGGAAAAAATAAACTGGACAGAGAAAAATACACGAAACGGAGAACCACCTGACTGGCGGGACCTGCGGGGAACAGGGAAAGTTATAGGACGGCAAAAAAGTGCAAAGAACAATTCACGGGCGGGATGACGGGAAGGAGACACGGGTTAGATTTTAAACGGGGATAGGAGGTATGGGAACAAAGTGGTACGTCTGTGGAACGGGGGAACGGCAAAAATAGAATTGACGGGGAAAATGCACAGGGCTGGGGTAGGGATTTTAAAAAATTAAAAGGGACTATCGTGATATGGGACATGGGACAGGAAAATATTAAACTGAATTGGGGGGGGGGGGAAATCAAGCCAATAAACGGAAAAAAAACACAGACCGAGACCCGCGCGAAACTGGAAAATATGAGTTATTGGCAAACAGTGGCAAGCAAAGAACAATGCCAATTGCAGGGGATCGCGGGGACGGGAGAGGCACGGAGGCGTGGGCTAGATATGGGACGGGATAGGGAAGGGGCACACGGTGGGACAGGGAGTTGGGGGAAAAAAATTAACGAGGCTGGTGAGGGGGGGGGGAGAAAAGGGGTTTGAAAACTATACAGGACAGAAAATAATCAACTGAACGGGAAAAAAATAAAAGAAACGGGATATAAATGGGACTGTTGGGAAAGAACCACTATCGGAATCCGCTGGAAACTGGAAAATATGGATTGGATCTACAATGCCGAAGCGGAAAAAAGACGGACGATTTAACAAAGCACTAAGATTCGTCTTAACTTAGGATGGGTTGTTTGCCACAGTGATTTGTATTGTGACCCTGCCCAGCCACTTCAACCCTCCCCTGTACACAACGCTACACTTGCATCATTCTTACGTAGAGCTTTCTAGCGGGGTTGTCGCGTGAAGCGCGGCAACCCCGCTAGTGTAGTATTAAAGTCACCTGGAAGTGGTATTTTGGCAAAATAAAGCTTTTGTCACTAATATATGTATTTTGATGAGTGGAATGTGAATAAACAATTAACCAAGGTTCTAAAAAATTAGTTCTTATCTTATTTATAAATTTAAGAGTAGGCCCCAAGAGCGCAGTTTGTGACATCAATCGAGGCCCGCTATTTGAAGAGAAAATGCTGCACAGCGCTGAAAAAGACGTCGGACCGGACCACTAGTAACTATTGCTCTTGTGAGTCTGACCAGCCATGCAGAATGACCCCCATCTGCAATTGTTTTGCTGCATCCAGCAGCAATACACTTGGTCGGCATTGACGGAAAATGCAAGAAAACACTTTTTTTGAAACGTACAAACTCACGACTTTGACTTGCATGTACTTTGCATAAGTGTGTTTACTCTAAGCATCAAGGCAGTCTGCCTCGATTGACGTCACAAAGGGGTAGACGGAGTCAACCCCCCAAACAACTGTATCTATTTTTTTAACATATAAATCGTAACAAACAAATACAAAAACAAAATTGTTTTATTGTTACTAAACATATACTCTTATATCTGAAACTAGACAGCGAAGCTGCCAAGGCGAGCTGCCGATCGCCAGATAGAACCAATGACTGACAGAAAAACCAATCATTTGATCAACTGATGGTCACAATGGTGGAGACATTGACAAGTATGAAGTTAAGACCATTTAAGGTTTTCATCTTTTCATACATGTATTATCTACATGTAAGCAGCAATATTTGATTGAAGTTTTAAATCTGTACATCATTGCAATAAAGAGTTATGACCATTTAAAGGGACATGTTGCCTTGGATCAGACGAGTTGGCGTTATAAAAAGCATTTGTAACCATTTGTTATAAAATGCATATATGGTTGGAAAGATGTTTTAAAAGTAGAGTACAATGATCCACATGAACTTGCCTCAAAATTGTGTGGTTTTCCTTTTGCTTTGCGAACTAACACTGTCGGCCATTTATGGGAACACAAAATTTGACTCCCATAAATGGCCAACCGTGTTAGTCGACAAGGTAAAAGGAAAATCATGCAATTTTGAGGCATATTTGTGTGGATCATTGTAGTTTACTTTTAAAACAGCTTTCCAACCATATGCATTTTATAGCAAACAGTTACAAGCGCTTTTCAAAGACCACCTCGACCGGCCCAAGGCGACAGGTTCCTTTAAGGTTTTCATTGTTTTAGCTCATTCAACTTGAACCAGTGCACACACACACACATTCATTGAACTAGTCAGTGGTACATGTATCCACATGTATACACGTACAAGTACAAAAAATGTATTCAGATGTTTAATTTCCAGAAGAATAGTTTCAATTCAATACATAAGTGCAATAAGAAGTTATGACCATTTAAGGTTTTCATTGTTTCAGCTCATTCAACTGGAACCATTGATGCACTCTTTGAATTTTATCTTTTCATATGTATCTATACGACAGAAGCAATGTATTAAGTTTCAAGTCAGTACATCGTTGCAATTAGAAGTTATGACCATTTAAGGTTTTCAAGGTTTTAAGGTTTTCCAAAAACTTTAACATTTTTTTTATTCCAAAAACTTTAACATTTTCTTATTCCTAAAACTTCAACATTATTGGAAAACATAGCTAAAAACTACAAAAAATTACTGACAAGTATATATAACAATCTCACTTGGGCTTGTACATACCAAAAACAACTCAACTCAAAGACTGAAACTCAAACCAAAAACTTTAACATTTCCACTGAGTGCGGAGGGACGGACGGACAAAATCGGTATTACATAGGCTCGCATACTGCTAAAGCAGCTCGCCAAAAATAAAAATTCTATTTCCAGGTGATTTTAAGATTGACAATTATGAATTCACAAAAACATTGACACAATTTCAGCTAAAACTAAAACTTTCGACTAAAGCTAATAAAGATTAAGAAACACAAAATAGAACCTGATGTATTTGCAGACCAAACAGGAAGTTCCAGATAACAGCTGGTATAAACTGAAGGCAGAAGCGCTTGAGTTCAAAGTCACCTGAGCGGTAAAATTCATACAACTGCCCACACACTGGCTCCTGAAGCTGTGGAAGAATTTTAAAAGGTGAATGTTAAAAAGGGAAATTGTTAAAGGACTTAAGTACAAGAGAACAAGGAACACACTTTTGTTTCCATGCAAGATAACTAGTGTTAACTCCTTGTGCAGCATGACTTTTGCTATGAACGGTCACGCATGGTACAAAATGTACAATGGGATACTGTAAGGCACCTTGTCAAAACCTCCAAGCTGTTCCATTCTGCGTTCATTCTGCGCGAGTCCGCAGATTTTTATAACAATATTATATGTATATTTGGTTTGCGGTAACACCATGCAATGCCTCAAATCCTATATACGTATGCTCTACGGGGAGCGCACCAATGGACTTGTAAAGTTATATCAACGATCTTCTACCAGACGTTGTAAACTTATCAACAAGTTGACATTTCTGAAGAGATGTAGAGATGCAAATGTAGTCCCCCGAAGTCTCTTCCTTAGAGACCCCATCCGAACTGAACAATCTGCTCGAATCATTCGTAAAGCCAACAAAGCTTTACTCCGAAGCCAAATCGCCTCAATCCGATGTTGTCTAGCCCAGACAGATCAACACATATCAGAATGCAAAGCTAGTCTCCGTACGACTATGCAAACCATTGATTATGATAAAATTTCCGCCCTCACGGAAAAATCTATATCATACACGAATGTCTCAACCCAGAAGAACCTTATTCATAAATTCCAGCGCCTCCAATCTAAAGCCAACAAGGTATGAACGAACCCTAATAGAAAGGGTTGCACAAGTAACGGGACAAACAATCAGGGAATTAAACATAAATCAGTTGTAAACCTCAGTCAACGCCAGCTATCTGAAACTGAAACAAATGTCTTATCCTTAGGTATGAATATTGCCACTACCCTGAACAAGATACCAGTTGAGGAGTTCATCCAAGCAATTGAACCCTCTATCCGAAAGCTGGAGAAACAAAAGGCAGACGACATCCGTATTCAGATTCATGAGGTCTTGAAACATTCTAAACCTCCTAAATCCAATCTATCAAAACGAGAATTCCAGGCTATAAATGACCTACGCCGGGATCCCTCAATACACATCCTAAAGGCTGACAAGGGTAATGCCACTGTTGTAATGGACCGCACTGAATATGATCAAAAGGTTCAAAGTATCCTTGACACAGATACCTATGCCCGCCTAAAGAAGAACCCGATCCCATCAGTTGAAAGGAAGCTCACTGCCAAGCTCCTCTCACTAAACCGTAGCACTGCCATACCCACTCCATTGTACAGACATCTCAGGCCTTCGGCCTCGAAGTGCCCGAGATTCTTTGGTCAGCCAAAGATTCACAAACCAGATAAACCGCTCCGCCCGATTGTCTCCTCTCGAGGTTCCCCTACCTACAACCTCGCCCAACACTTGACTAAGCTTTTACACCCACTTGTGGGCAAAACACCTCACCATGTACCAAATTCAGCAGGGTTTATCGATATTATCAAGGGAATTGAATTACAGTCATCCGATATATTAGTGAGTTTTTATGTCAAATCTCTTTTCACTAACGTACCCACCGATGAAGCTTGCCAAATAACCAAAGCGGTACTAGAACAAGATCTAACCGATCGAACCAGCCTAACGCCAGACCTGATTCATGATCTATTAATGACATGCGTGAAGTCCACATACTTCCAATGGAGAGATGGATATTACAGACAGGCTTTAGGAACTCCCATGGGCTCTCCTATTTCCCCAGTCTTAGCGAACATTTTCATGGAAGATTTTGAACAGAAAGCCCTGGGTACCGCTCGACTCAAACCCAAACTTTGGCTCCGATATGTGGATGACACGTTCATCATTTGGTCACATGGATTGGAAAACCTTGATGACTTCCTTAGTCACATTAACCGCCAACACCCTAACATTCAGTTCACCATGGAAACTGAGACATCCGATTCATTACCTTTCCTTGATGTACTCATTTCCAAGAGGACTGATGGTTCTCTAGCACACTCCGTGTACAGAAAACCCACCCATACAGACCGCTACCTCAACGCTCGGTCATTCCATCCTCCTTCTGTGAAAGCCTCAGTGAACCGGACCCTATTTCAAAGGGCACACATTATTTGTGATAGCAACATTTACCTAATGAACTGGAGCACCTTAACACAGTGCTAAAAGAGAATGGGTATAAACCAAACAAACAAGAGTCCCTTTCAAAACACAACTCTAAGTCTGCACAATCCAAAGATATGCCCATTGCGGTCCTTCCGTACATTGATCATACCTCACACAAAATTCAACGGATCCTCCGTGAGGCCGAAATCAAGGTCTACTACCTAACTCGCAACAAGTTGGAAACTAAGCTACACACTCACAAAGACAAGCATGACTCTAGCAGTCAGGCAGGGGGCTCATTTACATGTCAATAAACATGAATATTCTGGCGGCTTCGCGGAGCAACCAGTCGGCTATTGTGAGGTCCACATATTTAAATATCAATAAGCATGATTGCCACGGCGGCTCCGTAGACTCACTAACCGGTGGAACCACGGAGGAACGCAGGTGGTGAACAATGGCTTTTGCAGAGCAAAAAGCAAAGTGAGGTTGCATGTGTAAATAAAAGCCATTTCTGCACTGTGTGACTTTTAAGACTTGGTGAGGCCTACATGTAAATGACCAAAACATGTGAATTCTAGAAATGTTTTTTTTAATTTATTCGTGGCCTGGGTTTACAAAAGTATCAGCCTTTAAATCGCAGGCTAGGTGTAAGCTCCAGTTTATTTCCATAGTTTTAGTCATTTACGATGTTGTCCCACTAAGTTGAAAAAAGTGGGCGTCTGAGTATAGCAGTGACAGGGGACAATTTACCAGTTACCAGATACAATTTAGTTCATACTTCATGGACACTCTGCAGGCATGCATGGTATTTGGGAATTGTTTGACTATCTCTAGACCATCTTTAAGTTTCAAAATTAATTATTCAGGTGACTGCAAACTTGTTTTCATTTTACTTTTGTCCTATCTTGGACATTATCCTCCCTAACTGGTGCTGACAGACCAATACTATCACGGTAAGTATTCTTATCTCATAGCTGTTACTGCCATCATCCTCCCTGAAAGTCAACATGGCTCCTAGCTCTCTGGATAGGCGACATCAGACACAAATATTCTCAAGCCTTGACTGACTGCTATGAAGATGCTTGTTGTTGCTTTCGGTAAACCATCAGTTTAAAAAAGACAGGGTTTGAAATAGACAGAGTAACATAAAATGCATCCGTCAGTGAGTCATATCCAATGGGTAAATACATGTACACTCAACCCTTTCATTTGTTTCAATACCATGACTGTGCAATGCAAGTGCTTCCTTACCATTGTCCAATTTCTCAACCATGCACTGTGTAGTGGCTCCATACCATTGTCGAGTTTACCAAAAAAGGCCTGGTGTTTGAGAGCCTGTAGTTTTGTTTGGCGCCCTCTGTTGTTGGATTTTATATAGACGGGTAGAGTGTTTAGCCAGCTGTTCAATGGTGTGTATTGTATAGGGGGTTGCCGTTAAGATTTTCCGAGAAAAGTACACTTCAAGATTTCCGCTACCGTTTTTTTCCAACAAAAATCACCGTCATGGCTGTTCGTTACAAGGAGGTTTTGCCCGAATATGTTTGCCTCTAGTTACTCAAAAAAAAAAAAAAATTGGAAATTCTGACGAAGAATCTAGTGAACATTTGGCACCATCGTGGTATTCCGTCGCCAGGCATGTACAGGTATCTGTACAATGATGACAGAGAACAGGACTATAGACCCGTACACAGGGACGCCAGTTTTCCGGCTATTGCCGGAGTTCCGGCTATTGCTGGAATTCCGGCTTTTCAAATTTTTCCCCAATTTTTTCGACGTTCCATGTTTCAACTGGCTGGGAACAAAAACAAAATTTTGAAGAAAGAAAACAAATTCTGGCAATTCATATTTGATTGAAAACAGATTTCCGGCATTCCGTATTTTATCTCCGTGTTTTTCATCTGGCCGGAGAAAATATATGTGCCGTCAACTTGCCATCCCTCAACCACTAAGCAGATGGTAGGTATGAACTTGACCCAAAGCGTAAGGGATCAATATTAACATAAAGTGCAGTACCAATCATTTAAGCCTTGGGGCAAGGCTATTCCAAATGCATTAAAGCGCCATCTAATGTCGATGTTGTACAAGCCCTGTGAAAATGCAAGATGGCGACCGAGGGCTTTGTAGCTTAGAGATAGTTTTTCACAAGAAAAAAGTCTTATAACCGAAATGTAACCTAAAACTTTTCAAATTTGCTCTAAGCTAGAACTTTACAGTTTTATGCATATTTTGTGGATTTTAAATATATTTTGGAGGAGTTGACGGCACCAAGCGAGTTGACGGGGAGTTGGCAGTAAGTTGTTGTTGGACCCTTTCCCAATGTGCAGTGCTGACCGATCGAACATAACAGTTTTTTATGCAACAGATCCTCCAATTGCAAACCTATAAAAATGGGTGACGAAAAAAAAGTATTATCAAGGGCAGAAATAAGAGGGTAAGATCGCCCAAAAATTGAAAAAAAAACAAAAAACAATCACATGCCCTGCAACAAATACGCATGTACAGTTGTGCTCAGAGTATAGGCCTTGGCTAACAAGCTATTTAGTGGAACGTGCAACACGATCACGATAAACACGGTCGTAAACCTGAAGTGATAATCTGTTCACCACACAACTTATGACAATGAATGCATTTAGTGAAAAAATGGACGAAGTTATCACAGAGCGCCGCCATCGTGTTCATAGTGTTGTTGTAACACACTCGTTTACAGTTGACAGTCAGCAGCCAGACAATGAATAACCATGATTAACCAACCTTCAATATAGTTGTACTTCGTTGGTAAATATTAGTGCTTAAATTGACTCAAACATTTTTGATTGAGCTAACTGAATAGATTCTATCCAAATGCTGTACTTATTACATTTGATTAAACCTGTCGAGGCCATAACACTCAGTTTGCCAACACTTGTCAGATTTAACTGTCGGTGAATATGCCACCAGGATTGCTTATGATTTTCATGATTGCAACTCCAGTTTGCAGGAGCATTTCTGCTGCTAACTCATTTTTCTTTGACAGTGAAACTTGATACATTTTCTGCAGATAAGGAACACACAACTGACCTTGGATGTATAAACCATCATGTTTTCCGAATTTTCAGCGCGATATTCGCTGCCTTTATTTTTTCTCCTGGTGTTGCACGTAGAGGCCTTGATATTTTTCCCTAGCTTGCCGCAAAAATATTGAAGTTTTTATATTTTTCACATATTCACATTTTTCTATATTCATCATGACAGTTAAATCATACTAAAAAGACGACCAAATCGGCACCTTTACTATCCATTTGCAAATACATAGTGTAAGACCAATCTGAAAACATTTCCTACGGCATGGCCAGCCAATTGATCAAGGTGATCATCCTCCTTCCCATTCACTGCAGCACATGTACGTGATTCGATGACATCGCGCACTAGATTATGGGGACAAAATTGTAATATGACAGCAGTGACAAGACACACCAAAACGAAGTTGCTCATTCGGAGTCACTGGGAATTCAAATGAAGTAGAATCGCTGGCGAGCTTTGACAAAAAGTAATAGGCCCAGGAAGGTTAAAATACTTTGAATTTGTCTTGTTGAAACTTTTCTAAATTTAAGCTGAATAATTCTCGCTCGGATCGAAAGTGGAATCATCTCCTCCAGATTACAATGAAAGGTTCGTTATGAAAGAACTTGTCAGGAAGGTTTTTGGCATACAAGCTAAACAGGAGTTTGGGTGCACTTTGTTTGAAGAACTAACCTAAATTAAACCATCAGTCTGTTTGTCTGTACTTCAAAGATAACCGACACATGCAGCTTTAACAATTGTGTTTTTGCTTTGGGGTATGTGGGGTTGGGGGGGGGGGGGGGGGGTGTTGGCGGTGTGGGCATCTACAGAGAGACTTTTTTATGACCGTTGTGTCAACAGGATTTTGGCACTCAAGCTGAATGGGGGGAGTTCACTGTTAAAGCTGAATTCCTCGAAAACAAATTCAGAAAATAACTCATGCCCTTAGCTAGGGGAAAGTGTAAAAATCTTTTCTTTTTTTGTCTTCTTCTTGGTTTTTAGGGGGGGGGGGTACGACTGAGGTTTTCGTCGGTTTTTGTCCGTGTCCTGCCTCGCAACAATTCCCGGTCACAGAGTAACAGTCCCATTTTTCCCTCCGGGTTTCCCTGTCCCAGGTTTATTTCCTCTTCCCGTTTTTTTTCTCCCTTTCCCTTTCCCCGTCCACTATTTCCCTGTCCAAGGTTTATTTCCCCGCCCCAGATTTATTTCCCCATCGCAGGTTTATTTCATTTCCCGTCGCAGGTTTATTTCCTGTCCCAGGTTTATTTCCAAGTCCCAGGTTTATTTCCAAGTCCCAGGTTTATTTCCAAGTCCCAGGTTTATTTCCCCTTCCCAGGTTTATTTCCCCTTCGCAGGTTTATTTCCCCGTCGCAGGTTTACTTCCCGTCGCAGGTTTATTTCCTGCCCCAGATTTATTTCCTGTCCCAGGTTTATGTCCCGCCCCAGATTTATTTCCTGTCCAAGGTTTATTTCCAAGTCCCAGGTTTATTTCCCGCCCCAGATCTATTTCCTGTCCCAGATTTATTTCCTGTCCCAGGTTTGTTTCCAAGTCCCAGGTTTATTTCCTGTCCCAGGTTTATTTCCAAGTCCCAGGTTTATTTCTCCTTCTCGTTTTTTCCCCATCAGTCCCGTTATAATTATTTCGCCGTCCTGGGTTGTTTCCCCTGCCAAAGAAGGTTTATTTCCTCTTCCCATCTTTTTGCCCTTAATAACTCCCCCGTCCCAGGTTTATTTCCCTGTCCTACATGTAGGTTTATTTCCCCGTCCCAGGTTTATTTCCCGGTCCCAGGTTTATTTCCCGGTCCCAGGTTTATTTCCCGTCGCAGGTTTATTTCCCGCCCCAGATTTATTTCCTGTCCCAGGTTTATTTCCAAGTCCCAGGTTTATTTCCAAGTCCCAGGTTTATTTCCAAGTCCCAGGTTTATTTCCCCTTCCCAGGTTTTTTTCCCCGTCGCAGGTTTATATCCTCGTCACAGGTTTATTTCCCGTCGCAGGTTTATTTCCCGCCCCAAATTTATTTCCTGTCCCAGGTTTATTTCCCGCCCCAGATTTATTTCCTGTCCCAGGTTTATTTCCAAGTCCCAGGTTTATTTCCCGCCCCAGATTTATTTCCTGTCCCAGATTTATTTCCTGTCCCAGGTTTGTTCCCAAGTCCCAGGTTTATTTCTCCTTCCTGCTTTTTCCCCATCAGTCCCGTAAAAGGTCAACTTGAAGTCACGGTGTTTCAAAGTTTATTTTCAACGCCTAAGGGGTCTTAAGTTGAAAAAAGTAAGAAAATTGGTTGTATAGTACTTGAGATATGGTCCCACTTCCGGTTGATCCGGAAATAGAGGTCAATTTGAGGTAACGGTTTTTTGCAACTTATCTCCAATCCCCTAGGAGTCTGTAACTACAAACAGTCTAAAATCTGCTGTGTACTTCTCGAGATATGGTCCCACTTCCGGTTGACCCGGAAGTAGAGGTCAACTTGAGGTGAGGGTTTTTCAAAGTTTATCTTTATCGCCCAAGGGGTCTAAAACTGAAAAAAGTTTGAAAATCGGTTGTGTAGTACTTTAGATATAGTTCCACTTCCGGTTGACCCGGAAGTAGAGGTCAACTTGAGGTCACGGTTTTTCCAAATTAATCTCCAATCCCCAAGGAGTCTTTAATTACAAACAGTCTAAAAATCGGCCGTGTACTTCTTGAGATATGGTCCCACTTCCGGTTGATCGGAAGTAGAGGTCAACTTAAGGTCACGGTTTTTCAAAGGAGATTTTTAACGCCCAAGGGGTCTAAAACTGAAAAAAGTTTGAAAATCGGTTGTATAGTACTTGAGATATGGTCCCACTTCCGGTTAACCCGGAAGTAGAGGTCAACTTGAGGTCACGGTTTTTACAAATTAATCTCCAATCCCCAAGGAGTCTTTAATTACAAACAGTCTAAAAATCGGCCGTGCACTTCTTGTGATATCGTCCCACTTCCGGTTGACCCGGAAGTAGAGGTCAACTTGAGGTCACGGTTTTTCAAAGTTGATTTTTAATGCCAAGGGGTCTAAAACTGAAAAAAGTTTGAAAATCGGTTGTACAGTACTTGAGATATAGTTCCACTTCCGGTTGACCCGGAAGTAGAGGTCAACTTGAGGTCACGGTTTTTCCAAATTAATCTCCAATCCCCAAGGAGTCTTTAATTACAAACAGTCTAAAAATCGGCCGTGCACTTCTTGTGATATCGTCCCACTTCCGGTTGACCCGAAAGTAGAGGTCAACTTGAGGTCACGGTTTTTCAAAGTTGATTTTTAATGCCAAGGGGTCTAAAACTGAAAAAAGTTTGAAAATCGGTTGTATAGTACTTGAGATATGGTCCCAACTTCCGGTTAACCCAGAAGTAGAGGTCAACTTGAGGTCACGGGTTTTCAAAATTAATCTCACATCCCCATGGAGTCTATACCTATAAAGAGGGTAAGAATCGGCCTTGAACTTCTTGAGATATGGTGCTACAAAGATTTCCCAATTAAATATGCAAATGAGGGTCACGTGGTTAATTAATTAAGAATTTTAACATTTGTGACATTTAGAATTAAGTTCTAAGCTTCAATTTGATATATGATTTAACTCGTTTGATTATGGTTTAGGAGATTAGGCTTAAACAAACAACGTGTACAAATGCTATGGGGTTTTAGGCGGAAACAAAGAATAACAATAAAACTAGACATCAAGTGTTTGTGAACAAACACAGAGCTGTTCCTTTTTAATTTTCAAGGTTCAAGGGGTCTATAATTGAAAAGAAACTGAAGATCGGTTGCATGGTTCTTGAGATATGGTCCCACTTCCGGTTGACCCGGAAGTAAAGGTCAATTTAGGGTCAAGGTAATCCAAGTTCAATCTTTAGAGCTCAAAGGGTCTATAACTGAAAAGAACTTGAACATTGGTTGTGCAGTTCTTGAGATAAGGTCCCACTTCCGGTTGACCCGGAAATAAAGGTCAACATGGGGTCATACCTACCCGAAGCGATTGTCCAATGCCAAAGGAGCCCATAACTGAAAAAAGTCTGAAAATCGGTTGGGTTGTTTTTGAGATAAGGTCCAACTTCCGGTTGACCCGGAAATAAAGGTCAACATGGGGGTCTCAGTTTTCAAAGTTAATATTTAATGCCTAAGTAATCTATAACTAAAAAAAGTTTGAAAATCGGTTGTGTAGTTCTTGAGAAATGGTCCCACTTCCGGTTGGCCCAAAAGAAGAGGTCAAAATGGGGTCACGGATTTTCCCCAACAAAATTTAATGCCTTAGGAGTCTATAACTAAAGAAAAAAATTAAATCGGTTGTGTAACTCTTCAGATTTGGTCCCACTTCCGGTTGACCCGAAAGTAGAGGTCAAATCGGGGTCACGGTTACCCGAGGCAATTCTCCTATGCCTAATGAGTCTAATACTGAAAAAAACTTTGAAATCGGCCGTAAACTTCTTGAGATATAGTGCTGCAAAGAAAAACTCATTAAAGCTTCTAATTAGCATAAATTAACATGTGATGACGTCACATTTGTATTTTTCGTACTAATAAATTTCATAAGGTACACGATGGTATGAAACATACCCCAATGCAATGCCTTTTGCAAAATCTCAATTTTGTATTGCATTAACCGTGGAGAAGCTATTGCAATGCGTTGAAAGTGACTGCATCCAGTTTATGAGGTACTACATGTACGTTGTACCCATGATGCCAAGATTTTTAATTAATTGTTAATTATAGACGTACTTTGATTGATTTTAATGGACTAAAACATCTCTTATTAGAATCAGTTACTCCAATCCCCAAGGAGTCTTTATAACTACAAACAGTCTGTTAAACGGCCGTGTACTTCTTGAGATATGGTGCTACAAAGATTTCCCAATTAAATATGCAAATATGGGTCACGTGGTTAATTAATTGCAAATTCAAAAAAAAAAATGGTCCGTGGTTTGATGTTTGATCTAATACAAGTTGATTTCACAGAACTCTTAACCACCAAACTCTGCGCTTATGATCACCATTTTTCGCTTACTGTGTTTTTAAACATCATATCATGTCATGCATGCACACAGGTTATGTTGGGCTTACAATTGAGAAAAAGAAAAGACAACACTATCGATATAAAGATAAGAATCAAACTTAAATATTACAAACAGAAATATATGTTTAGTTTGGGGGATAAAAAAAATAAAAACATTCGGACGGAGATTTGAACTCGCAACTGTCAGCTGTCAGATGTGTAGTCGCGACTGATGACCACTAGGCTAGAAGGGCACGATGCAAAAATGGTGGGTTTTTACATATATGTGCATCAACAGAGGGGATTATGATTCAGCGAAATAATTCTCGTTTCATGATTTTGCGACCATTGTCACTAAAAATGAACTGCTTAAAACACCTATAACTATTAAGTAGGGTTGAAATGTAGTATTAGATGCCTTTAGGGGTTTTTGACGACGACGTCGGCGTCGTCAAAAACCCCTATCTAATTACGCACGTTCGTTTGAACAAAAACCCATGCACAGAGTAATGGGCCCAGAACCCGGTTAGAAAAACAAGGACAGATTTAACGCACGTTCTAACGAGAATCCCAAACCTCCGTACGTTGTGCGTGTACAGAGTAATGTGTCCAGAACGCGGGTAGGAAACAAAATAGTATAGACTCCTCTCAAGAAGTCAACAACTCATAGAGGTACATACTGTGTTGTATTACCAAAGAGAATATTTCACAATAACATGAAAGTGACTGCATCAAGTTTACAAATTAAAAATTCAAATGAAGACCACGTGGTTAATTAATTAAGAATGTTAACACTTTTTTGTTACAGTAAAGCTTTTGTTCTAAGCTTCAAATTGATATATGATTTAACTCTTTTATCCTTATACTTTAGGAGATGGGGCCTAAACAAAAACGTTGTACAAACGCTATGGGGTTTTAGGCGGAAACAAAGAATAAGAATAATAATAATAATAATAATAATAAAAATAATAAAAATCTTGACGAAAACAATAGCTGTTCCGACTGAATCGGAACAGCTAAACAATAAAAATCTCGACGAAAACAAAACCTGTTCCGACAGTAGGTCGGAACAGCTAATAATAAAAACAATAAAAATCTTGACGAAAATAAAACCTGTTCCGACGGAACAGCTAAAATTAATAATAAACTAGAGGTACATGTACAGTTTTTGTTTACTACAAAAACAAGGTGTTCGTGGTGAGTGAGTGAATGAATTGGTGACAACATTTTACCTCATCAATCCAATGACTGGTTAAGGAGTTATGATTTTTTTACAAATTAAACACCAACTTCCGGTTTGCATCGGTTAAAAGGTCAAATAGGGGTTACTTTTTATGTAGCGCGTGATAAGTTTATTAAGACCTTTTAAATGATGGATGGGTTGTAAAAATCCAATATTTGGTTTAGAAGTTATGATTTTTTCAAATATAAAGTTTCAACTTCCGTTTTGAACCGGAAGGTACTGTCAAATGAGGTCACACTTGGTAGCGTTGGTGATGTCTTTTGAGTTCTTTCTTTTGACGTATAGATGATAAAAATCAAATCATGTGGTTTAGGATTTTTTTATTTTTCAAACATTATATATCAATTTCCAACTTTAACTGGAAGTCAAGGACAAACAGGGTCGCATATTGTATAGCACGTGATAAGTCTATTAAGACCTTTCAGATGATGCATAGATTGAAAAAATCCAATGTATGGTTCAGATGTTATGATTTTTTTCAAATATAAAATTTAAACATCCGGTTTGAACCGGAAGACAATTTTTTCAGGTCACAAATTATAGCGTTAGTAATGTTTTTCAAAGCCTTATCTGACGACGTTCAGATAATAAACAACTAATTTCTGGTTCTCGAGTAATATTTTTTCAAATAATTAACTGCATCTTCCTGTTTAACTGGATGTCAAGGTTTAATAGTCAATGTTGTGTATCGTTTCTTAAGTTGTTACATACCTACCCAATGACGTATAAATATATAAAAAATCAAATGTGTGGTTCTGAAATTATTTTTCTTTGACCAATTATTTTCAACCTCTGGTTTGAACAAGAAGCAAAGTTTAAACTGATTTCATTTGTGTAGATCCTGACTAGTTCATTAAAACCTTTCAGCTGATGTATGACTTGTAAACATTTTATAATTATGTGATGGACTATCTGAAGGTGTATAATGTATCTTATAACATCAATGCAAATGTATTCCTACTTGTAGTTTTGGTGCGAGACGTTGTTCATTATTACTCAACTATTGCGATTCACCGCGATTCACTCAGCACTCGATGTTACTAAAAACGTTACAGCGCCCTCTTTCGCTGGACTAAAGAGAGCACTTTTGGGATTTCCCCCAAAAAACTCGGCGCTTGCACTGCATAGCGTACATAGCGTGCATTGTTGATCAAAATGGGGTAAACGCGTGGGTCAACAGGTGCTTTAACGTCCCTTTTCGACTGATGTAAAGGTCCAAATTTTGTTATTTCTGTGCAAAAGATTGAGCGGGATTGCTGTTTTACAATCTGAAACAAAAATTACGTTGAAATGATCAGTAGTTTTAAAAACATGAATACGATAAGATTTTATGAAATTTTCAACTTTCATTTTGCACTAGAAGTATTAAAAATATTTTACGTGTTCTGTGAAGCATTTGTCCAACTTTTAATGATCTATCCGATGATGTGTAGATTGTCAAAATCCGAATCATAGTTTTTGAGTTATGATTTTTACAAATATTAAACTTTGATCTAACGTAATTCAATTCCCGATGACGTCATAATGATGTAATTAAGTATGTGTTGTCTTGATACTGAGGTTCAACTATCTGTTGAGTTTCAACATTCCATTCAATCTCAATCTTGAGTTATTCCATAGAAAAGCTCGAAAGTTGTTTTTTGACGAAAAAAACCCGAAGGTGAACTTCGACCCAGGGTAACGACCCGGATGCTAAGGTCGTACGATTTTGGCGTTAACTTTTCAAATGTTGCCCCAGTCTTGGTCTATCAGATGCGAAAACTTTGAACATCATAGCTTTCATATTCGTTGAGATACAGCAAAACGAAAATGGTCCCTTTTCAACTTTAAAAACCTTGTAATTTGACACCTAATGACGTCATCATGACGTAATGAAAACTGTGCCTTCTTCGTATTGAGGTTCAATTGTCTGATGAGTTTCAAGGTTCAGTGTGGCTTGAATCTTGAGTTATGCCGTAGAGAAGAGTTGACAATGAAGAAGAAGATGGAGAAGAAACTAGACATAGTGTTTTTTGTTAATTACAAAAACACGGTGTTCGGTTGGACGTTACGTGATGACGTAATTCAAAAACATTGAACCATAAAGATGTTTTTTATACAATGTGTCGTTATTTTATAGTTAAACTTGTATCACACTTTTGAACGCCTTGTTTCTTCACAAATGCAATATGTTTGTGTGAGATTGGCATCAGGTTTTTTGTTTGCAACTTATGAAAGCCCTTTAAAAATCTAGTTAAGGTCGTACGATTTTGGCGTTAACTTTTCAAATGTTGTCCAAGTCTTTATCTATCCGATGCTGAAATATAAACATCAACAAATAAAAACCCTGTCATGACGTCATCAATGACGTCATCATTCCCAAAAAGTGGCGGTTTCATCTACTCACTATTGCCTATGTACACAGTAAGTTTTAAGTTTGTACAAGCTTTACTTTTGTTTAAAATTGCTTGGGAAGGTTCAGAGGGAAAGAAGAACACGAGGAAAATTAAATCTATGAACAGATTGTTGATAGCTTTTTAATTTTCACAGAAAGTAAAAGTGTAAATCTATTACATTTATACCTTTCTTTGCACAGAAAATAAATGCTAAGGTTAATACTTATTAAAGCGATGTATTTTATTAGTAAAGAGCTAACTATGTGCAAAGTTTGAAGGTTTTGTGATCCTTGTGATGTTTAACTCAAGAGTAAACTTCTTAAAAGGTTAACTGGATTTGGGGAAACTTTATACGAAACAACAGTTTACTAATTTTAGACTTGTGAAGTAAATAACTGTAAAAGACTTATTTATTAAGTATTACAGAGGTTTCGCAAGTGTACGACACGGGTACAGATACAACTAAGATAACTGGGATGCACGTTAGATTTTGTTAGGCATTAAATAAACACTTATTTTGAAAAGCAATGATTTTCACACAAAGCTTTACCGTGTAGCGCGCTAAACACTGCCGTGAGTGCCGGTTAGAAACACCCTTCACGAGTAGATGTCACGAATCCGCTTCCCGGTGTTTGATCAAACATAACCAATGTTCGTCTTTTTCTGGTTTCATTTTCTCATATAATTAAGTCATACGAATCACTGAAGTAGGTGGCCATCTCAGCGAAGCTTCGTCTTTAATTCCGTTTTGATATTTAAGCCATGAGAAGGGCGAACAGGGGAACAATTTGACGCCGAATATGAGCGGACTTCAATTGTAAAATGTTGGTACACCATTAAACTAGCACTACGCTGTAAGTACAATGACCTGAGACTTGTCAAAACATGAATGGAAATCACGTGTACAGTCAAACGATGCACTATTCAGAGCAGAACACACAGGCCTCGTGGACTGAACAAGGTGTGATCAATGGAGCGGAACAGCCAGCCAAAGCGCTTTTGCAGTGTACGCAGTTATCACGCGGGTCAACACATCCGTGGGCTTTATCGTCCGATTTCGACCAGAGTTTCAGGTCAAATTGGTATCATCTCTGTGGGAGAGTTTGAGCAGGATCACTCATCTATAACGGGATGCAAAATTTATGTTGAAATGTTACGTAGTTTTAGAGATCAAAATTTGTAAAATTGTTCAACTTTTGGTTTGAACCGGAAGTCAAGGTCAAATGGGGTCATTTTGTGTGTAGCGTTTTTTGAAGTTTGATCGACCTGTCCGATGATATGTAGATTGTCAAAATCCACCATGTGGTTCAGGAGTTATGATTTCTTTAAAATATTTAACTTTGATTTGTTGTAATTCAAAACCTGATGATGTCATCATGACATCATTAAGTTTGTGTGGTCTTATTATTAAGGTTCAATTGTCTGATGAGTTTCAATGTTAAATTCCATATCAATCTTGAGTTATGACAACAAATTGTCTTTTTTTACAAAAAAACACAAAAAAACACAAAGGCAGAGTTTGACCTTCCGGTACGACCGGAAGATGAGGTCATACGATTTTGGCGTTAACTTTTCAAATGTTGTCCAAGTCTTTATCTATCTGATGCCCAAGTATGAACATCATAGCTTTTATATTCGTTGAGATACAGCGAAAAGCAAATGTCGTTTTTCAACTTTAAAAACCTTGCCATGACGTCATCATTCCCAAAAAGTGGCGGTTTCATCTACTCACTATTGCCTATGTACACAGTAAGTTTTATGTTTGTACAAGCTTTACTTTTGTTTAAAATTGCTGGAGAAGGTTCGCAGGGAAAGAAGAACACGAGGAAAAAAAACACAAAAAAAACTAGAAATTCAGATTTTGTATCACTACAAAAACTGGGTGTTCGGAAAGAAGTAATGATTGCTTGTAAACATCGATGAGTGAATATACACAACAATGTACATGACACAGTTTACAGTTAGTGTTGTAGCATCATTTTTTGAAACTTGTTAGCAGCGGGCGGGAAAATGTAATCATTAGGTTTAAACTGGAAAAACGTAGTTTTCAATATTGACAAACTGAAACCATGTCTAACAGTTGCTCTATAGTGACCACAAAAGTAAAAATTGTGGCTTTGTCATATTTGTTCCTTAAACTCCTCGTTGGAGCCGCAAGACAAGGTCAAATTGGGATCATTTGAGAGGGACATTTAATATGCTTTCAAAGACCTTTGCGATGATGTAGTGTATACATTGTATTGTGTTCTGGAGTTATGGATGATTTTATTGTTCAAGTCACGTCTTCATATTTAGGTTCAAGTATATGGAGGTTCAACAAAAATTCAGGCATTTCTGTTGTATGGAGGCGTTTCTGCTTTTTTTTGTCTTCAATGTAATGTGTTTTCTTTTTTCAAAAACAGTTTGTACAAAATTCCGTACCTTTTTTCCTTTTACTGTTGGGCTTTTGTATACGTTATAAACAATTATACATAAGTCTGTTGTTGTACATAAGTCTTTTCACATGTAAAAAAATCACCCAGGGTTTAAAGATATTGTACTCTTTCGAATCATATAATAATATTGTCATCATTTATAAGAAATTCTTAAAGATTGTTCAGTTTGTTTGTTCTTTAAAGAATCTGTTGAAATAAAGACTTGTATACAAGTAAAATAATTGCAGAAATTGTTTCTGACTGAAGTTTTACTATAAAGTTAGATTTACTCACTGCGACTGCTCCCGAAGTTCTCGTATTTTATATATTTTGCCCATGGAAAAAGAAAATTTAAACGAGGGAACAAAAATAATATAAATGTCAGTTGTTTGCAAACAATAACAAATGAATTCACAGGCATACTCCTTTTATTTTCATAACATAAGTTCGCTCCTACCTCAACAACTCGCCAAACTTAGATAAATCTCATCAAACAATAAACTTCCCCCTAACATAAAATTTACATTAACTTGCTATTTTCCCCAATAACTGCAAATTCACTAACAGGAATTACCTAAAAATTTAAATACACTGTAACTCAACTTTTGTCAATGTAAATGAGTTGTCATTCATTTCTACAAATTCTGCGAAAACTCGCAAGATGTTTACAATTTTTCTTTCAAAACTTTTCACACTTTTGAACGCCTTGTTTCTTCACAAATGCAATATGTTTGTGTGAGATTGACATCAGTTTTTTTGTTTGCAACTTATGAAAGCCCTTTAAAAATCTAGCTCACCCCTGCACTGGATGCTGTACACAGATTTGATAATCAACAGCGCCCTCTTTGGTGGGCAAAAAGAGAGCGCTGTTGGGAATTCCCCCACAAACTTTCGCGCCATATGATTTTTACACATTTTATTGTTATTCAATACCTGATGACGTCATTATGACGTAATTAGGCCTGTGTTGTCTTAAAAATACTAAGGTTCAACTATCTATTGAGTTTCAAGGTTCAAATCGATCTCAATCTTGAGTTATGTTGTAGATAAGCTCAAAAGTTGTTTTTTTATGAAAAAAACACGAAGGCGAACTTTGACCCAGGGTAACGACCCGGAAGTTAAGGTGGTACGATTTTAGCGTTAACTTTTCAAATGTTGTCCAAGTCTTTATCTATCCGATGCCCAAGTATGAACATCATAGCTTTTATATTCGTTGAGATACAGCAACAAGCAAATGGTCCTTTTTTAACATTAAAAACCCTGTCATGACGTCATCATTCTAAAAAAGTGGCGGTTTCATCAACTCACTGGTGCCTATGTTTATAGTAAGTTTTAAGTTTATACAAGCTTAACTTTTGTTTAAAATTGCTTGGGAAGGTTCAGAGGTAAAGAAGAACACGAGGAAAATTAAATCTATGAACAGATTGTTGATAGCTTTTTAATTTTCACAGAAAGTAAAAGTGTAAATCTATTACATTTATACCTTTCTTTGCACAGAAAACAAATGCTAAGTTTAATACTTGTTAAAGCGATGTATTTTATTAGTAAAGAGCTAACTATGTGCAAAGTTTGAAGGTTTTGTGATCCTTGTGATGTTTAACTCAAGAGTAAACTTCTTAAAAGGTTAACTGGATTTGGGGAAACTTTATACGAAACAACAGTTTACTAATTTTAGACTTGTGAAGTAAATAACTGTAAAAGACTTATTTATTAAATATTACAGAGGTTTCGCAAGTGTACGACACGGGTACAGATACAACTAAGATAACTGGGATGCACGTTAGATTTTGTTAGGCATTAAATAAACACTTATTTTGAAAAGCAATGATTTGTACACAAAGCTTTACCGTGTAGCGCGCTAAACACTGCCGTGAGTGCCGGATAGAAACACCCTTCACGAGTCGATGTCACGAATCCACTTCCCGGTGTTTGATCAAAACATAACCAATGTTCGTCTTTTTCTGGTTGCATTTTCTCACATAATTAAAAGTCATACGAATCGCTGCAGTAGGTGGCCATCTCAGCGAAGCTTCGTCTTTAATTCCGTTTTGATAATTAAGCCATGAGAAGGGCGAACAGGGGAACAATTTGACGCCGAATATGATATGAGCGGACTTCAATTGTAAAATGTTGGTACACCATTAAACTAGCGCTACGTTGTAAGTACAATGACCTGAGACTTGTCAAAACATGAATCGAAATCACGCGTACAGTCAAACGATGCACTATTCCGAGCAGCAGAACACACAGGCCTCGTGGACTGAACAAGGTGTGATCAATGGAGCGGAACGGCCAGCCAAAGCGCTTTTGTAGTTTTTTTGTTTGCAACTTATGAAAGCCCTTTAAAAATCTAGCTCACCCCTGCACTTGATGCTGTACACAGATTTGATAATCAACAGCGCCCTCTTTGGTGGGCAAAAAGAGAGCGCTGTTGGGAATTCCCCCAAAAACTTTTGCGCCATATGATTTTTACACATTTTATTGTTATTCAATACCTGATGACGTCATTATGACGTAATTAGGCCTGTGTTGTCTTAAAAATACTAGGGTTCAACTATCTATTGAGTTTCAAGGTTCAAATCGATCTCAATCTTGAGTTATGTTGTAGATAAGCTCAAAAGTTGTTTTTTTATGAAAAAAACACGAAGGCGACCTTTGACCCGACCTTTGACCCGGAAGTTAAGGTCGTACGATTTTAGCGTTAACTTTTCAAATGTTGTGTAAGTCTTAAACTATCTGATGCTTAAGTATGAACATCATAGCTGTTATAATCGTTGAGATACAGCAACAAGCAAATGATCATTTTTGCACATTAAAAACCCTGTCATGACGTCATCAATGACGTCATCATTCCAAAAAAAGTGGCGGTTTCATCTAATCACTATAACCTATGAACATAGTAAGTTTTAAGTTTGTACAAGCTTTACTTTTGTTTTAAAGCTCAAAAGTTGTTTTTTGATGAAAAAATGCGAAGGCGAACTTTGACCCAGGGTAACGACCGGAAGTTAAGGTCATACGATTTTGGCGTTAACTTTTCAAATGTTGTCCAAGTCTTTATCTATCTGATGCCTAAGTATGAACATCATAGCATTCATATTCGTTGAGATGCAGCGAAAAAGCAAATGTCATTTTTCAACTTTAAAAACCTTGCCATGACGTCATCAATGACGTCATCATTCCCAAAAAGTGGCGGTTTCGTCTACTCACTATTGCCTATGTGCATAGTAAGTTTTAAGTTTGTACAAGCTTTACTTTTGTTTAAAATTGCTGGAGAAGGTTCGCAGGGAAAGAAGAACACGAGGAACTAGACATAGTGCTTTTTGTTAATTACAAAAACACGGTGTTCGGTTGGACGTTACGTGATGACGTGGTTCAAAAACATTGAACCTTAAAGATGTTTTTTATACAATGTGACGTTATTTTATAGTTAAATGTGCATTACAGATTTGAGAATCCCCTTAAAATGTTTTAGAAAAGTGTGCCATAATGCGATCGTTAATGCAAAGCCACTCCGGATTTTTAGGTTTAGTTTTTCAACTGAAAATCTTATGTCACGATAAAAAGCCGGTTCTAAACGAAAGCAAGGTCAAACACTAACAATACTTTTGTCGTGGAAAAGACCATAAAAATAGCTTATTGGTAGCATTTGTGATTCTCAAGGTATAAATTTTCTAGCTATTTAATGTAATGACTTCATCAATGACGTCATCAATTCAAAAAAGGTTGTGGTTTTGGTGTGAGACGTTATCACTCAACTATTGCGATTTTCCGCTCTGCACATAGCGCTCAATGTTTCTAAAATCTTTATGCCCAATCGCGCCCTCTTTCGTTGGACCAAATAGAGCGCCGTTGGATATTCCCCCCAAATTGCGTGCCATATGATTTTTACAAATTTTAAACTTTGATTTATTGTAGTCTAATGCCCGATGACGTCATTATGACATAGTTAGGTCTGTGGTGTCTTGATACCAAGGTTCACCTATCTGTTGAGTTTCAACGTTCAAATCAATCTCAATCTTGAGTTATTCCGTAGATAAGCTCGAAAGTTTTTTTTATATAAAAAAAACACGAAGGCGAACTGTGATCCAGGGTAACGACCCGGAAGTTAACGTCGTACGATTTTTGAGTTAACTTTTCAAATGTTGTCCAAGTCTTTATCTATCCGATGCCCAAGTATGAACGTCATAGCTTTTATATTCGTTGAGATACAGCAACAAGCAAATGATCCTTTTTTAACATTAAAAACCCTGTCATGACGTCATCATTCTAAAAAAGTGGCGGTTTCATCAACTCACTGGTGCCTATGTACATAGTAAGTTTTAAGTTTATACAAGCTTAACTTTTGTTTAAAATTGCTTGGGAAGGTTCAGAGGTAAAGAAGAACACGAGGAAAATTAAATCTATGAACAGATTGTTGATAGCTTTTTAATTTTCACAGAAAGTAAAAGTGTAAATCTATTACATTTATACCTTTCTTTGCACAGAAAACAAATGCTAAGTTTAATACTTGTTAAAGCGATGTATTTTATTAGTAAAGAGCTAACTATGTGCAAAGTTTGAAGGTTTTGTGATCCTTGTGATGTTTAACTCAAGAGTAAACTTCTTAAAAGGTTAACTGGATTTGGGGAAACTTTATACGAAACAACAGTTTACTAATTTTAGACTTGTGAAGTAAATAACTGTAAAAGACTTATTTATTAAGTATTACAGAGGTTTCGCAAGTGTACGACACGGGTACAGATACAACTAAGATAACTGGGATGCACGTTAGATTTTGTTAGGCATTAAATAAACACTTATTTTGAAAAGCAATGATTTGTACACAAAGCTTTACCGTGTAGCGCGCTAAACACTGCCGTGAGTGCCGGATAGGAACACCCTTCACGAGTCGATGTCACGAATCCGCTTCCCGGTGTTTGATCAAAACATAACCAATGTTCGTCTTTTTCTGGTTGCATTTTCTCACATAATTAAAAGTCATACGAATCGCTGCAGTAGGTGGCCATCTCAGCGAAGCTTCGTCTTTAATTCCGTTTTGATAATTAAGCCATGAGAAGGGCGAACAGGGGAACAATTTGACGCCGAATATGATATGAGCGGACTTCAATTGTAAAATGTTGGTACACCATTAAACTAGCGCTACGTTGTAAGTACAATGACCTGAGACTTGTCAAAACATGAATCGAAATCACGCGTACAGTCAAACGATGCACTATTCAGAGCAGAACACACAGGCCTCGTGGACTGAACAAGGTGTGATCAATGGAGCGGAACGGCCAGCCAAAGCGCTTTTGCAGTGTACGCAGTTATCACGCGGGTCAACACATCCGTGGGCTTTATCGTCCGATTTCGACCAGAGGTTCAGGTCAAATTGGTATCATCTCTGTGGGAAAGTTTGAGCAGGATCACTCATCTATAACGGGATGCAAAATTTATGTTGAAATGTTACGTAGTTTTAGAGATCAAAATTTGTAAAATTGTTCAACTTTTGGTTTGAACCGGAAGTCAAGGTCAAATGGGGTCATTTTGTGTGTAGCGTTTTTTGAAGTTTGATCGACCTGTCCGATGATATGTAGATTGTCAAAATCCACCATGTGGTTCAGGAGTTATGATTTCTTTAAAATATTAAAATTTTATTTGTTGTAATTCAAAACCTGATGACGTCATCATGACATCATTAAGTTTGTGTGGTCTTATTATTAATGTTCAATTGTCTGATGAGTTTCAATGTTAAATTCCATATCAATCTTGAGTTATGACAACAAATTGTCTTTTTTCACAAAAAAACACAAAAAACACAAAGGCAGAGTTTGACCTTCCGGTACGACCGGAAGATGAGGTCATACGATTTTGACTTAACTTTTCAAATGTTGTCCAAGTCTTTATCTATGTGATGCCCAAGTATGAACATCATAGCATTAATATTCGTTGAGATACAGCGAAAAGCAAATGTCGTTTTTCAACTTTAAAAACCTTGCCATGACGTCATCAATGACGTCATCATTCCCAAAAAGTGGCGGTTTCGTCTACTCACTATTGCCGATGTACATAGTAAGTTTTAAGTTTGTACAAGCTTTACTTTTGTTTAAAATTGCTGGAGAAGGTTCGCAGGGAAAGAAGAACGCGAGGAAAAAAAAAAAAAAAAAAAAAAACAGAACAATAACAATAGTTGTTCGGCTGTTGGCCGAACACCTAAAAAAAAAAAACAGAACAATAACAATAGTTGTTCGGCTGTTGGCCGAACACCTAAAAAAAACCAGAACAATAACAATAGTTGTTCGGCTGTTGGCCGAACACCTAAAAAAAAAAAAAGAACAATAACAATAGTTGGCCGAACACCTAAAAAAAACAGAGCAATAACAATAGGTGTTCGTGCTGAAATGCACGAACACCTAAAAAAACTTTAACAAAAACAAGAGCTGTTTCGCTGCGCTTCGCTACGAAACAGCTAATAATAATTTAAAAAACTTTAACAAAAACAACCCAGGAAGGGGAAAACAACCCAGGAAGGTGAAACAATTATTACGGAACTCTGAGGAAAAAACGGGAAGGGGAAGTAAACCTAAGACGGGAAACAACTCTGGATGGGGAAAAATTAAGAGGCGGGAAAATATATTCAGGGGTAAAAAACCCAGATGAGGAAATAAACCTTCTTTGATGGGGGAAACAACCCAGGACCGCAAAATAATTATTACGGGACTGAGAAAAAAAACAGGAAGAAACTAGACATAGTGTTTTTTGTTAATTACAAAAACACGGTGTTCGGTTGGACGTTACGTGATGACGTAATTCAAAAACATTGAACCATAAAGATGTTTTTTATACAATGTGTCGTTATTTTATAGTTAAACTTGTATCACACTTTTGAACGCCTTGTTTCTTCACAAATGCAATATGTTTGTGTGAGATTGGCATCAGGTTTTTTGTTTGCAACTTATGAAAGCCCTTTAAAAATCTAGCTCACCCCTGCACTTAATGCTGTACACAGATTTGATAATCAACAGCGCCCTCTTTGGTGGGCAAAAAGAGAGCGCTGTTGGGAATTCCCCAAAAAACATTCGCGCCATATGATTTTTACAAATTTTAAACGTTGTTTCATTGTTATTTAATACCCGATAACGTCATTTTGAATGTTCAACTATCTGTTGAGTTTCAAGGTTCAAATCGATCTCAACCTTGAGTTATGCCGTAGATAAGCTCAAAAGTTGTTTTTTGATGGAAAAAACACGAAGGCGAACTTTGACCCAGGGTAACGACCCGGAAGTTAAGGTTGTACGATTTTAGTGTTAACTTTTCAAATGTTTCCCAAGTCTTTATCTATCCGATGCCAAAGTATGAACATCATAGCTTTTATACTCGTTGATATACATGTACAGCAACAAGCAAATGGTCATTTTTAAACATTAAAAACCTTGTCATGACCTCATCAATGACGTCATCATTCCAAAAAAGTGGCGGTTTCATCTACTCATTATTGCCTATATGAACATAGTAAGTTTTAAGTTTGTACAAGCTTTACTTTTGTTTAAAAGCTCAAAAGTTGTTTTGTTGATGTAAATTACACGAAGGTGAACTATGACCCAGGGTAACGACCCGGATGTTAAGGTCGTAAGATTTTGGCGTTAAGTTTTCATATATTGTCCAAGTCTTTATCTATCCGATACTGAAATATGAACATCATAGCTTTTCTATTCGTTGAGATACAGCAACAAGCAAATGGTCATTTTTCAAAATTAAAAACCCTGTCATGACGTCATCATTCCAAAAAAGTGGCGGTTTATTCCACTCACTATTGCCTATGAACATAGTAAGTTTTAAGTTTGTACAAGTTTTACTTTTGTTTAAAAGCTCAAAAGTTGTTTTTTTGATGTAAAATACACGAAGTCGAACTTTGACCCAGGGTAACGACCCAGAAGTTAAGGTCGTACGATTTTGGCGTTAACTTTTCAAATGTTGTCCAAGTCTTTATCTATCCGATGCTGAAATATGAACATCATACATGTAGCTTCAATGTTCGTTGAGATACAGCAACAAGCAAATTGTAATTTTTCAACATTAAAAACCTTGACGTCATCAATCCAAAAAAGTGGCAGTTTCATCTACGCACTAGTGCCTATGTACAAAGTAAGCTTTAAGTTTGTACAAGCTTTACTATTGTTTTAAAGCTCAAAAGTTGTTTTTTGACTGAAAAAAAAAAAACAGGGAAGGGGAAATAAACTTTGCATGGAGAAATAAATCTGGGACGGGGAATTATTACGAGACAGAGAAAAAACCCGAGATAGGGAAATGTCCTAGAACGGGAACGGGATGGGGAAATATTAAGGGAGAAAAATACCCGGAGGGAGAAATAAACCTTCTTTGACGGTGGAAACAACCCAGGGCGGCGAAATAATTATTACAGGATTTTGAGAAAAAAGGGAAGGGGAAATAATACCCAAGACGGGAAACAAACCCCGGACTGGGAAAAATTAAGGGGCGGAAAATAAACTGGGACGGGAAATATTACTGAAAAAAAAAACCTGGGACCAGAAAATAAACCTAGAACGGGGAAATATTAAGGAAATAAACCTTCTTTGACGGGGAAACGAAGGACAGGAAAATAATAATTAAGGGACTCTGAGAAAAAAAAAACGGTAAGGAGAAATAAACCTGGGACTGGAAACAATTTACGGGTCTGAAAAAAGAAAGTGGGAAGGGGAAATAAACTTTGGATGGGGAAATAAACCTGCGGCGGGGAAATATTACCAGACAGAGAAAAACCCAGGATGGGGAAATAAACCTGGGACTGGAAACAATCTTAAACAACCCTGGACAGGACAAATTATTGGACAGAGAAAAAACCGGGACGGGGAAATAAACATGGGACAAGGAAAAACTTTGGACGGGAAATATTAAGGGACGAGGTTGACGGGAAACAACTCAGGATGACGACATAATTTTTACATCTCTAAATATTTTTAGTATAATATCACTCATTATCCTATTGTTCCAATAAAATAAATCCCACACCTTTGTCAAACACTGGATTAGTGATTATATCAATCTTAAATGCCCTAACTCCCAGCTGATTTTCCCCATTGAAAGCACTCCAAAGGTATGCATCATGTTCGTCGGTCGGCTTTTTTGATGGCTGGACAAATCTTGTGTGTGTATTCTTCCGTCCATATCATGCACTGTATTGGAGCATGTTTAACATGTAGCACAGGGAGCGATAGTGGTTTACTATAATCCAAACTAATCATTTACTTTTGTTCGACAATCCATCGGACAGGACAAGACAAAAAACCAAAACGTCTTCCAGATGATTTACAATGGAAATACTTTCTTCCGAACGCTAGTTTTTAGAAACTAAATCAACTTCTGTTCAGGTACGTTTGATGTGGATTGCGCGAAGGTAATAAAGTCTGGAACGTCATGTTGCAATAAAGTCTGTCTATTTTCTGGAACGTCATGCAAATCTGTCATTTTTTGGCGATCGTCACTTAAAATCCGTCAAAAATTACGTTCGAAACTGACGTTAATGACCTAAAAAAAATATATATGGACGCTTGACAAAGTTTTTATTTTTGATAGATATCAGGTATGAGTGGCTGCAATAATCAGACAAATTACAGTAGTCTTGTGCCAGAAAAAAATAATTACAGACAATATTTGCTTTGTTTTTCTGTCAACCTTGTGCCCTCCTCTACAGGCTTATATTTCTTGTGTTTGGTGTTTTGTTTATTTTTTACTGATTTTATTTGAAAGTACACCTGTTGGGCCTCATTATACATGTAGTAAACAATTATGAATGTTCCTTGTGATTTACTTAAGCTAGTTTTTAATTAAATATATATAACCACAGTTTTCACTGCTGCAGACTTTACATTTTTAAAATGATCACCACACAATTAAAGTTAACTGAACTATCCTTATATGACCATTTTAGTAAACCTTAATATGTATAAAATCTGAAAAAGGTCAAAAATAATTTTATGAAAAATGACATTTGAGGTTGTAAAAAGGTCCATATTTCAAAGAAGATGCCTTATTTCAATTATGCATACTCCATCGTTACTTATAATGTTTGAAGATGACAACATAACTTTGAGAAGAGGAATAATCATGTTACCAAGGTATAAAAAAAACAATTGTTGCACGCTGTGATTTGGGGTCCACGGGTTTTGAACACCCTTAAGTGAAAATGGCATTCCCCCTCGGGTGTACAGAACGCCATGGACCCCGTCACAGTGTGCAACAATTGTATAATGTACACTGCTAGTTGCTTCTTGTGTGAAAAAAATGTGGTGCACAGCAGTGTGACCTTTGTCAACATTGCTGTATCTGGCTTGGCGCTTGCAAAAAACAATGTGGTATTGAAAGGTTTAACACAAGCCCATAATGCCTTCACATAATGATGAGGTCAATGCCTGAATAAGCAAGGCCAGTGCAGTATTTTAAAACAAGCAGTATCAGCATTGACTGGGTAGTGTTTCTGAAATCCATCTCTCCACCAAGACATGTGAGATACATGTACAAAAAAGAAGTTGGACTCCATATTGACCACACAGGTGATCTCCTATGAATGGTCCAATCAAAGTGGATTGCCCCAGTTATTCAAGAATTAGTCATACATTGCAAGAGGGAAAATAACTCAACCTTCATGGAGCATTTTTACCCCTTCTACAGAAAATAGCATATAAATGTATTTTCTATAAAATATCACACACAAGTTTACTTACATTCACATTGGACTGAGGTGGCTGAAGGACATCAAATATGGCTTTGATAAGCTGGATGTTTTCTTTGTTCTTTCTAGAAAATGAAGGAATATCTGACCTACAGATTGACTGAAATAATGGGGAAAAACAAAGGTTAGCTGAAACATGGCAGAGATGTAATATCCATATTTTCATCCCATTTTGATAGAGAAAATTACCATGAATCATAGACCCTTCCCATGAAATATGTAAACTGCACATAGCGCATGCGCACTAACATTTTGCTTGGCAAAATGAGAGAACATCGCGCTGTTATGTACACAGCTAAAGGATGCGTAACGCAGGTGTGATTGCGCGTCAGCTTAGTGCACAACTCTATGGTGTTTTCCAACCAATAGGGTCTATAGGCATGTGTGAATGTAATGCCTACAGTTAGGGTGTACATTGCATTGTAAATGTACAACACATTTCATTGTAATACTTGTCACATGAGGATGTTGTCAAAAATGATGTCATTATTTTAAGTTTGAAGTAAAGGCCAACATGGCCAAAAGTCGATCGATTGTCATCAATAACCAGTTAACATGGATTTTGACGGGATTATTTTAGCAGCATTGCCGGACTTATTATTCAGTGAGATTACTGCGGGCAGAAAAAAATAATGACTTAACAAAGCTAAGAGGACAAAGAACAACGGCTCCTTTAATAGTCTTATTTGCAGTGATGGATATGATGTCTGTGGTGGTAATGTGTTCCAGTCTTTATAACTGTTTTTGGTATAAATGAATAATACACCCGGAAGTGACTCATAGCAATATTTTTAGGAGCGCCCTCACGCTTTGACAAAAACGGCGCACTGGGCTCTCAACTGGAACCAAGGCTTGAATGTACCTCCACACTGAAATGCGATGTACATATGTACAACTGGTGGAAGGCTCTTGATGCAATATTGCCATACAGTGTATGTGGACAAAAGACCTGGGGCCGATTTCACAAAGAGTTGAGATTGATTGTAAGTGCAAATCAATCAGAGTTGCTTACACATGAAGTAAAGTGTGATGTCATAATACAAATCACTACTCCAAAGTGAAAAGTATTTTTTTACAAACCACACTGGTATCTTGAAAAAATATATATTGACACTGGACACATCTTCAGGCAACCATTTATTACAAAAGAACCACATCTAAATATAGTGTTGTATACTTAAACTGAAAGTCACCTGGAAATAGAATTTGTTTTTAACATAAGAGTATATTTATGAACAATAAAACAATTTTTACAGTAATTGTTTGTCACGATGTATAATATGTTTAAAAAATAGATAAAGTTGTTTGGGGGCAAGTCCGCCTACCCCTTTTGTGACGTCAATCGAGGCAGACTTTGCCTCGAAGGAACATCGACCCCCCTGTGAATTTTGCCTGCAATGCGTAGAAGTAAACACACGTGCAAAGTACATGTAAGTCCAAGTCATGAGTTTGTACGTTTCGAAAATGTTCTTTTTTCTTGCATTTTTCCGGCAATGCCGACAGGTGTGTCACTGCTGGATGCAGCAAAACAACTAAAGATGGGGTCAGTTTGCAGATCCCAAGTATAGTCGGCTTTGGGCCGCGAAAGTCAATTGAGCAATAGTAGTCCGGTCCGACTTCTTTTTCTGCGCTGTGCAGCCAACAATTTGAGCCGTCGTGCTTCAAATCCGGAAAACACTACACATATGAGATGACAGTCTACCCGCAACCCATGCGTTTTAGTGAGCTTTTGCTCGATTTTATCTGCAGTGTTTGGTGTGGTTTTTCATGCGTGACCTTGGTTTGAATATATAATTAGTCCAAAGGGCTTCTGAAATTCAGTATTTTTCGGCCTTATCTGAAAAGTATTGACAGAAATAATGTAGCAGTACATTGAATTAAAGAGCATACCTGTCGTTTTGTATGAAAAAAATCGGTGCAACTCAAATTTTAAAAGGAGAAATTTGTACGTAAAAAATGGCTTCAAAAATAACGACATACATAACGACAGATGGTCTTCGTTTCAATTTACTGGTACATTATTTTGGTTGAGACTTTTCAGAAAAGGCCCAAAATGGCCGAATTCCAGAAGCCCTTTTGACAAATTATATATGCACACAAAGGTCACGCACGAAAAACGATGCATAATTTGCAGATAAAATGAAAGGAAATTTGGTGACCTGCGGGTAGACTGATGAAGAGAAAAGTTATTCTAAAACATGACGCCATCCGAACAATTTTTCCAGCTAATTGGAAGTCGACGAAGGTACCTTAAAGACGTTACAAACCTAGAGGAGCATATGCCAAACGCATTTGGGCAAGTTTGAACTTTGAGGGCATGTTTTTAACTTGCGCCAAGCGTCACGTCACTCAGCCTTAGTGTGTGCAGTCTGCTCCGTGACCGTAGTTCTGTACGTAGGCATCATACTGATCAGGTACCAAGACCACACTACACACTTTCTCTTGCAATATCGTGCCTCGATTAACGTCACAAACAGTGCCCTCTCGAGTCGGGGCCTACTCTTAAATTTGTACAATAAAATAAGAACTAATTTTTTAGAACCTATAGTTAACTGTTTATTACAAACACATATCTAAGTGACAAAGGCTTTATTTTAAAAAAATACCACTTCAAGGTGACTTTACACCAGCCAGAAACCAAAACTAAACAATATGCAGATTGTCATTTTCGATACATGCCCCTCGTTTGTGGAACAGGCTGCCAGCAATCTGCAATCCAATCTGCCAATACATTTGAAATTTTACAACATTATCTGAAAACTAACCTTTTAAAGAATTACTTTTCATAACATATTTGTTGATTTGTAATGTTTTATATTACTGTTTTTTCTGTAGTAGGCCTAACAATTGTTTCTTCTGTTTTGATAAAATTGTCTGTATTTTTAATGGCTTTTATTGTACAGCGCTTTGTGATGGCGTTTAAAAAAAATTTCTAATAAAAATTATATTTTATTGCTATTACATGTATTCATGTCAAATGGTTTCAATTCGAGTAGTGTGGGCAGGGTTCTACGAACGAATACTAACATGTCAAGTGAAACCTAATGTAAATTTGCTAACATTTGTATGCCGGCAGGCAATATGCTAAAAAAATTACCAGAAATAGGGCTTTTTGCTGTCCTATACACACAATGCCCTGTAACATGCCTGCCAAGCTGTTGCCCTCTAAGCTTGTTCATGAGCATAACAAAGTTCAACCATAGATAGAAATAAACGGAGTTGGAACGAAGCAGTGATCAAACATTTAATGTCCAGTGCCACCATCATAAAAATAGCAGGAGTACATGTAAATACCAATCACTTATCCCATTAAGTCAATTACTTATCCCATTAAGTCAATTCCCGCCTGTTCTGTCCCAGACTCAGAACGCGTTGCACTGTGGGAACTGATGTGCAAGCGCAAAACGATTGCATACTTGCTAAAATGGCAGCTTAGTTACCTCCTCGCTGAAATAGTGGCATATATCCTTGCTAAAATGGCGGCGTAGAGGGGTTCAGATTTCAATCATTTTTCAGACAACGAAGCTGATATTGAACTCATTTTCGGTGGAGACTTTAGTTCAGATAATGAAGATGACATTGTGTTCATGTGTATGTAGTTTACCAGCAACAACAGGGCCCAATTTCATGGCTCTGCTTACTATACATGCACTCAGCATCGGCACTTAAGGAAGCAGGGAATTCTGTGCTTATGACAAGCGTATTTTACAGGTTAGGGGCGAATTTTGACTTTTGCACGTGCGTACTCCATGTTACTAGACATTCTACACTTACAAGGCTAGCGCAGAAATTCGGCACTTTCACGTAAGCGGGGAATCGTGATCGTAAGCACAGAATTGCGGGGAATCGTGATCGTAAGCGCAGAATTGCGGTGAGCAGAGCCATGAAATTGGGCCCAATTATGATTAGGTGCGCAGCTGGGAATGCAAAATCGAGTGGTTCCATTATCGTCGACAAGTGCGTCGGCTTGACAGTGCAAAAAAACAGTACCCGAAAGGTTCATGAATTTGTGACTTTTGTCGGCCTCAAAACAGCAAGATTTTTCAGTATGTTGGTTTCATAAGCTTGTGCAATTTTATTAACATTAACAAGATTTTCCTTAAAAATTCTTTAAAATTCTCTTTTGGAGTTCTTTAGAATTCTCCTTTGCTCTTTTTTTTTTCTTTATGTAAACAGGACCAAATTAAATGGATTTTCTCTGTATCTTGCATGTTTTTATCATGTCGTCATGGTCATGTTATCACCATAATGTTAAAAGTAATTTTACGTGAAAAACTGAAGTGAAACTAAAAGATAATAATGGCAAAATAAACCTGTCCTCTCAACATTTTGAGACTAGTTTTACACAAGTCATTGAAAAGGCCAATAAACAATCGTTTTTCATGAAATTGTATGTCAAGAGTTACACTTAAAGCTCTCAATTATTTGAATATGTGTTTGCACAATCCTCTGCAGCCCCAACTGCTGAGCTTAACAATTATTTTTTGAATGAGGTTGCAACATACATGTACCATGAAACAAAGAGACTTCAAAAGCCGAACATACCTTATATCCTTATATACCTGGCGTCTGTGTGTTTGTGCGTCCGCGCTTGGTTTTTCATGCAACTATGGCGTCGTATGTCGTATGGATATATAAAGAAAAAACTGATTAAATTTTTGTATGCTCTCGGACACCTAAACGATAAACACAATTTAATACAAACCACCTCGCGTGCTATTACCCTAATTTTGAACCGCTGCTAGTGACCGGAAAGTTGCAAAAAAATGTAAAAATATGCTATGATATTTCCATAAAAACATCACAAGCGGTAAGTGAAGAAGTCACTCAGAACTCACCTTCTACAACTCCAATTTTCATGTGAAAAAAAACCTAAAGAACTGGGAAAAAAACAACGCAAGCGCTTACAGTACCATTTTGTTATGAGACTTGCTTTGAAAAATTGTGATAAATGGAGCATTATAGCCAGTTTGGACGCCACTGAGATATCTAAGCTTTTGGGACTAATCCTTGGTTTATGTAATTTACGAGCGGAATGTGTGTAAGTTAACACTATTCTGTTGCTGGTTAGCACTCTTGGTTGGTTACATCGCCCTCTGTTGATTTTAAGTTCCCTTCTTGTAGAGAATAGAAAAAGAAGCGGCCATTTCTAATTCTTTTACTCATTAATGCATGATGATTAGCTTGTTCGATTTGAGTCGGGTAGCGTGGTCCAGCCTGTTGCAACTGCATGGGGCGCTGTCAAGGAGGCGCATCATAAACATTGAGTGCATTGCATCCACCAGGACCATAGAGTCAACCATTCGACCCATGGCAGCTCTCGAGAGAGAAGACAAGAAATGGTGAGTGATCCACAGAGCAAGCCCTCAAACACCTCAGCAAGACAGAGAAGGATGATGTCCAGATCAAGATAAACAAGGAGAGGAAGGCGAAACCAGCCAAGTCGAACCTTTCCAAGTTTGAGCAGGCAGCCCTCCGAGAACTTTGCCGGGACGAATCCATTCACATCCTGTCTGCTGATAAGGGGAATGCCAGTCATCATGGACCGCACGGAGTACACTGACAAGGTAAGCCACATTTTATCCTCTGGTTCATACCGCCCCCCTCCCTGAGGACCCCACCCTAGCATCGAGAAGAGGGTTGCATTTTTATCCACTGGTTCGGAACTCTCTCTGTCCCACTCTACTGTTTTGTCTTAAATGGTAGAATGTCCGTATTCCGTCTTTAAACTAATATATTTAGCTGTTCCGACCTACCGTCGGAACAGGTATTGTTTTCGTCTAGATTTTTATTGTTTTTATTATTATTATTCTTTGTTTCTCCCCTTAATCCCATAGCGTTTGTACACGTTTTTGCGGCAGCCTAATCTCCTAAACCATAATACGAAAGAGTGAGTTCATCATACCAAGTTGAAGCTTAGCTTAATTCTTACCGTAAAAAATGTTAAAATTGTTAATTAATAAGCATTAATTAAGCTTATTAATATTTAATTAGCAAACCTAGTTAACACCATATCTCAAAAAGTAGACCGCCGATCCTGAAACTTTTTTCAGCTATACACTAGTCAGGTCCTATTAATGTGATATCCGACATAAAATTCTGGATTCACAACTTGAACATGAGGCATGGTTAAGCAGCTTTTTGTGTTTAAAAAGCTATTATGTAGTTTGGTCCTGGGCCAATGGCTTTTAAAGGAAATAATTGCAGCGCTTACGTAATCAGGGAATTGTGCTTACGCTAAGCGTATTTAACAGCTTAGCAGGGAATGTGTTCTTGAGCGTCACAATTCGCATCAAAAAATTTGGTACAGTTGACTAACTGTGCTCAACTCCTGCGAAACTTTCACTGCGAAAACAGTGACTTAAAAATTTGATTTGCATTCGCAGGAACCGTGCTTTACTTGTGACAAAAGTAGGCCGGGCGACTAGTGTGCTTTAGTGTTAAATTCGCGACTACAAATTATTATTTGAGTCGCGACTACTGTTTTTCTCTACTCCGTTATAATCGTGTCCACACATTGACTACAAAATTTGTCCCGACTACCTGTTTGGTGAACCAGTTGTGTTGCTTACTTCTATTCGCAACATAATTAATACTGGTTTGCGGCATAGCGGCACAAATCTTGAGAATCTGTACTTTATCTCGACAAGTGTCGTAGTTAGGTTTGAGGTGCGACTAGTCGAGTAGTAAATTTCACTAGTCACCCATTCGCAACATAATTAATATTGCCCTTGCGGCATAGCGGCACAAATCTTGAGAATCCGTATTTTATCTCGACAAGTGTCGTAGTTAGGTTTGAGGTGCAACTAGTCGAGTAGTAAATTTCACTAGTCACCCATTCGCAACATAATTAATATTGCCCTTGTGGCATAGCGGCACAAATCTTGAGAATTCGTATTTTATCTCGACAAGTGTCGTAGTTAGATTTGAGGTGCGACTAGTCAAGAGCTACACAACTTTTTTGAAACCTTTTTCAGTTATAGATTCCTTGGGCAATGAAGCACATAATCCAAGCAAAACAACACGGAACAGCTTCGTGTTTGTTCACAAACACTTAATGTCTATTTTATTTTGTATTTGTGTGTTAAAAACGGAACAAAAATTGTAAGAATGTCCGTACTTTGGCTTTAAATATTGCTGGCATTCGAGTACTGGGAAACAATTTTATTACAAGTTAAGAATGTCAGACCTCCCCTCTTTGTTATATTTTTGCCGCTGTGGGCCACAAATATTTAATATTGATATTTAATATTGCTGGCATACAAGTTGGGGAACATTTTGTTATTTTTAAAAAAATATCCGACCTCCCCTCATTGTTATATTTTTGCTGTTGCGGGACAAATGCATAAAATAAAACAAGATTATATAATAGAACGTCCATATTCCGTCTTTAAAATAATATTTTTTTCACATTTGTATGTTAAAAACAAAACAAAAATAGTAAGAATGTCCGTACATGTACTCCGTCTTTTAATATTGCTCGCATGCATCCGAGTATTGGGGAACATTTTTTACAAGTTAAGAATGTCGGACCTCCCCTCGTTATATTTTTGCCATTGCGGGAAAATGCATTTAAAATAATTTCCTTTAAATGGTAAAATGTCTGTATTCTGACTTTTGATATTGACGGCATTCGGGTATTGGGGAACATTTTTTACAAGTTTAGAATCCGACCTTCTCTCGCTGTTATATTTTTACCGTTGTGGGACAATAATTTTGCCGTTGCTGGTGGTTGGCTTGTGCGTTAAAGCGCTCGCCTCTCACCAAGGTGACCCGATTGAGTTGTGCTCTGCTGTGAGTTGAGTTGTTCTCTGCTGTGCCATGAGGGTTTTCCAGACCATCCGGTTTTCTCTCCCTCTGGAAAAATCAAACACTTTCGATCTTGGCTGTGCTCCGTGGTCATAATTGGTTGATGTGGCTGGCAGCCAAAGGCACCCTTGTATGCCTGCTTCTCGAACACGTTGTAGCCGCGTCCTTCGCATTTTCCTGTTATGAATGTCAGCAACTGAGTCCCCACTGGATAGATTATTTCATATTCTTCCCAGAATTGTTAAAAGCGAGACCAGATCGTGGCTAGTCCAGTCAGGATACAGCAATTTCCACCGGTGACAATGAGCTGAATAATCTGAATCTGGGGGGGTTTAGCTCATGCTAGACAGGGTCTTTTGTTATTGACTAACGCTGGCTTGGCAGTCAGGGCACCATACCCACGAAAAACAGCAAGCTGCCATCAGTAGATGATGTCATCGTCAGCCAATCACCGTGCAGGAAAACCATGCTGTTTAATGGTTGATTTTTTTCGTAACTTGAGTTTTGGACTACCAGTGGAAATCGCTGTATCCTGAATGGACTAGCTTAGATCCGGTCTCACTTTTAACATTTCCTGGAAGAATATGAAATAATCTACCCATATTATGCTAATTGGGGACTGTTGCCGACATTCATACAGGAAAATTTGCCATGTTTTTGTGACTTGTATGTTAAATTTACATATTTATAAGCAAGGCCAACAAAACCTTGCTCCAACCATGGAGGTAGAAATACATGTAGACGAGACCATCTACCAAAAGAAAAACCAGAATGCCCCAAAACCAGCCACTCTAGGCGTCACAGCCAGGGAAAAAATTCCATTAGATGTGCGCTATCACAAAATGTACAAAATAGTTACACTGTGTTGTAAATTGATACTTTAAGTATAACAATACTTTAAAAATGTTTGCATTGTATGCCGCCTGCTCACACTGTTTGACAAAAACCGAGACTCCTTCTCATCAGCCTTATGTGCTGGGCGCTGTCGGATGTGTTCACACCCAGCACACAGAAGGAACCTTGGGTGACTAAGGTACTGAACATCATGACCACAAAAACGTGGAAAAAACAGCAAAACCAGACTGAAAATTATCAAGCAAAAATTACCCTGTTAAAAAGGGGAACTGATTGTGAAAAAAACAAATTGTTTAAAGGCAGTGGACACTATTGGTAATTACTAAAAAATAATTATAAACATAAAACCTTTCTTGATTACTAGTAATGGGGAGAGGTTAATAGTATAAAACATTGTGAGAAACAGCTCCCTCTGAAGTGAAATAGTTTTTGAGAAAGAAGTAATTTTCCACAAATTTGATTTTGAGACCTCAAGTTTAGAATTTGAGGTCTCAAAATCAAGCATCTAAAAGCACACAACTTCGTGTGACCATGGTGCGACAAGGGTGTTTTTTCTCCCATTTATATCTTCCATTGATACTCGCAGCTGTTACCCATAGGCAAGGGTAAATTGCTGGCTAACCTGCAGTACATGTAAGCAAATCAGTGACTAATGAAAATCCATGGTGAATGAAGGTGCATGTGCTTCTACAAATTTTCTGCTTATGAATTAAGAATTCATTTTCATGTTTATGCTTCACACGCACATTTTTTTGCTACAGCAAGTAAAAAAATTTGCTTACGGGTAAACAGCTTTTTGAAATGGGCCCAAGTCAGTCACTATGTAGTAAATCAAAATAAAAGACTTCAGCTGAAGCATTTTATTATGCATCTGAAACTTTAAGCACACAAAGTAATGCAAGAGTGTTTTTCTATCATTTTTCTCTTGCAAATTTGATGACCAATGGAGTCAAAATCTCCACAGGTTTCTATTTGTTTTTTTAAGCATATTAGGCCTATGATTGGTTACACCCAAGTGAAAATACTGGTAATTTACTGGTAATTGAAAATTACCAAAGGTGCCTTTAAAACTAATTTGTTTTGATATTTGGTTTTGCTTTGATAACAGGAAAAGTTTTGCTGTCTACTTTCTTTTGTCTTATATATATTATTGTTTGGAAAAATCGAAAAGATGAGTCATCTGAAGTGTCGTCACCATTAAGCTTGGGCGGTTCCAGAAATTTGGGGCTCGGTTCCGGTTCCAAAAAAAGCTCGGTTCTGAGTCATACCCGGTTCCACTCTATATAAAACATACATGTAAGCCGCCCGTCCCGAGCTCACACACACACAATTGAGCCGTATTTTAACTGAAAATAACCAAGTTAATCAGACATCGGTCCCGAGCTCACACACACACAATTGGAGCCGATCTATTTTTAACGAAAATACCAGAATACCCACCAAGTCAATCAGACATCGTGCCACCGAGCACCTATTCTCCCTGCATTTAAACAAGTCTTCGATTTGGCCGGCAGTTCGTCCGTAGTGCAGTACGTCCGTAGTGCAGTACGTCCGTAGTGCATGCAGTGTGCCGTCTCTGCTGTACATAAAAGTGTACATGCCTGTACATGCATACAGTACTATGTGTTTTGTGCATGGGACAAGCTTTTATGAATATGGATATATCCGCAGCCAATCACAACGTGCTGTCTGTTTGGACTTTGGACTCTGTATATCTCAGCATGCATGAGATACACAGGTGGTGGTTGTAGATGCCTATGCACTAGAGGGGGCTGTGCACTGTGTGTTGTATAATAATGCAGCCACATGTGCTAGTTGATACTCATGTCGGCTTGAAGCCTTTGCACACTGTATCTGCGGTCACCGCTTTCAACATCAAGCCTCAATTTCTAGAGCCGGTTCGTCCCAGGATCGGCTCCACAGAGTCTTTTATAGTTGGGACTCGGTCTTTTAAAATCGGAACCGTAAAAAGCGGGTACCCGGTTCCACAGAAGAGTGGAACCGCGGGTCCGATTTTCAATTTGGAACCGGGTAGAACCGGGTAACTGAAGGAACCGCCCAAGCTTAGTCACCATCAGGGTTAATCCGTAACTCGTTTTCGCCTCTTCATCAAAAACGCTCTGAGAGCATCCTCAAGGATCTTCTCACGCTCGAGCTCCTCCCAGGCATGATGATTGGCCTTGATTAGAAGAAGATCTTCCATGGTGTTGTGGTTGAGGGAGAGCCTTCGGTCAGACAGCATTGATGTCAGGATGCTGAACCCACATTCAACAATGCTGTTGCTCACTCCAATGGCCATGGCGACCTCAACAAGCAGGCATATGTTACTATACTGGACAAACCTACCCCCAATTTTCCTTGGCCTTCATACCTAGTAGAGAAAGTTTTCTGCAATACTTTCAACATCTGCCACTCTCGCTTGATCTTGCTGGACTGGAAACCAACAGCAGACAATGATGTTGAGAAGTGAGCAGCAACAACTTGCTTCTACCTCGCCGGTCATGTCATCCTCTCTCCAATTAGCGGGATTCAGTCAAAACATGCTAGTATACACCCTCTCGTTGTTGAATGAGCTGAATCGGTCGTCAAGTCGCTTCACCAACAAAGGAATGCACTTCTGATGGAGACTGTCACTGGCATCATTTGCCCTGTGACGTAGATTACGTAGACAAATTCTCTCCAAAGAGACTGTTGAGTATTGCAGATTTTCAGCACTTCTTCTCATGTGGTCCTCTTTGGGAAGATCCCGGCTAATTTTACTGTTATTTGGGTCATAAATAAACCCAGCTTTCTGGATCAGAGAGGCTGAACTTTCATCCTCAAGTAGGGCCTGCAAGCTGATCTTTGCAATCTCAATTGCAGGGAGAACTTCAAAAGCGTGGATATCCCCTCTCTCAAACCTCAGGGACAGAGATGAGATGATATCGAGAAACTCGACGAAGAGACAGCTGTTGGCAAGAAAATCAGGTCGTCTCAGCTTTTTCAGAATACTTTGAAGTTTGGCGTTCAGGTTACTGTGAGTGCTGTGCATGATGGAGTTCTCAATGGCCTGTTTACAGACGCTCCATCTGCAGTCGCTGATACCATAGCTTTCGAGAACTTTTCATCAGGGAGCTTCACCTTATGGATTTGTGGAGATTTTCTGCAGTTGCATCTCCATAACTGTCCACGTTCTCCAGAGCAGCTACAAAGAATTTGGGATGCCCACTCTTGACGACTCGAACCATCACCAGCTCTTTCACTTTCCCAGTTTTTCTGGTCTGGGATCCGTCGCTCAGCACAGAAAATGCAGGAGCTGCACATAGTATCAATGTTAACTTGGACCAGATGACATCAGCTATTATATGAACAAATTCTTTCGCTCTGTCGCTGCTTTTGGTTCCTTTGATAGCTTGACTCCATTTGCTTTCTGCAAATACAAAAAAATTGAACACTAACATTGTCTGATTGTGGTCAGGTTCCATGGTATTGGCTACATTGTTACCGATGGTGGTCAGGTTCCAAGGTATTGGCTACATTGTTACCGATGGTGGTCAGGTTCCATGGTATTGGCTACATTGTTACCGATGGTGGTCAGGTTCCAAGGTATTGGCTACATTGTTACCGATGGTGGTCAGGTTCCAAGGTATTGGCTACATTGTTACCGATGGTGGTCAGGTTCCAAGGTATTGGCTACATTGTTACCGATGGTGGTCAGGTTCCAAGGTATTGGCTACATTGTTACCGATGGTGGTCAGGTTCCAAGGTATTGGCTACATTGTTACCGATGGTGGTCAGGTTCCAAGGTATTGGCTACATTGTTACCGATGGTGGTCAGGTTCCAAGGTATTGGCTACATTGTTACCGATGGTGGTCAGGTTCCAAGGTATTGGCTACATTGTTACCGATGGTGGTCAGGTTCCAAGGTATTGGCTACATTGTTACCGATGGTGGTCAGGTTCCAAGGTATTGGCTACATTGTTACCGATGGTGGTCAGGTTCCAAGGTATTGGCTACATTGTTACCGATGGTGGTCAGGTTCCAAGGTATTGGCTACATTGTTACCGATGGTGGTCAGGTTCCAAGGTATTGGCTACATTGTTACCGATGGTGGTCAGGTTCCAAGGTATTGGCTACATTGTTACCGATGGTGGTCAGGTTCCAAGGTATTGGCTACATTGTTACCGATGGTGGTCAGGTTCCAAGGTATTGGCTACATTGTTACCGATGGTGGTCAGGTTCCAAGGTATTGGCTACATTGTTACCGATGGTGGTCAGGTTCCAAGGTATTGGCTACATTGTTACCGATAGTGGTCAGGTTCCAAGGTATTGGCTACATTGTTAGCAGGCCTTGAACATTGCTGTTGAAGGGGCATAGCACTGCAATTTTCCTCCGGTAAGGGGGCACTCTGCGAGGAAAAGCCTTCGAGAAAGACTCTGCTAGGGTCGAAACATCAGGCCATTAACTATTTTTTGCATTTATACTCTCAGTCCATTTGGTTGGTAAGTTGTTTGCAACAGCTAATTCTATTTTCCGAAAATGTAAATGTGTACTGAAACTTTGGAGAAAGGCACCAACGCAAAAGCACAGGGCACCGCGACAATTGCTGTGGGTGGAGTGGGTATTTTGAGACCTGTGTTGTTAAATCTTGAAATAAAGGTTAAACCAACCAACACCACTGTATAATCTCCACCCTGCTGGGGTAGCAGATCAGTTTGTAGTTACTTTGCACACATTCAATATTCCACAAAACAGTCTTGTCCTTCCCATCGAAACAGCACTCTGTATCCATCAAGTCGATCTAGTGTATGTAGGAGCTGTTAAAGTACCATCAACTTTGAAGGAGATAGATCAGCTGATTGAGCTGCTCTCTGCTTATTAAGATTATGACATCTGGATACCCTCTCTCTATTTCGATTACATCTCTCTGTTCAAAATTTCTTCTAATCAGTCTTACATGTATATAGCTTGAACTCCTCTTTTTGTCATTTTGTTGACCCTACGCTTCCTTTGTTTTCATGTACTCAGCAGCCCATCTCTGCTGCTGTCTTGTAGTATCCTCCTTACTCTCTTGTAAAACTTGTTTAGTGTGAGACTCTTGCAATAGTTTTGACCCTATTTAAAAAGAAAACAATTGTATTACTTTTACTAATTGTATTACTTTTACTTTGATCAATGACAAATATTCACAATGAATAATCCGCCTAATGCATGTACATGGATTGGAGTACAGTTCACCTTACAAATCTGTTATTCACTTACCTGTAAAATATGGATGAATTGGACTAAAAATTCAAAAACAGATCCAAGAGCATTGTTTCAGGATTATATAGCTTCATTTTAGTTGCATTGTGAGTAAAAGACAAGTTATTAGTCCATCCAATGTTCAAAATCTTTTCCACTGACTTGTGTAATAATGTGACTGACATTAAACGTGACTGACATTACACTTTTGTTTAATTATTTACCAGTTTGATAACATTGTTGCTCTACCCTGACCCCCTACTAAGAAAATAACTAAGGGCAGATTTTAATTGCTACCATGTATACTTTTATGACAAAAATCTTCATTTTTTGTGACTGACATTACACTGAGCCTAACAAAGGTGTTCATTTGACGGCACATACTAGGTATCTAACATTAGTTTCATATTAATTAAAGTTATTTTCCTAAAGATAGACACTGAGAGTTGTTATTTTTACCAAACAAAATAAAATGAGTGCCATTAGATTAATGAAAAATACCAAAAGAAATAAATTGTATGTTCTTACCTATGATTGGTGCCATTTTATGTAGCGTCAACTTCAGAGTACTGTAACTTTCAAATTATTTGGTCTGGATCTTTTTTTGTTCATTTCTAGAAACTTCAAAATACACTCTATCAATTTTGCAAAGATGTTTGAGAAAAAAAGCATTTTGAAATTTTGACCCTCGTGTCGCACTTGCATGGAATTGCCCGGCTTTGCTTGCACTGTACGCGCACGCTGCTTATAGCAACAGTGAAAGCGGCGCGCAAAACCCCACAAATTTTGGTGGGTTTTTTTGCTCATAAATCTGTCAATTCTCAATGGATTTTGTTCAAAAATAAATGAGTGTCAAGACGAAGTCAGCTCCTTTCTTCCATGTAAATTTTGTGAGGTTTGATGCGATATCCAGGGAGGAGATCCAATAACATACACACACACACACAGACAGAAAGACACGATTCGGCTATTTCTAAAGAGAGAGTAATTTGCCGCGGCCCAAATGAAGACAATTCCAAGATGGCCTCCGGGAACAGCAATCCGTAAAGTGCACCCTAATGTATATTGACTGCTTGACTTCAATGTGTCATCACATCATTATGTATGCTAGCAAAATTCCATGCAATAAATTTCTCTCTTTAACTTAATAAATTTTAAAATATTGATGTCAACGTGTAAAATCAGCAGCCCTGAAGGTCATGTTAGGTATTATTTTGGTGTTTGGTAGGCCCTCATAGCCCAATTCTACTGTAATGTACAATCTTTCTATTTTACACTGTGTGTAAGAGACCCTAAACCATACCTTGTATTCTGTAAGCCATTCTTGGACTAGTCTTGCTGCCATTACAGCTTTCTCACAACTACTTCATGACCTTTTCTATCCTTGAAGTGCAATGACCTGTAAAAAAAAATGAAAAAACACAGTATCATCTACATAGACTGAATAAAATACTGCAATAACAGAGCAAGTTATCTCACAAGCACTTCCAGTCTCATTTTTAAGTCAACCTTATTTAAAAATAATAAAAAACAAATAACTTAACTTAAAGCCATTGGACACATTCTGAACAGAACAAAAATAACTTACAGGGTTTACAGAAGCTGGTGAAAGACTTCCCTTGAAATATTATTCCATAAAATGATTCACTTTTTGAGAAAACATTAAAACAATTCGAGAATAACAGATTTATTTTAAACACATGTCATGACATGGCGAAACGTGCAGAAACAAGGGTGGATTTTCCTATTATGTTCTCACGACTCCGATGACCGATTGAGCCTAAATTTTCACAGGTTTGTTATTTTAAATAAGTTGTGATAACGAAGTGTGGGCCTTTGGACAATTCTGTTTACCGATGTTGTGCGATTGCTTTAAACAACAACTCGAATACCAATTCTGGAACCATTTTAATAGCCGTTGACTAGACTTGTTTTTTGACAATTGCGTCCGCACAACGACTAGCAAAGCATTACAGATGAAATGAGCGTCATGTTTCTTTAAAAAATTTAGGTACGCCATTTTGCTAATCAAAGAGTTGGCCGTAATAAAAAAAAATAATAATGACAAGCAAAGTTTAAAATTTCATAACAATATTTTGCGACAAACAGCATGCACTCGCAAAGCTTAAAATGTAATTTTTGCACTATTTGTGTGCGGAGCGTGATGCATTGACACTCACAATATGCAGTGTACAATAAAAAAAAATGGGAGTAGGCTAAAGGTTTGAATGTACACATTTTTCCAGAGCTTAAGCAGGTAAACAAACAGCACGCACAAGATTTTAGATCGTTTGCTTAAGCAAAAATAAAGAAGGTGGGCCCCCTACTGACAAAATGGCAGGCGATATAAATGCAAAGTGGCGATAAAAAAAATCATCGCCTTCTCTGTCTTTCATGTAGGCCTACTATTTGTAATGGTTCAAAGCGCCCCTAGAAAGGTTTACATACTAACTTGAGAATAAATAAGAAGATAGGCCTAATACATTGTACAACATTTCTGAAGCATTTTAGAGACTCATTTACTTCGCTACACCTACCATACAAACACACGTAAAATACACACCGCTGCACGCCACACTAACAACATATTGCAATTTATATGTTGCACTGTGTGTGTGAACATAGAGCTCTATGGTGTTAAGGACCCAATTGCATGGGCAAATTAACGGTAAGGAAATTTGTTTGCTTGACGTAGCAACAAAAACTGCTTAAGCGTAAAACCTATTTCACGAGCAGTTGCTAGCTTAAGGCATCTTCTTTATTAAGTGGACCATTTGTAAGTCTGAAATTCGGACCCTGATATTTTCATAAGTGAAAGCTATTTTGTTTATTTAGAATACATTGTTATACACATAATGAATGTTTATGAGTGCAATGGTGCGAATATGTTCATGAGTTGAAAGCTGGAATGTTCCATTCAACGAGGCGCCTCAAATTAACAGCAGGTCTTCGGTTATACTCCCGAGATGGCTAGAGATGAATTATATATTGTATTTAAATGAGTCCGAAACATAAAGATTTCTTAGTAAAAAAAAAAGGGTTCAATAATTTGCTTTTGGGTTCATATAGGTGTGGGGACGGAACCAAATATTTTTTACCGTATAAAGAGTGCTGGCGGAAATGGGCCGAGGTGGTGAGATCAATTTGCCTCTCAAAAATATTAAGATGCAGTTACTTTTTCTGTGATCGTGTGAGTAATTTGGACTCGTAACAAAATGTGTTATTCATTTATAGTTGGTTCCGAAATCGTGGGATCAGTTGGCAAAGAACAATCATCGGTTGTGGCGTTAAACCTCACTTGGCGCCAGCGGCACAGTCCCTCTGTAGTCTAGTACACGAGTGCAAAACAGCAGTAAGTGTCGAATTGTATCATGGAAATTTGTAATTTAAATAAATGTTTGTATATTATTTGAATTTTAATCCAGGCCACATCAGCAACATGATGCTATGGATGGCTTGAATTCTCAAAGCCGTTTCATAGAGACAGGGTAGTGGGGCGTACGTTGTGCATCTCTGCTTGCGGGCGGCGCGTCAGAATTATGCAATTATTATCAGCGCAGGACGTAATGCGTTGCGCAGTTGGCGAATCTAGCGGCATTTACAAAACATGCCGAACGAGGGTTTAGCAGTGTACATTTACAAATCAGTTTAAAAGAAAGAAAGAAAAAAAAAATCCAGTTAGCCGCCGCTACTAATTTATATCTTTTATAAAGCTCAGCCAAACAAACAGAGGAAGATGTTAAGTATAACGATTTTTTGCAGTTAAATCAAATGAGGCTTATATTTACAGGCAAAGGGAAATATTGAGTGAAAGCGCCGGAGATAAAAATACATCCTTTTGCATTGTTTCCCTCTTCTCCCTTGAAGTAGGTAAACTTAAAAAGGCCAGTGTTTGCAACAGTTGTGGTTTAGGCACAAACAAAACGCAAATATTTTCACTACAGCGTCCATGGTGTGGCACACTTTTACCCGTTCCCAGTACCTCAACGGTCAACGGGACATGTTTTCGTTTTGTTTTTAGGAGTATGGAAGGTACCTACAAAATACTCAAGATGCACTTGGGGAGAATATTTCACCGCTTCACAAAATCCTTCCAGAGGAAACAAGGTTGTGTAGTTTTTGAGAAATGAGTAAAAGAAGTCACAAAATCATTTTGGTCTCATGAGACCAAAACTACTTGAGCATGTAAAATCCCCTTAACCAGTTATAATGATATTATACCAAAACCATAGCATAGTTAATACGTTTTTACATGCTAAAACTGAGACGAAAATTATGACTTTTACTCATTCCTCAAAAACTACAGCACCTCAGTGAGTAACATTTCAAGGGAAGCTTTCTACTATCATAATCTTCAAACTGTGTTAGTTTAATGTAAATCTTTGGACATGGTGTTTTTTTGTTAAGAAAAGGTACATTACCCTTTAAAGGTAGTGGACACTATTGGTAATTGTGAAGACTAGCCTTCACAGTTGGTGTATCTCAACATAAGCATAAAATAACAATTTGGTTTGAAGATAACTTGAGACAGATGGAGAGACAAGAGACTGGTTGGTGATCTTCGATCAATGGCCTGGATAGGATTTCTTGGTAGGCGTGCAAAGTGTTGGTGGACAGAATATAAGTCACCTTGTGGTCAATATATATGTATTGGTATTTAATAAAATACCAATAGTGTCCACTGCCTTTAAAGGCAGTGGACACTATTGGTAATTACTCAAAATAATTATTAGCATACATGTAAAACCTTACTTGTGATGAGTAATGGGGAAGGGTTGGTGGTATTAAACATTGTAAGAAACGGCTCCCTCTGAAGTGACATATAGTTTTCGAGAAAGAAGTAACTTTCCACATTTGATTTTGAGACCTTTCTTTCATTATTATCTCGCAACTTCGACGACCAATTGAGCTCAAATTTTCACAGGTTTGTTATGTTATAAATGCATTTGTATGTTGAGATACACCAAGTGAGAAGACTAGTCTTCCATTACCATTAGTGTCCACTGCCTTTAATTAGCCCTTAATTTCTAATTATGAAATGTAATGTCCATGACATTGCATGGTTTTTAGTTTTCCAGTCTAAAGTCAGTAAGGGATATTTTTATGAGACTTCATGCAAAGCTAGTCTTAGGGGCTTGTCCTATAGCGGAAGAAAAAAGAAAAATAATAATTAATTACAAATGTGCCAACGAGCGTCATGGACATGACATTTATCGTCATGGACATTACAAGGTAATTGCTACAAAGTATAGGCAGTGGACACTATTGGTAATTATATAAAATAATTATGATCAGAAAACCTTTCTTGATTACGAGTAATGGGGAGAGGTTGATGGTATAGAAACATTGTGATAAACAGCTCCCTCTGAAGTAATGTAGTTTTCGAGAAAAACAACATTTCCACGAATTTGGTTTCGAGACCTCAGATTTACATGTAGAACTTGAGGTCTCGAAATCAAGCATCTGAAAGCACACAACTTTGTGTGACCTGGGACATGGTGCGACATGGGTGTTTTTTCTGTCATTGATATTTTGCAACTTCGAGGACCGATTGAGCTCAAATTTGCACATGTTTGTTGTTTTCAACTGTCTGACAATTACCAATAGTGTCCAGTGTATTTAAGTGGACCTCACATATGTAGGTCAAACTTGGATTAGTCAAAGAGAATACTTGTCATAGACCTCATCAAAAATTTGTTTCAAGCTCATGTTTACTAGCAGCGCGCATAGTGCTAACATTGTGCACAGATTCTACAAACTGAGACCCAAATCTGACATTTTCAGGTGAGTTTTATTACCAATATGACTACTCTTTCCTAAAAAATATTCAAGTGAACAATTGTACAAAATATTGAATGTCAAAAACTGTTGGTGGGACATATTTGTATGTAGGACATTATAAACACATTTATTTTTATCATCAAAGAAGACTTCTCAAGGCCTAGGCGTAATGCAGATTTGTACACATCTACGGATACATTATACCACTTTATTCTTTATTTTTGCATAATTTCAGAATGGCTAACACTTGAGTAGAGAGGCAGAAAAGGTAGAGAGAAAATAAGACAAAATCTGGAAATAGATTGTGCTATAAACAAAGCCCCATGCAGCCAATCTTTCCCTCATTTGCTAGTCTCCGTTCTTGTTTTGCATAGACCTTATCGCAAATACCCATTGCGCAAGCGCCAACTTTTTTTTACAATCCATGCTGGTCTAGTTGGTTACCAGCCGCTGCATGAACTCTTGACTCTTGACATGATGAGCAGTGACCGTCCGGAAGCAAAACAAACTTCACATGGAAGCTGAAACCCGAAATAGAAATATCCTTGAACATTGGAACGTTAAGCAGATGCAGGATTTTCTCAAAGAAAGAGGACTTCAAATAACACAAAAGGGCAGACTTTGTACAAACCAGAACTAATACAATTATCTCTCGAAGCCATAAAATGGGGAGAGAAATCAAAGTAAACTTTCAAACACATTTAGTATTTCTTGAGAAACTGTTTTCTAAAATTCTATCTAGAAGTTGGAAGTGTCCTACCTAGCTTTTCACTTTAGTTTTAGTCATGCTAATTCATGAAATAAATTATGCTATAATAGTCAGCTAGTGCATAGTAGTCTCACTGTAGTGTTTAGGCAGTACGTTTGTACTTATTTTTGTAACTATTTTATTTAACTTCGGATTGGACCTTTATAAATAAAATAAAAAGCACAAATAAGCCATCCTTGTCAATAGTATTAAAGTAGCATTTCTGGGCTGTTTATACATATATGAGAAGTCTCTCATCTAATGGCACATGATTTATTACTTGCAGAGACAGTGATGATGCAGAAAAATTGATCGTTCAGAAAGAGACGGAAAGTCGTCAGTACTAGAGAATGGGCTTGTCTCACTTCCCGATCCTCAAGTTTTAAATTCTAACTAGGAAGCATCAGCTGTCAACTTCCCCCCTACAACTACAACAGAAGTGGATGAATACATTACTTTGTGTGAGTATTGTTTGCAAGACACAATAGTTGTATCACATCAAGTGATGCCTGTATTTTATTTTCTCAGTTTGTGTTCACCATACATAATTTTTAGATCTGCAGAGAAAATTTGACTTGACTGGGCCACATGTATGCTCTGGAGTACAGATTTGGACACAATGTACAGCAAGACACGCTTTATTTAGAGCAACTTTTTCATTTACAGGCGCAGAGAAACACCAAATCACCACAGGTGGAGAAAAGGCCAAAATAGAAGGACAGAGTGTGTGGCGGGCAAAGCATGTACGTGAGGTTCGATTCCATGCCATTAGTGACAATATTCAGAACTGTTTTGTTGACGGCCGAGTTGTGCCACAGAAGGCCATAACCAGTGCACCAGTTTGTGGTGATTGAAGAAAATCCTAACTGAAAAGCTAATAGAGTCAAAACTGGGTGTTGCTCAACCAGAGTTATAAATTAAGTGTGGAACTGAATGGCAAGTCACACAGCCGGGACTGTAGCTGTGTATTCATGTTTTACCCAATTGCAATCATTCTATGCTCCAAAGATCTAAGAATAAAAAGGGAGTGTAGGGTCCCAATGTAAAATTAAAGGCGATCATCAAACTGGAAGCAAAATGTTTTGTTTTTTTGCCTTAAAAGTATAAAACAAAATTCCTTGAGTGAGTTCATGGAGTTACATGCATACCACTTAATTTATTTCATCAATCATAGTAAGTGCACAAGCAAAACTATTTTTATACTGATAGTACAATAAATATTTACCAAAAAGATTATAAATTATTCAGTCGAATACATGCAAGAGCTGTATGATTGAGAATTGCCTGAGTTCAACTACTTTCTCATGATGACTCAAATTTAGCCCAAATCTGTGCATGTTTGTTGAATGACCATGTTGAATGACCATGACACCAAGTAAAAACCTGGTACTGTCAGTTTTAGCAATCCTATATTTTACCTATGAACAAAGTAATATATTTATAAGAATTGTATGTTGATTGAGTTTCAGTTTAAAGACAGTGGGCACTATTGGTTGTTACTCAAAATAATTTTCAGCATAAAACCCCACTCGGTAATGAGTAATGGGGAGATGTTGATAGTATAAAACATTGTGAGAACCGGCTCCCTCTGAAGTGAATTGGTTTTGAGAAAGAAGTATTTTTACACGAATTTGATTTGGAGACCTCAGTTTGCGAATTGCAGGTCTCGAAATCAAGCATCTGAAAGCACACAACTTTGTGTGACAAGGGTGTTTTTTCTTTCCTAGTAATCTCATAACTTCAACAACCAATTGAATTCCAATTTTCACAGGTTTGTAATTGTATGCATATGTTAAGAAACACCAAGTGAGAAGACTGGTCTTTGACAACTACCAATAGTGTCCAGAGTCTTTAAAGAAAACAAAAGCTTATACTGAAAAAAAAACCTATTTATTGCAATAAATAATTTCCAAGTTTAAAAGCAATGCAGCAAAAGATGCACAATACATGTAGGTACTTATTTATTTGAGAACATTTGCATAAGAATATTTATTTTATAGATTGAATATCATCCTGTAGATACCAAATAATTTGTATACTATTTAAATTTGTTTACTAACAAGAAATACCAATTGCAAAAAACTATTTATGACAGATACATGTAACTTATAATATTGTATGGGTACTATATTATGTACATAGTTGCCGAGTGAATGTACCAGTAGTAAAAATAAATGTAAATTTGGTTGATATTTGACATTGTAACTGCCTGCATTATTGACAACTAATTCATTTCGGAACAAGGACGCTTTGCAGATTAACTAGCACACCACATAATGTAAACACATAATCGACAATGTCGCTTCGGAGTCATGGAAAATCACCTTTCAAAATTTGAAACTCCTGCATCCTCCCGATGACCCTTTCAATGTGTATTTGTGAATTAGATACAGCAGCATTAGTTATGTTTGCCTCCTCAGTAAAAACCTTTCCCTTCTTACTAAACAGTGGTATCACCAGTTTACAACCGTGAAGGAGAAACTCTGACCTGCTTTGAAACCTTTGTCTGCCAAGACTACATCGCCGTTCTCCAATAAATCAAGCATACCACTCTTTCGTACAATTTCAATATCATACATGTTTCCCCCTGCAGTTGGCGATAAAAAAGATACTGATCCTCCTGGGGTACATGCTACCAATACTTTGTATGTATGTCATTGCTTACAGCTTGAGTACAATTTTGAATTGACATCACTTTGGGATGGCCTCTGTGTTTGAACTTCAAAACAATCAATTATTGCTCTAACCTGTCCATGTTTCTTGAAGCATGAAGGAAAGTGATTCTGAATAGCAGAACGACTTGGCCAGTAGATTAAACTTTTAAGCTCATTAGCAAGAAATGGGAGAAGAGTTGTAATTATGTATGAAATGACTGACGTACTGACACAGAACCTGACTGCTAGATCTTCATCATTTAGGTTTAGACGAAGTTTCATTAGTGTCAGTTCTACCCCTGTAGTAATGTAGTCTTCCCATTTTTGATTTGACATGGTCAAAAACCCACGTAAACACTGCATATGACTGTAATCCTGTGTACAGTTTCATCAAACGTTCTTTATTCTTGATGTCATCAATACTAAAGTGCTTTGACTTCGAACTGCTATGCTTTGGCGTTGACCACTTGGTTGTTCTTTGTTTCTCTTTTAAGTCCTCAAGTTGTCTTTGCAGTTCTGCATTTTTCTGTCTCACTCGTTGAAGGGATGTTTCTCTTTCAAGTGGACATGTCCTTTGACATGATTGCTGATCACTACTGACATACATACTACTATGATCGTGCTTGAAGCCAGCTGTACACGTCCCTAGCGGAGGTTTAGCGATCACATCGCCACAAGGAACATCTATCCTTGGGGGTGCAGATTTAGGCAGTGGGGTCCCTCTTTTTTTTAGGTGGGGAACGTCTAGTACTAGGCCTTGTAGAAGTGGTGTTACAGCCTCTGAGGTATTCTGTTGGGTGTTGTGCCGATTGTCAGGGTTGGCCATATTTGAAGTGATTACTGCAAACTACAGTGTTTTTACTTACTTTGAAGTGTTTTCTGTTACAAAAAAAGAAAAATAAAGACGCCAGTATATATAAGCACTTTACTTTAGCACCCAAGTACGGCTACGACTATACTCCTCTCTGAAGGAAGTACTTTAGTTCATTGCTCCATGTTGGAAGATAGACAGATACTAAAAATTAGTAGTAGATAGATGACACGGGTCGTTACTGGCACAACAACACGGACACAGTCTGACTCTGAGTACAAGTTCATAGCTGTTTTTCTATAATAACTTGATTAATGACTCACCTCTCCGGATAACGGCGGTCGTTTATGCAGCCAAACAAGACACACTGGTTGGACATTTTGCCGACAAAAATTCAGCTGTTTGTAACAAAATCGTATATACGCCGCCGAGAGATAGCTAAAGTGTGCCTTCGCTCGACTCGTTAATTCCCGATCCCGTCCGTGGTCACTAACAATCCCAGGATGCATTGCATGCTCATATTTGCGATAAGGTCTATGTCAGAGAGGATGACCTCAATGACTGTCTCGCACTTGGAAACCAAGGAAGCAGCTATGTTTGGCCTGTTCCTCCCAAGAAGTCATCCCAACTCATTTTAACTAATCTTCTGGGGATTTTTTACCCAGTCTTGAACATACATTAGCAGTATCCAGATCACCTTTGAAAATTACAGAAACCTTTCATTTTTAATTTTCCTTTACTGTCGTCACAAAATGTTGATGCAAGGCTCATGTTACTCAAGATGAACAATCACCTTGTGAGAAACACATAAAAGGGAAATATGGGAAAGATAAGTAGAAATAAAAGATTAGCCTACTTCATGTAGTTATACCTGTATCTCTGGGCTATTGTAACTACATACTTCAAGGCAGAAGCCAGCCTGGTTAGATGTGGACGGAAACCACAAAAAGGGGACTTACCGAGGAACGGGGTTTAAGTGAGATTCGGGGGGAGTTTTGGTTCTTAAAAATGTTTGGAAGAGGTTAAACATTAAGATAGGGACATTCAATATAGTTTAACAGGCACCAAGCAATATCACCTCGAAGAGTCAAGTTGTTAAAAAATAAAGTAACGTAGGCTACGTGTAAACTTTTTACACAATAAAAAGAATGGTTGATTGTTAGTAGCTTTGTTAAATGCTGTTAATGGCAAAATAGGGCCTACTAGTTATGGTAGTTTCAAGATTATAAGTATTCCAAACATTCGAGGAAATTTGGGCCCCCAGGAAATTAACCCTCCGCCCGCACGCAGTGTTCAATTCAGTCGACAAGTTTTCAAAACTTTTTTTTTAGGCCTGCGGGTGTACGGGCCTAGGCTGAAATTCCGTCCATGTAGAATGGTGTTTTTTTTTAATGGATTTTTGCTTTTTAACAGAGTGATTTGCCGAAAGGCATCGACCGCGATGGGGACTAATTTCCCGATGGCTCCGCGACAGTTTTGTGCGTGATAGCTCATGGCGTCCGTGCACACACCGAAGATCTTTTGGTGCACACTCCTCGTTTCTTCCTGTCCCCATGCAATAACATCGCTAAATTTTACGAAAATTATATTCCAATAACAATAATATTTGTAATGTTATTACTAATAACTTTGTAACAGGATCAAGCTTTTTATGGGACTATGGTGGGACTGAACTTTTACATCAAAAATGAGGCATACCACGCAGTGTGAAAATCTAACTTTTTCAACTGGGTGCCGAGTTTGTATTTGTACATGTGCCGAGTTTGTGGGTGCCGAGTTTGTAGGTGCCGAGTTTGTAGGTGCCGAGTTTGTAGGTGCCGAGTTTGTAGGTGCCGAGTTTGCAGGTGCCGAGTTTGCAAGCAAGGTACCAAAGTGACTGGTACCCATGAAAACTGGTAAGAGGAGGATACAAACTGTGAAGAATAGATCTTTGACAAATTACCAATTAGTGTTCAGTGTCTTTAAAGGGTAGGCCTATTACTTTTTCCTAACAAAAAACACAATGTCCACAGATTTACATTAAACTTTCACAGTTTGAAGATTATGATAGTAGAAAGCTTCCCTTGAAATTTTACTTACTGAGGTGCTGTAGCTTTTGAGAAATTTAGTAAAAGTAATAATTTTCGTCTCAGTTTTAGCATAAAAACGTGTTTTGGTATAATATCGTAACTGGTTAAGGGGATTTTACGTGCTAAAATCATTTTGTGACTTGTTTTACTCATTTCTCAAAAACTACACAACCTTAGTTAGTAATATTCAAAGGGAAGCTTTCCACTATCATTATCTTCAAACCCTGTAAGTTTATTGTAAATCTATGGACATTTTGAAAAAGTACCCGAATCTTTTAATTATTAAGAGAAAATATAACAGATTGGTTTCAACCATGGAGGTAGAAATGCTGAACCGAACATGGCTGGTGTGACATGAAAACAGATTAATAAGCAGTGTTTGTGCTTCAACTTGAAGCATCAAGGGGGGTGGGTAGCCCAGGTTGGACTCCTCCATTGCATGCAACGTGACGGAGCTTGGGGGTATAAAAAATAAAGGGTCCGTACCATATCGTAGCGTCATACGTTATCGACCCTCATAGATGTTTTCGGTCCCCAACTTTGATTCCCGTTTACCGCGAGATTGTGCAAGCTGCACCAGTGACAGTAGCTATGCAGTTTACTCACGGTCTGTCATTTCATCAGGCTTAATCATGCTGAGAATAAAGTTTCCTGTCGTTGGTTATGCTCAAACATTTATAAAATGATTGATTTTTGGTACTATCACTAGTGCATTATTATGCCAACATTCAAATGAGTCAAAGAAACATCATCCAACCTTGAAAGTTCAAAACAAAATTACTATCTGCTAGATTGAGTTTCATTCTGCTTTAGTCACTAGATGGATCACGTGAGGTGGTTACTATTTGGGATTCTATGGTGTGCAAATGTGGGGAAAATATTAACATATTTTAAGTGAAAATGACAACAATTTTTTGTTGTTGATTTACTGCATTACTGTAATAAATTCCGATAAGCGTAATAAATATTAAGTCTACATTAAAGAGAAAATATCACAGATTGGTTTCTTATCTCCTGAAACCAAACATTACTGGTCTGAGATGGGGGAAAAGGGATTGTTATGAAGTGTGAGTGTATCAAGGGGGTGGGGTGTTTTACTTTCATGCATTATGATATCTCTGGATTCTAATAATATAGTAGCCCATGGAGGAATCTAATTTATTCCTCCATGAGTAGCCATAATGCCTTAGGACAAAAATGTAATTAAATTTGTTAAGTAGTAATTGAATAATATTTTTGATTTATTTTGCACGCCATACTAGCTTCTGAATATTCAATAAAATACCAACCAATGAAAGGTGTGAAAACATATGATGTTGCTCCAATGTCGTGCATGCATAAGCACTTTTAATGGCGGACTGTCTCTCGCAACGTAAAACCAAAACTTCAAAAATTTCAACACACCATGAAGTGAAATGGTTATTGTTAAAAAATTGGATAGATGATTTGAAAAAAACAATATTTAGTTTTTGATTGTGAACAATTTTCCTGTTATCCTACTGAAAACACATGACACCAGGATACCAAAAATCAATCATTTTAATTTATATAATAAATGTTTGAGGATAAACCAACGACAGGAAACTTTATTCTCATCATGATTAAGCCTGATGAAAATACAGACCATGAGTAAACTGCATGGCTTCTGTCACCGGTGCAGCTTACACAACCTCGCGGTAAACGGGAATCAAAGTTGGGGTTCGAAAACATATGAGGGTCGATATAAACGTATGACGCTACGAGAGCGACCAAGTTACTTAAAACGTACGTGACCGCGACTCCGCCTCCACGGAGGCGCAGATAGAGCTCCGAGTGTACCTATATACTATAGTTACTCCAAAATGGATAGATGATTTGAAAAAAAAATATTTAGTTTTTGATTGTGAACAATTTTCCTGTTAAGTGTTATCCTACTGAAAACACATGACACCAGGAATTATATGAGGATACCATTGCGAAAGAAATTCAAAAATCTGTGAAAAATATGTCACCTTACTCAGAAAGCTGAACTTTTACTCACTTGTTCCTTGTAGTAGGAAATCCAATCGCGCAGTGTTTAAAATTCAAAATTTTTCTTCTTTGGTGTTAATATTTTGAGAAAAGAAAATTTAAATTGACGTTTCTCACACGCGCGTCGTGACTTGCTTGTAAAAATATACTTTCTTGCATTGCATCGCGATCAGAGCCGTACTACTGCATCAGAGCCGTATATTGGGACTGCATTGATCACTACCGCCCTCTCGTGGCGGCTGGAGATGTGACAGTCTATTTTTATTTGCACAAGCTGCGATTTTGTTACGGCGCAAACTTCGTTTTCCTCCTGCTTTTTTGAACGCACGACTGGCTTGCGCAAATTTAGAAAGGGTAATGATTTCCGAACGTTACCGCGGAGTGACACACTCAAAATTATTATGAATAATGTTTGGCGCCTATTTCCGGCGTGTAAATCGTAGATGGCTTATATGCTATTGTTTTACAATAAAAATTGAAGTCGTGGTGGCCGAGTGGTTAAGGCGTTGGACTCGAAATCCAATGGGGTTTCCCCGCACAGGTTCGAATCCTGTCTACGACGGGCAATTTTCTTCACGCCTAGTTTTACATTTTTTTTAACTTCACTACCTTTTACGGTTCCCGTTATATAGAGTTACATTTTTCTGACCAATCTTCACAGTTTTTCAGTCAAAATCATTTTTTCATAAATGTGTATCGCTTCATATCAAGAGAGGGCGCTGTTCGTGCTGGGATGGGCTAATCGCTTGCGCAGATTCTTGTTCAGGAAGTACGCACGTACGCAGTGCATAGAAACATGGTGCAGTGTGAGTGTGATGCATGATGGGACTGCGCATTATTAAAGGCAGTGGACACTATTGGTAATTACTCAAAATAATTATTGGCATAAAACCTTACTTGGTGACGAGCAATGGGGAGAGATTGTGAGAAACGGCTCCCTCTGAAGTGCCATAGTTTTAGAGAAAGACGTAATTTTCCACGAATTTGATTTCAAGACCTCAGATTTAGAACTTGAGGTCTTGAAATCAACCATCTAAACGCACACAACTTCGTGTGACAAGGGTGTTTTTTTTCTTTCATTATTATCTCGCAAGTTCGATGACCGATTGAGCTCAAATTTTCACAGGCTTGTTATTTTATGCTTATGTTGAGATACATCAACTGTGAAGGCTAGTCTTTGACAATTACCAATATAGCCGGCCCTTGATCAAGGCGCTATACAGCCAGCCGCGACCTGCAAAATCCCAGACCCCATCACTGAATTCCGCCAGCACACCCCCATACATAACACAGTGCATATAATACGTGTACAGTGGATGTACACACACACCTATTGTCCTGACTTCTCACGTCCAACAAGAGGAGAATCATTAAAAGATGGCGGCGCCCAAGGAACATGTCACGTTAAATGTAATTTTTGTACACGTTTTTTTGGACCAATTTTCAAATCATCACATCTGGTCAAAGTCATCATTTAGTAAGCCCTGTTATATGTCATAGTAATTCCACAAATGTAAGGAATAAAATGAGGTACGTTGGAGTAGTAGGCCTATAGGACTTTTTTAAATGGGAGAAATTTGCAGTCAAACTACCACGCATTTTGCGACCTTTGAAAACTTGGCATTTAAGACATGTATCGAAGGTGGGCTGTAATGGTGACAGTGATGAGACCGATGTTAAAAGCGGAGCCATTACAGCTCAACAAGGTGGGCTACCCAGACCCCATCACTGAATTCCGCCAGCGCACCCGGCCCCATCACTGAATTCCGCCAGCGCACCCCCAAACATAACACAGTGCATAATACGTGTACAGTGGATGTACATGTACACATACCCATACTACATGTACATTACCATCTGTATGGTACACGTAGCGCCTTGATGGTTCTGTAAACTGCCAAAATTTAGGGCGGAGCTCATTTATTCTAATGTTTACTAACAACCCGTTCTCATTGGTTGTTGGTTGACCTATAAACTCTCGCTGCGATGTCAATCACAACGTTCTGCAAGCACACGCACGTGCTCCGACGTAAACAACAAGCCTTGTGGCTGCTGTGCAAAAAATTGCAATGGCGGCGGGCGCGAGGGAGAAATCCCTACCCTAAAACAAAGTTGTGTACTGTATACCAATGGTGTATAATTTGCAACAGTACATCGTGGCACAAATGCAGAAGCTTTCAAAAAGATAAAACAACCAGGTTTAATGCACCAATCGTGGATTTAGAAATAAGGTGTGTGAAATGTGTTTGAGAAAGGATCACGGTGTCATGGGTTTCCGGCAATGGCTACTTGGTTAGAATTCTTAGATGTTGGGCATACACATCCCCTTGAAGCACAAACACTTAATAACATTCTGTTTTCCCCATTTCAGACCACATGAGATAAGAAACCCAGCTGTTTATTTTGTCCAGACATATTATTCGTTACGTTTCTCGCGGTAAATCAAAGTTGGGGATCGAAAATAAATTATGTGTTGTTCGAAAACATACCAGACGGTAGAAGATGGCATGTGGCTGAACAACAACTACAAGTAAAGATCAATTTCATAAACTATACCCTTGCTATACCCTTGCCATATACTACACTACAAACTTATAGTAAAGCAGCTTCCCATTCAGGGGGACAAATCTACCAGCTACATTGTATGATGCTAATCCTCGTGTTAGATGAAACGCAAGAACGGGGCCAAGGAACCCCTCCTCTCTTCGAAGTTGTTCGACACCGTACGACCGAGCGAGGCTTGTCCGGCTCACACCGGTAGCCCGTATACAGTGTACCATCCGGCAGCGCATTCAGACCCCTTAACACACCACGCTCATGTCCATAACAGCTATCTAGCGTACAGCGTACACACACACGCATACACACATTGGACGTGGCATGATTGTATGGCGTGTCAAACGTTGCATTATTCGATAATGTACGTGCGATGTTTCTCATATTATGCGATAATTGTCACATTATGTGCGATATTCATTTGATGTATGCAATAAATGTAATATATGGGTCATTCCATGTCAGACCAACGCACTTTTTTACCTCATGTCTTCCGATTTTGATAAAAATTGCTGTGATTGTTGGTCCTTATGAGCAATGAATACACAGCAATTTTTAGCCCGATCGGACTTACCATGTGGTCAGGGCAGAAACCACTAAAATCTGACATTTTTAGGGTAAAATACCACCTTTTTGGTAAAAATATGTCATAACCATGTCAATTCTCATCACATATATGCAAATTTGGTATCAAAATGATGAGAATTGCATGCTCAAATCAGTTCTTTTGTCAAAAATAAATTTTCTGAAATGTAGGTCACTGTAATCTTTAATATGTTATCGTGACCTTTGACCCAGTTTTTGAAATAATATATCATTCCAAAAATGAATGAAATAAAAATCTATTGATAGAGCATGTCTTCTTCTATCAGAATCCACTAAGAAAGAGTTGGGCTCTTCAAAATTTACAACTTTATGACTATTTTTGTACAAGTACCGTGATCAATAAATTGCAATATATGTGCGATAATTTGCAATATATATGTGATAATTTTTAATATATGTTTGATAATTTTGTAGTATATTATATGCGATCATTTGTATGCGATGTTTTGTGACGATATACATATGCGATAATTTAATATACATGTGCGATGTTCGTTCTTTTATATGTGTGAAAACGGAATTGTGGGATATAGTATGGCTTCCTGTCCACTTGATCGGGCCAGACTATACTGTGGACGGTATAGTATGGTTCCTATGGTTCAATGAGATGGGCAGAGGGTTTAACTGATGGTCAGGGTACGAGACTCAAGCCGCGTATTTCCGAAATAGCCAGCCGCGTATTATTGGAAAATAGAACACATACAGTACAGGGTGGTGACAAAATGTTGCATTTTGCTCAAATCTGAAGGTGAAGATCTGTTTTATTCGAACGAATTCTGCAATATTAGCATCATTTAGAATTGTTAATTGATAATATGTAGAGTTGCAGCGAACTGCTGGTTGCGCGACTACTACGAGCTGCCTGGAGTCGGGCAGCGCAGTAGTTGCCCAACCAGCAGTTCGCGCGCGGAGAGCACCGCTGCAACTCGACTATCTCACCGCGTGGGACAATAAACGAGTTGTCCCTAAGTCTTCTACGAGAGTGTACTCGGCACGGCGCTAAAATCGACTACTTTCGCTTGGTGTGCGCAGGCATGGCATGACGTAATACTACCGTACTTGGTAATCTGGAGCTCTGAGACCGCCGGAGCTCCGAGACCGCCACACCGGTTCGCGGCACACGCATGCATGCAGTGCATACACGAATGTACATTTCCATTCCCCGGCCCGGTGTGGCGGCACACGCATGCAGTGCATACACGAATGTACATTACCATTCCCCGGCCCGGTTCGCGGCACACGCATGCAGTGCATACACGAATGTACATTACCATTCCCCGGCCCGGTTCACGGCACACGCATGCAATGCCTACACGAATGTACATTACCATTCCCCGGCCCGGGTTCGCGGCACACGCATGCAGTGCCTACACGAATGTACATTACCATTCCCCGGCCCGGTTCGCGGCACACGCATGCAGTGCATACACGAATGTACATTACCATTCCCTGGCCCGGTTCGCGGCACACGCATGCAGTGCATACACGAATGTACATTACCATTCCCTGGCCTGGTTCGCGGCACACGCATGCAGTGCATACACGAATGTACATTACCATTCCCCGGCCCGGTTCGCGGCACACGCATGCAGTGCATACACGAATGTACATTACCATTCCCTGGCCCGGTTCGCGGCACACGCATGCAGTGCATACACGAATGTACATTACCATTCCCCGGCCCGGTGTGGCGGTTTCAACTTTCCGCTGTGTCAGTTTTCCGAATGACCAAATACGGTAGCATTACGTCATGCGATGCCTGCGCACAGCAAGCGAAAGTAGTCCATTTTTAGTGCCGTATTGAGTCATCCATTACCCTCCGGTAGCTGTCATGGCGGCGTCCACGAGTCGAGTACAACTAGCGGCAAAGGCGTGGATCGTATGAGTCGTTTTTTATGCAAGCAGAGTGTGACCTGCCTAAAGTTGTACCCATGAATACATGTAAAGATGGGGCAAGAGATTATGTGACTACACAGAAAAGAATCGTAATATAAACAATTTGGGTCACTGCTGAGAGAACTACAGTACTCGCCAGGGTACTCGCGGCGGTATCTGACAGGTCACCCGGAAAACTGTACACGCCGGAAAGCTAAAACCGTTCGAACAACGATATGTCCGACTACGTCACCCGGAAAACTGAACACGGCGGAAGACTGAAACCGCCACACCGGTTACGGTCGTATCTCAACCTCGTACGTGTGGCTCTAACAACAGCCTTGACGGGTTTGTAACTGAAGGCTTATGTGTTTCTTTATTTGCTTTATCGGAAATCCAATAAACGGGCTATGTATGATGTGGGCGTGTCATTCTAAACATTGGCCAATCACAGGCGCGATTGAGAATGACATATTACTGCTAGCAATCATATGGCGTGTCACGTTGCATTATTCGATAATGTACAATATGTGTGCGATGTTTCTCATATATATGCGATAATTGTCACATATGTGCGATATTCATTTGATGTATGCAATAAATGTAATATGCGATAAATTGCGCCGTGTCCGTATATTTGTACATGAAGCGCGGATTGGGTATCTTTCCTTCCAAGGACGAACGTGTGCAGATGGTTCTACACGTTTGTCCTGGGAAAAAAAATCTGCGCACGGTCGGGGGACAATCGGCATATCGGCATAGCGGCAAAAGAGCGTTAGTTGAGAAAATTCACATGCAAAATTCACTTGATTTTTACTCAAAATCTGTGATACCTATTTGAACAATTCCAAGTGTAGTGCTACCTGCAACTTATGAAGCATTAGATCGGTAAGTTTCATGATGCAGAACGTTGCAGATGGTTTTTCAAGGAAGCGAAAGGTTTTGATATCAGTGGTGCTGGGGCCAAGGATACGGAGTGGATTGGACCGATTTATGGGGCTAATTAGAAGTATGCAAAAAGACTTTTAAGACTGTATGGACGGCGCAATCTTCACACCACGCACCGATATTTGATGTCACCAGCAGGGCCTGTGTGTTCAATGAGGGTGGTCCCGCTTGTGTGACACTACAAAGTAACGGTGCCTGGAGCCACACGTGAAACAAAATGTCTACAGTGACTACAACTTAAGTGTTGTGTGAGACTCTGTCTTGGTCATACAATCGGCAGCTTTCTTTATATTCTTCAAAAATTGTGATAAATAAAATATGAACATAGCGCGTTAGCGTCATCAATCAATTTTAAGATGTTGCTTATAACCTTTGTGGATTTGCTGCGGGATAACGATCAAATTTTAAGTTGGGCGTTGTGCTGCACTTCAAAATTATTATGGATTGGATAATTAAAGCATTTTAATTTTCACTATAAATAAATTTAAAAAACGTATCTGCTGGTTTTGGAGGGGGAGGGTTTGGTTTAATTTAAACAAAAATGGAAAACAAAAATTAAGGCGAAAACTTGTTATGAGCACATAAGTTGAATAATAACTCAAGTTGCTCACAGCTTATTAGGCCCTCCCTGCCCTCTTCGTTTTGTGAAACGATATTTATGGCCCTGACAAGCATGACCCGGTCGAATCCGCAGCACGCACAAAATCCGTTACTTTATGCGAAATATTTTTGGGTTTTCGTATGTGACATCGGTATAAAATTTTAATTGGTAAAGGTTGTGGTCGTTTTTTACCTTTTCTGAAAAGCCTCAAAAACGAAGAGTGTATATCTAGCATGAACAAAATCGGTGCTACGCGAATTTTAACAAGATTTTTTGTATGTAAAAAATGGCTTCAAAAAGAAAGAAAACACTAGTCACAAAAACACGACAGATTGTCCCGCTATCAATGTCGCCAACAGTTCCCAAATAATAGACATGGATAGGTTGTTTCTTATTCTACCTGACCGTAGCTAGTCCAGTCAGGATACGTGCGGTTTCCACCGGTAATCTAAAAGTCCCGTTTCGAGAAAAAAAAAACACAATAACAGCATGATTTTCGCGCCCCAGATTCAGCTCATGCTTGACGACATGAAGGCTCTTTAGTTGTTTTTGCTAACGCTGGCTTAGCGGTCAAGGCACCAAACCCACGAAAACATCAGGCTGAACCTCATATTGATGACGTCATCGTCGGCCAATCACCGAGCAAGAAAATCATGCTGTCAAACCTAGTTTCACTGAGCGCATTGACATCAGGTAACGATTGACCATAACTAATAACTAATAAACCATAATGTCGTTTAATTTCACAACACTCTCCCCACTTAAAATGACTTATGCTCGACCAATAGTATGTACAATACACCTGGTCGACGGTACACGTTCATCATTTTTTTACAAGCGCATGTCACGAATGCCATGGGAAATGTTCGGCCGTTTGGGTATGTGTCGCTGCAATAAAAAAAAACGTGAATATTCATGCTGCATATCACAAACATGTATAGTCATGTACATGTCCGCCGGACGGTTTTTGCATAGCCCCAGACATGATTGCATATGCAAACATGTCCGGAGCGGACAGTATTGCATGGCGGACACGATTGCATCTGACACCGGTAATATCTGGCTTGTTTTCTTTTGATGTACATGGATGAAACCATTATACTGCAAGTTGTATTTATTTTTGGGGTATCTTTTTTTTTTATAGTATTAAACCGCATACTAGAATTTGATGTAACCAGGGGAGGTTTTTCTTTTTTTCCAACTCCATCTAGAGGCACAACACCGTTTCTAATTCAGGGTAAAAAAAAACTTGTTTATAGGTGATTAAGATGCATATGGGCAACTCCAACAATAGATGGACATGACACAAAAATAATTCATTTTTTTTGTCGCAACTTTCTTTCCACTTGGATGTTATAGCTAACATATGAAATAAATTTAATTTTAGTTGTTGACCAAGGATTTAAATCAATTTTGCCAAATGAGAACTCGGCTTTGGTTCCATGTTGGCTTGGGTAAATTGACTGGAAAAACTGTAATGCGACTGACCGTAACGTGGCTGAGTTTAAGTTGCTGACTATTTATCCTGTTGGATACTCGTTTAAACTGCGCCAATGGTATGCGTACATACAATTGATTATTTCGATTCACAGTTATCTTCTGCACATTTTGACACATATTTTGTTGCTACGATGTTGTTTGGCAGATTAATGGGCACTTGCGTGGCTTAAAGGATGTGGGTCCACAATATTTACAGGGTTTGAAGATGATGATAGTGGAAAGCTTCCCTTCAAATACTACATCCTGAGGTTCTGTAGTTTTTGAGAAATGAGTAAGACAAGTTACCAATAATTGTTATCTCATTTCAGTATGGAAAAACCCATAAGCCATTATACACTTTCTGAACAAAACAACAGTTCACAGATTCACAAATAATTTACAGGGTTTACAGAAGGTAGTGATGAAAGACTTCCCTTGATATATTGTTCCATGAAATGCTTCACTTTTTGAGAGACATTAAAGGAACACGTTGCCTTGGATCGGACGAGTTGGTCTATAAAAAGCGTTTTGTAACCATTTGTTATAAAATGCATATGATTGGAAGCAACGTGTTCCTTTAAAACAATTACAAATTCTCGATATCGAGAAAAACATATTTTTTTCCCCAGCCTGTTGTTGCCTTGATGTTCCTTGTGACCGGTTGGCGTTGTTATGGCCGGTGCATTATTTTTTTTTTTTTTTTTTGCGGGTCTTTTGGCTTTTGTTGCTTTGTATTTCTCTACGTATTTTGTAATTTATATAGATTTTATACTGATTCTCGTATACTTATATTTGAGTGGATGTCAAAATTCTATTTTTTAACGTGGACAGTTAATAAATCTATTCTATTCTAATCAATTATACTGTGGCTGTGCCGAGATGTAGAACAAAGAAGCTACTCCAGTAGCTTTTTCACTCGTACTGCGTCTCTTTGGAACTCATTGCCCGGTGCATGTTTCCCTTCATCCTATGATCTGCCATCTTTAAGAGGAATATCAATTTCTACCTTCAGCTCCACTGAGTTACCTAACACAGATGTCATTACCTAAGTTTTCACCCGTTTGTTATTTTATATATAAGTTGTGCCTTTGGACAATACTGTTTACCGCGATTGCTTTAACAAATTACGATATTAACCCACAAACATAGCATAACTGGTTAGTACGTTTTTACATGCAGCATGTAAAAACGTAGCATGATGCTGAAACTGAGACGACATTTTTTACTCATACCTCAGTAAGTAAAATTTCAAGGGAAGCTTTCTACTACCATTATCTTCAAACTGCAAGTTTAATGTTAATCTGTAGACATTGTGTTTTGTGTGTTAGGAAAAAGTACATGGACCCTTAATGCTACTCAATAACCCCGTCAATAAAACAAAATACGGTATTCCTATACTTTTGACATCAATCACCTGTAAACTCCTATAAAAATATTAGGGGAAAGGGAACAAAACAGAGCATTTGAACGTTGCGATCATAATAAATAACGGATTTAACAAGCGAGGTGTACCGACTGACAAACCCACGATGTCTTACATGTACTTTGAATTCTGGCGCCCAACACCTCCTAATCTCACAGCTAGACCAATAATCTGGGAGTTTATCAGCAGCCCCAAACAAAAATATTTATATTTGGTTCGGCGAATTAGCTGTTCTACGGCTGGAAAAAAATCACTCGGAAGGTCACGTGATTATGCTAACCACTTTGTGGCTCAAACTATCATGCGACTCCACGTTTGTTTTTTAAATGCTAAAAAACGGCTAAATTTGACGTGGTTCTTTTTTGGGGAGGGGGAGGGGGGGACTGCTCTTTGAACTTTAAAGTCATATCTTAGTCTATGTTGTAGGCCAAATAGCCTAATTCAGCCGGTGTGCCCCTATTCAACCCATATTCAACCCATATCCAAAAGGGAAACTCGCCACGCATCACACACAGAAAAATCAAGACAAGAGGCACCATTTTGTTTTGTAGAGACACGGTAAGGAGAGCCGGTCCTCTAATTAATAAAGGACGAGCATTCGCCAAAATACAATCAATATTAACAATAAATGAACAATGACAGTTAAGTAAAATATATCAAATAAACTTCTCCTGTACAGGTTTTAATGGTAACCCATAGCAAAAAACACAAAAAGTTATAACACTACAGTATATACATTACATAACATTACACAGTGCACAGTGAAAGTTCACAAAAAGGTCAGCACACACAGAGGCTAACGGACGCACGTGTGTGACAGTGCTGCCTGGCATACACACTACACATGGTTTTACAAATAAAACGATCCAAATAGAGAGCTACAAATTCACAATAATTTGGGCATTAATGAGGGTAAAAACACAAAATAATACTCACAAATATCTGTACAACTCTATTGATCCCATATAAATAATAGAGAGAATCACAGACCAAATAAATTAGTTGCTCTTCCAAGTCGAAGCTATAGAAAAAGAGAGTAATGAATGTCACAAGACATCCCCAAAAGTAAACTTTATTCAAGTCAAACAATGAGGGCGCACTTGGCGGATCCCTACAGTTTTCTTTACCTAACCATGATTTTGTTTACCTAACCATGATTATTTTTTGCAAGTAGCTCCTCCGACTTCTACTTCACTGCTTGAAGGTTTCTCGGTTTTTATCTTATAAATTTTAGCTGCTGATGTCCTGTCCCCAGTACTTAGTGTGTCCTCCATCACTGCCCTGAACGGACGTATTCTCATCTCGAAACACCTTCCCGAGGCTTACCATCACAGGGAATCTGTCTTTAAATCCATTATGTTTTATGCCCCCCATCTCTGACCTCTTTTCATTGTTATTGGCAATTAATAAATACCCCAGACAGTTTTTCTACTCATATTGGTGGAGAGCGCGTCACGTGGGGTGTTTAAACGGTTGATAATGACCAGTGATTAATTATGACCGGCTGGCTTCCGCGTGTCAGGCGCGCAAGATTATCACGCGGAACGCAATTCATAGCTATTAGTAACAGCGCGTAACCTGTTTCTAAGCGCGCGCGCATTCTATTTCTAAGCACGCGCGCGTACAAACAACCCACGCGCATCAGACTCTTCACAAAGTTTTTGATTACATTATTTCAAACACAAAGCAATGGGAAACTTTAGACTATCTGCCAATCACCAAGAGAGGGCGCTCTTCACCAGGCTCCCAATATACGGCTCTGGGTAATGTCAACAACTTAGGAATAGGAGAAGCATGAGTAACGGTCACTGACAGCAAATACCTTGTGTTTTGCGTGTTTTTGATTTTGTATTTAGATTTAGCCAAACTGTATTTTGTTTTTAATAACACAATGCCAGCATAAACCAAACTGTTCTGGAACAGGACGTACTGGACACGAGTTCCCCAATGATAACAAGCGGTGTGCATGAGTTTTTGGGAGTGCATGTTTCTTCTAGGGTAATTAGCAAAAATTCCAAAATGCTGACCTACCAAAAATTGAGAAGAAATCTGAAGTTTAGTTGTATGACAATGTATCTGATTTAATTTTCAAGAGGCTGAGAGACTTCTAAATATTTGTTTGCTGTAGGAGTTGTGCACCCTTACCTGGTAGGTCTGTTGCCCTCTAGTGGCAGAGCTTTCAAAAAGTCTCCCATTCGACCCTGCCGGCTTTACACGACCGTGTAAGAATTACCCTTTTATTCTTAATGCTGACATTCATCGCAATCGAATTATTCTACACGCGACAAACAAATCATGTAACTAACCCGAATTCTATGAAAACATTTGGGCGACATTTTGGTAGTTATTTGAGCTACATTTAGGTCGGGCCAAATAGGTCGGGGTGACAATTTAATATTTTATTTTGGGCTACAACTGGGTTAAATTTTCGTTTCGGCCCATTCACAAATTTAGGGCTCTATTTAGATCGATCAGGTACTTGGGCTACATTTCGAACTTAATGTTGGGGTTATATTCAGATCGGGGATACAATTTAAGTAAAATTTTGGAGCTACAATTAGGTCGGGGAAACATTTTGGTTGAATCTTTGGGGCTACATTTACAGGATCGGGCCTACATTTAGGGTCGGGCCTACAATTAGGATCGTGCTACATTTAGAGTCGGGGCTATATTAAGGTCAGGGTACATTTTGGTAAAACTTTGGGGCTTATGTATATGGTTTCGGGCTACGAAGGTCGAGATTACATTTTGGGGGCTACATTTAGGTCGGGCTACATTAAGGGTCTGGATACATTTTGATTTGGGTAAAACTTTGGGGCTACATTTAGGTCAGGGTACAATTTAAGAGTCGGGTAATTGTTCTAAATTGCTCAAATTGAGCAGATATCTATTCTGTACTAAGAATCATGGGAGTTTTGAAGCTACTGGTTGAATCTAAGCGGGATCTGAGATGGTAATTTTTTCAAATGGCTCAGATCGAGCTGAGATTAATTCTGTACTAAGAAACACGGGGGTTTTGAACCTACTGGTTGAATCTTAGCGAGATCAGAGATGGTAACATTTTTAAATTACTCGGATTGAGCTGAGATTAATTTTGTACTAAGAGACATGGGTGTTCTGAAGCTACTGGTCATTTTAAAATAAAATTGCTCAGATTGAGTTCAGATTAATTCTGTACTAAGAAATATATGTGTTCTGATGCTTGCTCAGATTCAGCTGAGATAAATTCTGTACTAAGAAACAAAGATGCTCTGAATAAGCGGGCTTTGAGTTGATAATCTTTTTAATTGCTCAAATTGGCCTGAGATTAATTCTGTACTAAGAAAATGTGTGTTGTAAATAAAGCCACTCATTGAATCTAAGCGAGATGATTTGTTTTTAAAATTGCTCAGATTAAGGTTGAGACAAATTTTGTACTAAGAAACATAGCGAGATCTTAGGCGGTCATTTTTTCAAATTGCTCAGATTGAGAGCGGGATCTGAGATGATTTGTTGAGTTGAGATTAATTTTATTCTTAGAAACAGGTGTTCTGAGATGATTTGTTTCTAAAATTGCTCAGATTGAGTAGAGAATAAATTGTACTTAGAAACATGGGTGTTCTGAAGCTTCTCGTTGAATCTAAGCGAGACCTCAGACGGTAATTTTTTTTAAATTGCTCAAATTTAGCTGAGATTAAATATGTACTAAGAAACACAAGTGCTCTTAAGCTACTGGTTGAATCTTAGCGGGCTTTGACATGATAATTATTTTAAACTGCTCAGATTGAGCTAAGACTACTTCTGTTCTAAGAAACATGGGTGTTCTTAAACTATACTCGTTGAACTTAGACGGTTATTTTTAAAAATTGCTCAGATTGAGCTAAGATTAATTCTGTACTAAAAAACAAAGGCGCTCTCAAGGTAATGGTTGAATCTTAGTGATATCTTACACGGTCAATTTTTTTAATTTGCTCGGATTGAGCTTAACTAATTCTTTACTAAGAAACATAGGTGTTCTGAACCCACTCGTTGAATCTAAGCGAGATCTAAGATGATTTTTTTTTTATGTGTTCAGATTGTGCTAAGATTGTTTTTGTACTAAGAAATATGGATGTTCTGAAGTTACTCGTTGAATCTAAGCAAGATCGGAGATCTAAAATGATCGGATTTTAAAATTGCTCGGATTGAGCTAAGATTAATTCTATACTAAGAAACATAGGTGTTCTGAACCCACTCGTTGAATCTAAGCGAGATCTAAGATGATTTTTTTGTTTATGTGTTCAGATTGTGCTAAGATTGTTTTTGTACTAAGAAATATGGATGTTCTGAAGTTACTCGTTGAATCTAAGCAAGAGCTGAGATCTAAAATGATCTGTTTTTAAAATTGCTCGGATTGAGCTTAGATTAATTCTATACTAAGAAACATAGGTGTTCTGAACCCACTCGTTGAATCTAAGCGAGATCTAAGATGATTTTTTTTTATGTGTTCAGATTGTGCTAAGATTGTTTTTGTACTAAGAAATATGGATGTTCTGAAGTTACTCGTTGAATCTAAGCAAGATCGGAGATCTAAAATGATCGGTTTTTAAAATTGCTCGGATTGAGCTAAGATTAATTCTATACTAAGAAACATAGGTGTTCTGAACCCACTCGTTGAATCTAAGCGAGATCTAAGATGATTTTTTTTTATGTGTTCAGATTGTGCTAAGATTGTTTTTGTACTAAGAAATATGGATGTTCTGAAGCTACTCGTTGAATCTAAGCAAGATCTGAGACCTAAAATGATCTGTTTTTAAAATTGCTCGGATTGAGCTTAGATTAATTCTATACTAAGAAACATAGGTGTTCTGAACCCACTCGTTGAATCTAAGAGAGATCTAAGATGATTTTTTTTTTATGTGTTCAGATTGTGCTAAGATTGTTTTTGTACTAAGAAATATGGATGTTCTGAAGTTACTCGTTGAATCTAAGCAAGATCGGAGATCTAAAATGATCGGTTTTAAAATTGCTCGGATTGAGCTAAGATTAATTCTATACTAAGAAACATAGGTGTTCTGAACCCACTCGTTGAATCTAAGCGAGATCTAAGATGATTTTTTTTTTATGTGTTCAGATTGTGCTAAGATTGTTTTTGTACTAAGAAATATGGATGTTCTGAAGTTACTCGTTGAATCTAAGCAAGATCTGAGATCTAAAATGATCTGTTTTTAAAATTGCTCGGATTGAGCTTAGATTAATTCTATACTAAGAAACATAGGTGTTCTGAACCCACTCGTTGAATCTAAGCGAGATCTAAGATGATTTTTTTTTTATGTGTTCAGATTGTGCTAAGATTGTTTTTGTACTAAGAAATATGGATGTTCTGAAGTTACTCGTTGAATCTAAGCAAGATCGGAGATCTAAAATGATCGGTTTTTAAAATTGCTCGGATTGAGCTAAGATTAATTCTATACTAAGAAACATAGGTGTTCTGAACCCACTCGTTGAATCTAAGCGAGATCTAAGATGATTTTTTTTTATGTGTTCAGATTGTGCTAAGATTGTTTTTGTACTAAGAAATATGGATGTTCTGAAGCTACTCGTTGAATCTAAGCAAGATCTGAGATCTAAAATGATCTGTTTTTAAAATTGCTCGGATTGAGCTTAGATTAATTCTATACTAAGAAACATAGGTGTTCTGAACCCACTCGTTGAATCTAAGCGAGATCTAAGATGATTTTTTTTTTATGTGTTCAGATTGTGCTAAGATTGTTTTTGTACTAAGAAATATGGATGTTCTGAAGTTACTCGTTGAATCTAAGCAAGATCGGAGATCTAAAATGATCGGTTTTTAAAATTGCTCGGATTGAGCTAAGATTAATTCTATACTAAGAAACATAGGTGTTCTGAACCCACTCGTTGAATCTAAGCGAGATCTAAGATGATTTTTTTTTATGTGTTCAGATTGTGCTAAGATTGTTTTTGTACTAAGAAATATGGATGTTCTGAAGTTACTCGTTGAATCTAAGCAAGATCGGAGATCTAAAATGATCGGTTTTTAAAATTGCTCGGATTGAGCTAAGATTAATTCTATACTAAGAAACATAGGTGTTCTGAACCCACTCGTTGAATCTAAGCGAGATCTAAGATGATTTTTTTTTATGTGTTCAGATTGTGCTAAGATTGTTTTTGTACTAAGAAATAGGATGTTCTGAAGCTACTCGTTGAATCTAAGCAAGAGCTGAGATCTAAAATGATCTGTTTTTAAAATTGCTCGGATTGAGCTTAGATTAATTCTATACTAAGAAACATAGGTGTTCTGAACCCACTCGTTGAATCTAAGAGAGATCTAAGATGATTTTTTTTTATGTGTTCAGATTGTGCTAAGATTGTTTTTGTACTAAGAAATAGGATGTTCTGAAGCTACTCGTTGAATCTAAGCAAGATCGGAGATCTAAAATGATCGGTTTTTAAAATTGCTCGGATTGAGCTAAGATTAATTCTATACTAAGAAACATAGGTGTTCTGAACCCACTCGTTGAATCTAAGCGAGATCTAAGATGATTTTTTTTTTATGTGTTCAGATTGTGCTAAGATTGTTTTTGTACTAAGAAATATGGATGTTCTGAAGTTACTCGTTGAATCTAAGCAAGATCGGAGATCTAAAATGATCGGTTTTTAAAATTGCTCGGATTGAGCTAGATTAATTCTATACTAAGAAACATAGGTGTTCTGAACCCACTCGTTGAATCTAAGCGAGATCTAAGATGATTTTTTTTTTATGTGTTCAGATTGTGCTAAGATTGTTTTTGTACTAAGAAATATGGATGTTCTGAAGTTACTCGTTGAATCTAAGCAAGATCTGAGATCTAAAATGATCTGTTTTTAAAATTGCTCGGATTGAGCTTAGATTAATTCTATACTAAGAAACATAGGTGTTCTGAACCCACTCGTTGAATCTAAGCGAGATCTAAGATGATTTTTTTTTTATGTGTTCAGATTGTGCTAAGATTGTTTTTGTACTAAGAAATATGGATGTTCTGAAGTTACTCGTTGAATCTAAGCAAGATCGGAGATCTAAAATGATCGGTTTTTAAAATTGCTCGGATTGAGCTAAGATTAATTCTATACTAAGAAACATAGGTGTTCTGAACCCACTCGTTGAATCTAAGCGAGATCTAAGATGATTTTTTTTTTATGTGTTCAGATTGTGCTAAGATTGTTTTTGTACTAAGAAATATGGATGTTCTGAAGTTACTCGTTGAATCTAAGCAAGATCTGAGATCTAAAATGATCTGTTTTTAAAATTGCTCGGATTGAGCTTAGATTAATTCTATACTAAGAAACATAGGTGTTCTGAACCCACTCGTTGAATCTAAGCGAGATCTAAGATGATTTTTTTTTTATGTGTTCAGATTGTGCTAAGATTGTTTTTGTACTAAGAAATATGGATGTTCTGAAGTTACTCGTTGAATCTAAGCAAGATCGGAGATCTAAAATGATCGGTTTTTAAAATTGCTCGGATTGAGCTAAGATTAATTCTATACTAAGAAACATAGGTGTTCTGAACCCACTCGTTGAATCTAAGCGAGATCTAAGATGATTTTTTTTTATGTGTTCAGATTGTGCTAAGATTGTTTTTGTACTAAGAAATAGGATGTTCTGAAGCTACTCGTTGAATCTAAGCAAGATCTGAGATCTAAAATGATCTGTTTTTAAAATTGCTCGGATTGAGCTAAGATTAATTCTATACTAAGAAACATAGGTGTTCTGAACCCACTCGTTGAATCTAAGCGAGATCTAAGATGATTTTTTTTTATGTGTTCAGATTGTGCTAAGATTGTTTTTGTACTAAGAAATATGGATGTTCTGAAGTTACTCGTTGAATCTAAGCAAGATCTGAGATCTAAAATGATCTGTTTTTAAAATTGCTCGGATTGAGCTAAGATTAATTCTATACTAAGAAACATAGGTGTTCTGAACCCACTCGTTGAATCTAAGCGAGATCTAAGATGATTTTTTTTTTATGTGTTCAGATTGTGCTAAGATTGTTTTTGTACTAAGAAATATGGATGTTCTGAAGTTACTCGTTGAATCTAAGCAAGATCTGAGATCTAAAATGATCTGTTTTTAAAATTGCTCGGATTGAGCTAAGATTAATTCTATACTAAGAAACATAGGTGTTCTGAACCCACTCGTTGAATCTAAGCGAGATCTAAGATGATTTTTTTTTTATGTGTTCAGATTGTGCTAAGATTGTTTTTGTACTAAGAAATAGGATGTTCTGAAGCTACTCGTTGAATCTAAGCAAGATCTGAGATCTAAAATGATCTGTTTTTAAAATTGCTCGGATTGAGCTAAGATTAATTCTATACTAAGAAACATAGGTGTTCTGAACCCACTCGTTGAATCTAAGCGAGATCTAAGATGATTTTTTTTTATGTGTTCAGATTGTGCTAAGATTGTTTTTGTACTAAGAAATATGGATGTTCTGAAGTTACTCGTTGAATCTAAGCAAGATCGGAGATCTAAAATGATCGGTTTTTAAAATTGCTCGGATTGAGCTAAGATTAATTCTATACTAAGAAACATAGGTGTTCTGAACCCACTCGTTGAATCTAAGCGAGATCTAAGATGATTTTTTTTTTATGTGTTCAGATTGTGCTAAGATTGTTTTTGTACTAAGAAATATGGATGTTCTGAAGTTACTCGTTGAATCTAAGCAAGATCGGAGATCTAAAATGATCGGTTTTTAAAATTGCTCGGATTGAGCTAAGATTAATTCTATACTAAGAAACATAGGTGTTCTGAACCCACTCGTTGAATCTAAGCGAGATCTAAGATGATTTTTTTTTTATGTGTTCAGATTGTGCTAAGATTGTTTTTGTACTAAGAAATATGGATGTTCTGAAGTTACTCGTTGAATCTAAGCAAGATCTGAGATCTAAAATGATCTCTGTTTTTAAAATTGCTCGGATTGAGCTAGATTAATTCTATACTAAGAAACATAGGTGTTCTGAACCCACTCGTTGAATCTAAGCGAGATCTAAGATGATTTTTTTTTTATGTGTTCAGATTGTGCTAAGATTGTTTTTGTACTAAGAAATAGGATGTTCTGAAGCTACTCGTTGAATCTAAGCAAGATCTGAGATCTAAAATGATCTGTTTTTAAAATTGCTCGGATTGAGCTAAGATTAATTCTATACTAAGAAACATAGGTGTTCTGAACCCACTCGTTGAATCTAAGCGAGATCTAAGATGATTTTTTTTTATGTGTTCAGATTGTGCTAAGATTGTTTTTGTACTAAGAAATATGGATGTTCTGAAGTTACTCGTTGAATCTAAGCAAGATCGGAGATCTAAAATGATCTGTTTTTAAAATTGCTCGGATTGAGCTAAGATTAATTCTATACTAAGAAACATAGGTGTTCTGAACCCACTCGTTGAATCTAAGCGAGATCTAAGATGATTTTTTTTTTATGTGTTCAGATTGTGCTAAGATTGTTTTTGTACTAAGAAATATGGATGTTCTGAAGTTACTCGTTGAATCTAAGCAAGATCTGAGATCTAAAATGATCTGTTTTTAAAATTGCTCGGATTGAGCTTAGATTAATTCTATACTAAGAAACATAGGTGTTCTGAACCCACTCGTTGAATCTAAGAGAGATCTAAGATGATTTTTTTTTAATGTGTTCAGATTATGCTAAGATTGTTTTTGTACTAAGAAATAGGATGTTCTGAAGTTACTCGTTGAATCTAAGCAAGATCGGAGATCTAAAATGATCGGTTTTTAAAATTGCTCGGATTGAGCTAAGATTAATTCTATACTAAGAAACATAGGTGTTCTTAACCCACTCGTTGAATCTTAGCGAGTTCTAAGATGATCTTTTTTTTACGTGCTCAGATTGAGGTAAGATTGTTTGTGTACTAAGAAATATGGATGTTCTGAACCCACTCGTTGAAATCTAAGATGATTTTTTTTTATGTGTTCAGATTGTGCTAAGATTGTTTTTGTACTAAGAAATATGGATGTTCTGAAGCTACTCGTTGAATCTAAGCAAGATCGGAGATCTAAAATGATCTGTTTTTAAATTGCTCGGATTGAGCTAAGATTAATTCTATACTAAGAAACATAGGTGTTCTGAACCCACTCGTTGAATCTAAGCGAGATCTAAGATGATTTTTTTTTATGTGTTCAGATTGTGCTAAGATTGTTTTTGTACTAAGAAATAGGATGTTCTGAAGCTACTCGTTGAATCTAAGCAAGATCTGAGATCTAAAATGATCTGTTTTTAAAATTGCTCGGATTGAGCTAAGATTAATTCTATACTAAGAAACATAGGTGTTCTGAACCCACTCGTTGAATCTAAGCGAGATCTAAGATGATTTTTTTTTATGTGTTCAGATTGTGCTAAGATTGTTTTTGTACTAAGAAATATGGATGTTCTGAAGTTACTCGTTGAATCTAAGCAAGATCTGAGATCTAAAATGATCTGTTTTTAAAATTGCTCGGATTGAGCTAAGATTAATTCTATACTAAGAAACATAGGTGTTCTGAACCCACTCGTTGAATCTAAGCGAGATCTAAGATGATTTTTTTTTTATGTGTTCAGATTGTGCTAAGATTGTTTTTGTACTAAGAAATATGGATGTTCTGAAGTTACTCGTTGAATCTAAGCAAGATCGGAGATCTAAAATGATCTGTTTTTAAAATTGCTCGGATTGAGCTAAGATTAATTCTATACTAAGAAACATAGGTGTTCTGAACCCACTCGTTGAATCTAAGCGAGATCTAAGATGATTTTTTTTTATGTGTTCAGATTGTGCTAAGATTGTTTTTGTACTAAGAAATATGGATGTTCTGAAGTTACTCGTTGAATCTAAGCAAGATCTGAGATCTAAAATGATCTGTTTTTAAAATTGCTCGGATTGAGCTAAGATTAATTCTATACTAAGAAACATAGGTGTTCTGAACCCACTCGTTGAATCTAAGCGAGATCTAAGATGATTTTTTTTTTATGTGTTCAGATTGTGCTAAGATTGTTTTTGTACTAAGAAATATGGATGTTCTGAAGCTACTCGTTGAATCTAAGCAAGATCTGAGACCTAAAATGATCTGTTTTTAAAATTGCTCGGATTGAGCTTAGATTAATTCTATACTAAGAAACATAGGTGTTCTGAACCCACTCGTTGAATCTAAGCGAGATCTAAGATGATTTTTTTTTATGTGTTCAGATTGTGCTAAGATTGTTTTTGTACTAAGAAATATGGATGTTCTGAAGCTACTCGTTGAATCTAAGCAAGATCTGAGATCTAAAATGATCTGTTTTTAAAATTGCTCGGATTGAGCTAAGATTAATTCTATACTAAGAAACATAGGTGTTCTGAACCCACTCGTTGAATCTAAGCGAGATCTAAGATGATTTTTTTTTTATGTGTTCAGATTGTGCTAAGATTGTTTTTGTACTAAGAAATATGGATGTTCTGAAGTTACTCGTTGAATCTAAGCAAGATCTGAGATCTAAAATGATCTGTTTTTAAAATTGCTCGGATTGAGCTAAGATTAATTCTATACTAAGAAACATAGGTGTTCTGAACCCACTCGTTGAATCTAAGCGAGATCTAAGATGATTTTTTTTTTATGTGTTCAGATTGTGCTAAGATTGTTTTTGTACTAAGAAATATGGATGTTCTGAAGCTACTCGTTGAATCTAAGCAAGATCTGAGACCTAAAATGATCTGTTTTTAAAATTGCTCGGATTGAGCTTAGATTAATTCTATACTAAGAAACATAGGTGTTCTGAACCCACTCGTTGAATCTAAGCGAGATCTAAGATGATTTTTTTTTATGTGTTCAGATTGTGCTAAGATTGTTTTTGTACTAAGAAATATGGATGTTCTGAAGTTACTCGTTGAATCTAAGCAAGAGCTGAGATCTAAAATGATCTGTTTTTAAAATTGCTCGGATTGAGCTAAGATTAATTCTATACTAAGAAACATAGGTGTTCTGAACCCACTCGTTGAATCTAAGCGAGATCTAAGATGATTTTTTTTTTATGTGTTCAGATTGTGCTAAGATTGTTTTTGTACTAAGAAATATGGATGTTCTGAAGCTACTCGTTGAATCTAAGCAAGATCTGAGACCTAAAATGATCTGTTTTTAAAATTGCTCGGATTGAGCTAAGATTAATTCTATACTAAGAAACATAGGTGTTCTGAACCCACTCGTTGAATCTAAGCGAGATCTAAGATGATTTTTTTTTTATGTGTTCAGATTGTGCTAAGATTGTTTTTGTACTAAGAAATATGGATGTTCTGAAGTTACTCGTTGAATCTAAGCAAGATCTGAGATCTAAAATGATCGGTTTTTAAAATTGCTCGGATTGAGCTAAGATTAATTCTATACTAAGAAACATAGGTGTTCTGAACCCACTCGTTGAATCTAAGCGAGATCTAAGATGATTTTTTTTTTATGTGTTCAGATTGTGCTAAGATTGTTTTTGTACTAAGAAATATGGATGTTCTGAAGTTACTCGTTGAATCTAAGCAAGATCGGAGATCTAAAATGATCGGTTTTTAAAATTGCTCGGATTGAGCTAAGATTAATTCTATACTAAGAAACATAGGTGTTCTGAACCCACTCGTTGAATCTAAGCGAGATCTAAGATGATTTTTTTTTATGTGTTCAGATTGTGCTAAGATTGTTTTTGTACTAAGAAATATGGATGTTCTGAAGTTACTCGTTGAATCTAAGCAAGATCTGAGATCTAAAATGATCTGTTTTTAAAATTGCTCGGATTGAGCTAAGATTAATTCTATACTAAGAAACATAGGTGTTCTGAACCCACTCGTTGAATCTAAGCGAGATCTAAGATGATTTTTTTTTTATGTGTTCAGATTGTGCTAAGATTGTTTGTGTACTAAGAAATATGGATGTTCTGAAGTTACTCGTTGAATCTAAGCAAGATCTGAGATCTAAAATGATCTGTTTTTAAAATTGCTCGGATTGAGCTAGATTAATTCTATACTAAGAAACATAGGTGTTCTGAACCCACTCGTTGAATCTAAGCGAGATCTAAGATGATTTTTTTTTATGTGTTCAGATTGTGCTAAGATTGTTTTTGTACTAAGAAATATGGATGTTCTGAAGTTACTCGTTGAATCTAAGCAAGATCTGAGATCTAAAATGATCGGTTTTTAAAATTGCTCGGATTGAGCTAAGATTAATTCTATACTAAGAAACATAGGTGTTCTGAACCCACTCGTTGAATCTAAGCGAGATCTAAGATGATTTTTTTTTATGTGTTCAGATTGTGCTAAGATTGTTTTTGTACTAAGAAATATGGATGTTCTGAAGTTACTCGTTGAATCTAAGCAAGATCGGAGATCTAAAATGATCTGTTTTTAAAATTGCTCGGATTGAGCTAAGATTAATTCTATACTAAGAAACATAGGTGTTCTGAACCCACTCGTTGAATCTAAGCGAGATCTAAGATGATTTTTTTTTATGTGTTCAGATTGTGCTAAGATTGTTTTTGTACTAAGAAATATGGATGTTCTGAAGTTACTCGTTGAATCTAAGCAAGAGCTGAGATCTAAAATGATCTGTTTTTAAAATTGCTCGGATTGAGCTAAGATTAATTCTATACTAAGAAACATAGGTGTTCTGAACCCACTCGTTGAATCTAAGCGAGATCTAAGATGATTTTTTTTTATGTGTTCAGATTGTGCTAAGATTGTTTTTGTACTAAGAAATATGGATGTTCTGAAGTTACTCGTTGAATCTAAGCAAGATCTGAGATCTAAAATGATCTGTTTTTAAAATTGCTCGGATTGAGCTAAGATTAATTCTATACTAAGAAACATAGGTGTTCTGAACCCACTCGTTGAATCTAAGCGAGATCTAAGATGATTTTTTTTTATGTGTTCAGATTGTGCTAAGATTGTTTTTGTACTAAGAAATATGGATGTTCTGAAGCTACTCGTTGAATCTAAGCAAGATCTGAGATCTAAAATGATCTGTTTTTAAAATTGCTCGGATTGAGCTTAGATTAATTCTATACTAAGAAACATAGGTGTTCTGAACCCACTCGTTGAATCTAAGCGAGATCTAAGATGATTTTTTTTTTATGTGTTCAGATTGTGCTAAGATTGTTTTTGTACTAAGAAATATGGATGTTCTGAAGTTACTCGTTGAATCTAAGCAAGATCGGAGATCTAAAATGATCGGTTTTTAAAATTGCTCGGATTGAGCTAAGATTAATTCTATACTAAGAAACATAGGTGTTCTGAACCCACTCGTTGAATCTAAGCGAGATCTAAGATGATTTTTTTTTATGTGTTCAGATTGTGCTAAGATTGTTTTTGTACTAAGAAATATGGATGTTCTGAAGTTACTCGTTGAATCTAAGCAAGATCGGAGATCTAAAATGATCGGTTTTTAAAATTGCTCGGATTGAGCTAAGATTAATTCTATACTAAGAAACATAGGTGTTCTGAACCCACTCGTTGAATCTAAGCGAGATCTAAGATGATTTTTTTTTATGTGTTCAGATTGTGCTAAGATTGTTTTTGTACTAAGAAATATGGATGTTCTGAAGTTACTCGTTGAATCTAAGCAAGATCTGAGATCTAAAATGATCTGTTTTTAAAATTGCTCGGATTGAGCTTAGATTAATTCTATACTAAGAAACATAGGTGTTCTGAACCCACTCGTTGAATCTAAGCGAGATCTAAGATGATTTTTTTTTTATGTGTTCAGATTGTGCTAAGATTGTTTTTGTACTAAGAAATATGGATGTTCTGAAGTTACTCGTTGAATCTAAGCAAGATCTGAGATCTAAAATGATCTGTTTTTAAAATTGCTCGGATTGAGCTAAGATTAATTCTATACTAAGAAACATAGGTGTTCTGAACCCACTCGTTGAATCTTAGAGAGATCTAAGATGATTTTTTTTTTAAACTGCTCAAATTTAGCTGAGATTAATTATGTACTAGGAAACACATATGCTTTTAAGCTATTGATTGAATCTTAGCTGGCTTTGGCGTGATAATTTGGCTAAGATTGTTTTTGTACTAAGAAACATAGGTGTTTTGAACCTACTCGTTGAATCTAAGCAATCTGAGATCTGAGATGATCTGTTTTTAAATTTGCTCGGACTGAGCTAAGATTAATTCTGTACTAAGAAACATAGGTGTTCTTAACTGTTGAATCTAAGCGAGATCTAAGATGATCTTTTTTTAAAAATGTGTTCAGATTGTGCTAAGATTGTTTTTGTACTAAGAAACATAGGTGTTTTGAACCCACTCGTTGAATCTAAGCGAGATCTAAGATGATTTTTTTTTATGTGTTCAGATTGTGCTAAGATTGTTTTTGTACTAAGAAATAGGATGTTCTGAAGCTACTCGTTGAATCTAAGCAAGATCTGAGATCTAAAATGATCTGTTTTTAAAATTGCTCGGATTGAGCTAAGATTAATTCTATACTAAGAAACATAGGTGTTCTGAACCCACTCGTTGAATCTAAGCGAGATCTAAGATGATTTTTTTTTTATGTGTTCAGATTGTGCTAAGATTGTTTTTGTACTAAGAAATATGGATGTTCTGAAGTTACTCGTTGAATCTAAGCAAGATCGGAGATCTAAAATGATCGGTTTTTAAAATTGCTCGGATTGAGCTAAGATTAATTCTATACTAAGAAACATAGGTGTTCTGAACCCACTCGTTGAATCTAAGCGAGATCTAAGATGATTTTTTTTTTATGTGTTCAGATTGTGCTAAGATTGTTTTTGTACTAAGAAATATGGATGTTCTGAAGCTACTCGTTGAATCTAAGCAAGATCGGAGATCTAAAATGATCTGTTTTTAAAATTGCTCGGATTGAGCTAAGATTAATTCTATACTAAGAAACATAGGTGTTCTGAACCCACTCGTTGAATCTAAGCGAGATCTAAGATGATTTTTTTTTATGTGTTCAGATTGTGCTAAGATTGTTTTTGTACTAAGAAATATGGATGTTCTGAAGTTACTCGTTGAATCTAAGCAAGATCTGAGATCTAAAATGATCTGTTTTTAAAATTACTACAACAGGATCTACAACACTTCGTCATATTCCAGTAGTAATGTCGCAAAGGTCCACCATTTTGAAATCTACACAAAGGAGAGGAATTGGGAACCTCATTAACATAACAACTGAGCAACCGAGGTACCATTATCAGCTACCAACTACCTTGTTATGTAATCCTCGTTCCCTCAATAACAAAGTTGATGAACTGAGCCTGATTTTGAACAATAACAAAGTGGACATTGGAGCTATCACGGAGACGTGGTTTTCACCAGACCAACCTGTGGATCAAATTAGTATCCATGGCTACAACATTTTTTCGCGTCCAAGAAAAGAGCAACGAGGAGGGGGTGTAGCTCTTTACACCAAAGAATGCTTGAATGCCACCTTACTTGATAACATAGAGGTTCCTGATGACATCGAAGCAATCTGGGTTAATGTTCGGCCTCCACGCTTACCACGTTCAATTTCAAACATTGTGATTGGAACTGTTTACTACCCTCCCAAAAGCATTATTGCTCAACCTCTGCTTGATCACATCAGTTCCACTGTTGATCAAATTCTCACTCGGCAGCCTGACTCCGGCATTATTGTCATGGGTGATTTTAACCGGCTAGAACTGGATCCTCTTTTGTCAAATAACTTTACTCAAATTGTGGACAAGCCAACTCGTGAAGATGCCATTTTAGACAAGATCATCACCAACCTAGCATCATTCTACAATCCTGTAGAAATCAGCTCCCCTCTTGGTCTTAGTGATCACCGCTGTGTCATTGTCAGACCTAAAAGCCCCATCCGCAATACCAACACTAGCAAGACTCGAGTGGTACGGCCCATGAAGGACAGCGACGTGCGAGAATGTGGTTCATGGTTGAGTGACCATGATTGGTTGGAAGTAATCAGCACGCATGACGTCACTGCAAAATGCACGGAGTTCTACGAAACCCTCAACTGTGTGCTAGACACTTACTTTCCGAAGAAATCAGTCAAAAAACACCCCTCTGACAAATCATGGCTGACACCCTACATCAAATCACTCGTTGTCAAGCGTCAGCGTGCTTTCCATGGCAACCAACAATCGCTGTGGAGGTATTTCAGGAACAAGATCAATCGTGAAATCAAACTGGCCAAGAAAACACACTACACAACCGAGGTCGAGCGACTCAAGAAATCTAATCCGAGTTCATGGTTTCGTGAAGTTCGACTTATTACAACAGGCGCGAGCACAAATCGCAACATCCAGTTGCAGAATATTGACCCCACAGCTCACAAGGACATAGCGTCTGCTATTTGTGAAAAGTTCGCTGCAGTCGGTAACGACCTTGACCCCTTGGATACATCCTTACTGCCAGCCTACCTTCTAGCCAAACCAATCCCTCCTGTCCAACCTTGGGAGGTGCTCAAACAACTTCAGAGAATAAGCAGCACAAAGGCGAGTGGCCCCGATAATATTTCGGCTAGATTTATACGACAGTATTCTTATGAACTTTCTAAGCCATTGACTCACATTATCAACGCCTCGTTTGCACAGCTTATCGTCCCAGCACAATGGAAGAGGGCAATTGTCGTCCCTGTGCCCAAAACTTCACCAGCCAACATAGACAATTTGCGACCCATTGCCCTCACAGATCACTTTGCCAAAGTGACAGAACACTTCATTGCTCAACAAACAATGGCGTCGATTAAACCCAACCTCGACCCCGCCCAGTTCGGAAACATCAAGAACGTATCCACTACGCACTGTTTGATTGATGTTCTTCACACACTCCATGCTAATGCTGAACTACCCAAATCTATATCGTCCATTCTTCTCACTGACTTTTCTAAGACTTTTGATCACATCAACCACACAATTGCAGTTTCCAAGCTCCTCAAGTTGGGAGTTCCACCACATTTAGCCGCATGGATCGGTGATTTCATCTCTAATCATGAACAGTGCGTGAGATACCTCGATTGTCTTTCGGAATGGACCCCTACTAATGCAGGTGTTCCACAAGGCACTAAGCTCGGTGCCATTATCTTCCTGGCAGTTATCAATGACGCCGGTTTCAAAGAGAACAATACAAGTATAAAACACTTCAAATATGTTGATGACATGACTGTCATTGAAACCCGTGATGCCAGTGTTGGATCCAACCTCCCATCTGCAATAACTGATCTGGATGTTTGGTCGTCGGACAACAAAATGCAACTCAACGTGAAAAAGTGTTTCACCATGGACATTTGTTTCTTGCGGAACCAACCAGTTCCCCTCTCATTGACTCTAAATGACAAAACTATAACACAATGTGCAGTTATTAAGCTTTTAGGTGTTTTTATTCAAGCCGACTTAAGATGGGACACGCATGTAGGCTCAATGATCAAGCGTGCAAATTCCCGCCTTTTCATGCTTCGTAAATTGAAGTATCATTACCTAAGCATATCTGATCTTGTTGCTATATATACCTCCTTTGTGCGGCCCATTTTGGAGTACGCTGCACCCGCCTGGTCAGGTGCTTTGTCAAGTAAGCAGTGCAATGATCTGGAAAGGGTGCAAAAGCGCGCATGCAGAATTATTCTTGGCAATGACTACGTGCGCTACTCAGACGCTCTACAATTGTGCAGTATTGAAACACTGGTATGCCGTCGTAACCACTTGTGCCAATCTTTTGCCAAAACTCTCCCTTCATCAGTCCTAAAGCGCCTCTTGCCAAAGAGGTATGATAGTGGGTACCAACTTAGGAACTCCGGACTTCTGGGTCAGTTTAAATGCCGAACAGAGCGCTACAGAAAGAGCCCTCTCCCTCACCTCACACGCCTTTTTAACAACTGAATTGCAATAGAATGCAGCTTTTTATGCGCCCTTTGACTGTGCCAGCAATATTTTTTTATCCAGGTTTTTTTTTTCCCCCGCAACTTTCAGAACAATTTATTTTATACATTGTAAATATTTGTCTCTCCTTAATCAATTATTTCTTAAATAATGTGAAATAGTGTGTTTTTTTCTTATTTTTTAATCTCTGTATATTTTCCTGTAATTCGACCTCCGGTCGCCATGGGAATTTGTTTTTAAAATAATAAACCAATTATGAATAGGTGTTCTTAACTCACTCGTTGAATCTAAGCGAGATCTAAGATGATCTTTTTTTATGTGCTCAGATTGAGCTAAGATTGTTTGTGTACTAAGAAATATGGATGTTCTGAAGCTACTCGTTGAATCTAAGCGAGATCTGAGACGGTCTTTTTTTAAAACTGCTCAAATTTAGCTGAGATTAATTATGTACTAGGAAACACATATTTTAAATGTGTTCAGATTGTGCTAAGATTGTTTTTATACTAAGAAACATAGGTGTTTTGAACCTACTCGTTGAATCTATGCAATCTGAGATCTAAGATGATCTGTTTTTAAATTTGCTCGGACTGAGCTAAAATTAATTCTGTACTAAGAAACATAAGTGTTCTTAACTCACTTGTTGAATCTAAGCGAGATCTAAGATGATATTTTTTAAAAAATATGTTCAGATTGTGCTAAGATTGTTTTTATACTAAGAAACATAGGTGTTTTGAACCTACTCGTTGAATCTAAGCAATCTGAGATCTGAGATGATCTGTTTTTAAATTTGCTCGGACTGAGCTAAAATTAATTCTGTACTAAGAAACATAAGTGTTCTTAACTCACTCGTTGAATCTAAGCGAGATCTAAGATGATATTTATTTTAAAATATGTTCAGATTGTGCTAAGATTGTTTTTATACTAAGAAACATAGGTGCTTTGAACCTACTCGTTGAATCTAAGCAATCTGAGATCTGAGATGATCTGTTTTTAAATTTGCTCGGACTGAGCTAAGATTAATTCTGTACTAAGAAACACAGGTGTTCTTAACTGACTCGTTGAATCTAAGCGAGATCTAAGATGATCTTTTTTTAAACATGGACTATAACGGATTATCTATATAGCCAATATTACTTTTTTTGTACAAGAAATGTAAAATAAGGACTGATATTTTAGTAGTATTCAATAAAACCTTTTCCTTCATGCAAAAAAAAACACAAATTCGCGCGGCGTACTCCGACCCAGAAAACTCAGTTTCGGCAAAAGCCGGTGACCCACGAACCATTCATACACAGTGTGTGACGTCACACCACGTACCGAAGCTCTGTACACAGTGTGTCAGGTCGATCGTGTGCGTGCATTTTACATGTACATTGAATGTGGAATAACATCGGACACTATAGGCTGCATTTTTTTGACACAAAAAACAGCGAAAATGTCCGATGGCAGCGGGTCTTGGGAAAACCACAGTATAGATGAGGAAAAGGCATTTCAGGGAGGCACTTCAGAGGAAAGTGAGGGCTCTAGCGATAAGGGGAGCTCACTGGACGAGAGAGAAGCCGAAGACGTGTTATGAGTACATGTAGTTAACCAGCCCGGAGACGATGATCGTCAGGCCGAAGACGATGAGCCAAACCCTGATGATCGACGGCTAAAGACAGACTGGTAAGGCCACAAAACGTTTCATGAATTATACTGAATGATGCTTCGTTTGATCAGTTTATTTCTGCTCCCAAAAATAGTTGAAGGCTATCCTTGACTAAATTAAAACATGAACGAACATGATGGACAAGGTTTATTGTTTACCTCCATTCACGTTATAATACATGTATGTGAACAACACATGCACTGACTTAGGCAGTAGAAATAAGAGGGGAGGGGTAATTTTTGTCTTGCGTTTTATACTTTGTTGGCAAAACTCATACATTATCAATTTAAACTGATATTGTAGATAACCTATGTTGTTTTTCTCCACCAAGTAACTGCGTGGTGGTTGACACATGTGCATCTACACAAATATCTCATGTACATGTACATGTACATGTATATGTACATGTACATGTATGTAACTGTTACTTCGGATTATGATTGCCTTCTGGCATGGGTATAGTTTTAAAGCAATTCAGGTACACACATGCAATATTAACACTTCACCATGCAAACCACAAATCTGTTGTTAATAATTTTGTATGAATTCTTTTGTTAATAATTTTGTACGAATTCTTTTGTTAATAATTTTGTATGAATTCTTTTGTTTTGTTTTACAGAAAACACTGCAATGTTGAATATCAGCAAGTGGTGAGCTTAGGACTATCTTGTCCGTTCAACCGCTGCCACTGACATCATGTTTGGTGGCAGCAACACGAAGGACATTACCTAACCCTCGTGTACAGTACAGTGGAAGGATTTTCGTATCCACCAACGGATTAGGCAGCTTTGCTTTGGTTTATTTGTCTTCAGTCGTAACAATTTTCCAAGTTATAATGATCCGGAGGGAGTGAGAAATAATTTTATAAGCCATAATAATTTACGTATAAATGTACATGTATATTATTTCATTTTGTTTCTTTCAGAGGGGTGGGTGGTTCAAATTGATTAATTTAATTTGAACCACCCACTCCTCTGAAAGACACAAAATGTAAATTACTCTGGCTTATAAAATTAGGTGTGTGGTTCAAATTGATTAATTTAGCACTTATGTGCAATAAACTTGTCCCCTGTTGTCAACAATACACTATGATTAACATGGTAACAACATTCAACTTGGGTAGCAGAAATATAAAAAAAAAAAAAAAAAAGAGAAGCCTACATGTACACCTCCATAATAACGACAACACTAAAACTGTATGTATTTGCAAACGACAATACATGTAGTTTATTTTTCAGTTTTAAATATCAAAATTGAAAAAAGGTTGCCTAGTGATAGCGAAATCATCTGAACATTCCGTCATCAAAAAAAGTTAACTATACAACCCTGTCAACGCCCCTCCCCCTAAAAAAGAAAACCTAAGCCATGTTATGTACCTAGTTAGCTGTGGTTCTCTTTGTAAATTGTAAATTAAGTTGTACATTAAAAGAATATAATAAAATCATTGTGTACAGACCATGTTATTCTGTTTTTAAACAAAGTTGATTGTACTACCCTGGTTACCCCCCCCCAAAAAAAATATATATATAAACTAGACATTAAGTGTTTGTGAACAAACACGAAGCTGTTCCGTGATGTTTTGCTTGGATTATGTGCTTCATTGCCCAAGGAATATATAACTGGAAAAAAAAGTTTCAAAAAAGTTGTGTAGCTCTTGGTATTAGGTCACACTTCCCGGTTGACCCACAAGTAAAGGTCAAAATGGGCCCACAGCTACCAAAGACTAATCTGCAATGCCAAGGAGTCTATAACTGAAAAAGTTTAAGCAATCGGTTGTGAAGATCTTGATATATAGTCCCACTTCCGGTTGCCCAGAAGTAGAGGTCAACATAGGGTCACAGTTTTTCAAAGTTAATATTTATTGCCTTAGAGTCTATAACTGAAGTTTGAACATTGGCTTTGTACTTCTTGAGATATTGGCCCACTTCCGGTCGACCCGGAAGTAAAGGTCAACATGGGGTCAAATGTGTTTCAAACTAATCTTGAATGTCCAAGGAGTCTATAACTGAAAAAAGTTTGAAAATCGGTTGTATATTTCTTGAGATATGGTCCCACTTCCGGCCGACCCGGAAGTAGGGGTCAACTTGAGGTCACGATTTTTCAAAATTAATCTCCAATCCCCAAAGAGTCTTTAGCAACAAACAGTCTTAAAATCGGCTGTATACTTCTTGAGATATGGTGCTGCAAAGATTTTCTGATTGAATATGCAAATGAGGGTCATGTGGTTAATTAGTTACTAGTTGCCATTTTTCAAAAACAAATTAAAGATGCAAACATCACGACATCGTCTTCTCAGACTCTCCCCAAGAGTCCTCAACCCATACAGGTCCGCAGTGTGTTGTAAGAGCCATAGAGATGTTTAAACATTGCCATGAAAGTGACTGCACCCAATTTATGAAGTACTACGTTGTACCCATGATGCCAAGATTCTAATTGATTAATTAATTAATAGACGAACATTGATTGCTTTTATGGACTGAAACACATCTTATTAGAATCAGTGTATTTGTCTACACATAATATGATATTTAGGAAACTAACAAATAAATTATTTAGAAGTTATTGTGTTTTTGACCAGTTTAAAGTATAGATTTGAAGAGCCATTGTGTTTGTGCACAGACACAAAACGTGCATTACATGACGTCATGGTGACGTCGTCCAGAATTTTATTTTCGGAAATCACATTAACAGGACCTGACTAGTGTTTAGCTGAAAAAAGTTTCAGGATCGGCGGTCTAATTTTTGAGATATGGTGTTAACTAGGTTTGCAAATTAAATATTCACAAGCTTAATTAAGGCTTATTAATTAAATTTTTTTACATTTTTTACGATAAGAATTAAGCTTATGTTCTAAGCTTCAGTTTGGTATAATAAACTCACTCTTTCGTGTTATGGTTTAAGAGATTAGGCTGCCGCAAAAACGTGTACAAACACTATGGGATTTAGGGAGAAACAAAGAATAATAATAACTAGACATTAAGTGTTTGTGAACAAACACGAAGCTGTTCCTTGTTGTTTTGCTTGGATTATGTGCTTCATTGCCCAAGGAATATATAACTGAAAAAAAGGTTTCAAAAAAGTTGTGTAGCTCTTGTTATAAGGTTTTACTTCCCGGTTGACCCGTAAGTAAAGGTCAACATGGGCCCACATCTACCAAAGATTAATCTGCAATGCCAAGGAGTCTATAAAATCGGTTGTGTAGATCTTGATATATAGTCCCACTTCCGGTTGACCCAGAAGTAGAGGTCAACAAAGGGTCACAGTTTTCCAAAGTTAATATTTATTGCCTTAGAGTCTATAACTGAAGTTTGAACAATGGCTTTGTACTTCTTGAGATATGGGCCCACTTCCGGTCGACCCGGAAGTAAAGGTCAACATGGGGTCAAATGTGTTTCAAACTAATCTTGAATGTCCAAGGAGTCTATAACTGAAAAAAAGTTTGAAAATCGGTTGTATATTTCTTGAGATATGGTCCCACTTCCGGTTGACCCGGAAGTAGAGGTCAACTTGAGGTCACGGTTTGTCAAAAGTGATATTTTATGCCTAAGGAGTTTATAACTTAAAAAAGTTTTATAATCTGTTGTATAGTTCTTGAGATATGGTCCCACTTCCGGTCGACCCGGAAGTAGGGGTCAACTTGAGGTCACGATTTTTCAAAATTAATCTCCAATCCCCAAAGAGTCTTTAGCAACAAACAGTCTTAAAATCGGCTGTATACTTCTTGAGATATGGTGCTGCAAAGATTTTCAAATTTAATATGCAAATGAGGGTCATGTGGTTAATTAGTTACTAGTTGCCATTTTTCAAAAACAAATTAAAGATGCAAACATCACGACATCGTCTTCTCAGACTCTCCCCGAGAGTCCTCAACCCATATAGGTCCGCAGTGTGTTGCAAGAGCCATAGAGATGTTTAAACATTACAATGAAAGTGACTGCACCCAATTCATGAAGTACTACGTTGTACCCATGATGCCAAGATTCTAATTGATTAATTAATTAATAGACGAACATTAATTGCTTTTATGGACTGAAACAAATCTTATTAGAATCAGTGTATTTTTCTACACATAATATGGTATTTAGGAAACTAACAAATAAATTATTTAGAAGTTATTGTGTTTTTGACCAGTTTAAAGTATAGATTTGAAGAGCCATTGTGTTTGTGCACAGACACAAAACGTGCATTACATGACGTCATGGTGACGTCGTCCAGAATTTTATGTCGGAAATCACATTAACAGGACCTGACTAGTGTATAGCTGAAAAAAGTTTCAGGATCGGCGGTCTACTTTTTGAGATATGGTGTTAACAAGGTTTGCTAATTAAATATTCATAAGCTTAATTGGGGATTATTAATTAACAATTTTAACATTTTTTACGATAAGAATTAAGCTTATGTTCTAAGCTTCAATTTGGTATAATAAACTCACTCTTTCGTATTATGGTTTAGGAGATTAGGCTGCCGCAAAAACGTGTACAAACACTATGTGATTTAGGGAGAAACAAAGAATAACTAGACATTAAGTGTTTGTGAACAAACACGAAGCTGTTCCGTGATGTTTTGCTTGGATTATGTGCTTCATTGCCCAAGGAATATATAACTGGAAAAAAAGTTTCAAAAAAGTTGTGTAGCTCTTGGTATTAGGTCACACTTCCCGGTTGACCCACAAGTAAAGGTCAAAATGGGCCCACAGCTACCAAAGACTAATCTGCAATGCCAAGGAGTCTATAACTGAAAAAGTTTAAGCAATCTGTTGTGAAGATCTTGATATATAGTCCCACTTCCGGTTGCCCAGAAGTAGAGGTCAACATAGGGTCACAGTTTTTCAAAGTTAATATTTATTGCCTTAGAGTCTATAACTGAAGTTTGAACATTGGCTTTGTACTTCTTGAGATATTGGCCCACTTCCGGTCGACCCGGAAGTAAAGGTCAACATGGGGTCAAATGTGTTTCAAACTAATCTTGAATGTCCAAGGAGTCTATAACTGAAAAAAGTTTGAAAATCGGTTGTATATTTCTTGAGATATGGTCCCACTTCCGGTTGACCCGGAAGTAGAGGTCAACTTGAGGTCACGGTTTGTCAAAAGTTATATTTTTATGCCTAAGGAGTTTATAACTGAAAAAAGTTTTATAATCTGTTGTATAGTTCTTGAGATATGGTCCCACTTCCGGCCGACCCGGAAGTAGGGGTCAACTTGAGGTCACGATTTTTCAAAATTAATCTCCAATCCCCAAAGAGTCTTTAGCAACAAACAGTCTTAAAATCGGCTGTATACTTCTTGAGATATGGTGCTGCAAAGATTTTCTGATTGAATATGCAAATCAGGGTCATGTGGTTAATTAGTTACTTGTTGCCATTTTTCAAAAACAAATTAAAGATGCAAACATCACGACATCGTCTTCTCAGACTCTCCCCGAGAGTCCTCAACCCATACAGGTCGCAGTGTGTTGCAAGAGCCATAGAGATGTTTAAACATTACAATGAAAGTGACTGCACCCAATTCATGAAGTACTACGTTGTACCCATGATGCCAAGATTCTAATTGATTAATTAATTAATAGACGAACATTGATTGCTTTTATGGACTGAAACAAATCTTATTAGAATCAGTGTATTTTTCTACACATAATATGGTTGTATAGTTCTTGAGATATGGTCCCACTTCCGGTCGACCCGGAAGTAGGGGTCAACTTGAGGTCACGATTTTTCAAAATTAATTTCCAATCCCCAAAGAGTCTTTAGCAACAAACAGTCTTAAAATCGGCTGTATACTTCTTGAGATATGGTGCTGCAAAGATTTTCTAATTTAATATGCAAATGAGGGTCATGTGGTTAATTAGTTACTAGTTGCCATTTTTCAAAAACAAATTAAAGATGCAAACATCACGACATCGTCTTCTCAGACTCTCCCCGAGAGTCCTCAACCCATACAGATCCGCAGTGTGTTGCAAGAGCCATAGAGATGTTTAAACATTGTAACGAAAGTGACTGCACCCAATTTATGAAGTACTACGTTGTACCCATGATGCCAAGATTCTAATTGATTAATTAATTAATAGACGAACATTGATTGCTTTTATGGACTGAAACAAATCTTATTAGAATCAGTGTGTTTTTCTACACATAATATGATATTTAGGAAACTAACAGATAAATTATTTCGAAGTTATTGTGTTTTTGACCAGTTTAAAGTATAGATTTGAAGAGCCATTGTGTTTGTGCACAGACACAAAACGTGCATTAAATGACGTCATGGTGACGTCGTCCAAAATTTTATGTCAGAAATCACCTTAACAGGACCTGACTAGTGTATAGCTGAAACAAGTTTCAGGATCGGCGGTCTACTTTTTGAGATATGGTGTTAACTAGGTTTGCTAATTAGATATTCATAAGCTTAATTAAGGCTTATTAATTAACAATTTTATTTTTTTTTTTGCGATAAGAATTAAGCTTATGTTCTAAGCTTCAATTTGGTATAATAAACTCACTCTTTCGTATTATGGTTTAGGAGATTAGGCTGCCACAAAAACGTGTACAAACACTATGGGATTTAGGGAGAAACAAAGAATAATAATAATAAAAATAATAAAAATCTCGACGAAAACAATAGCTGTTCCGACTGGATCGGAACAGCTAATAATAATAACTAGACATTAAGTGTTTGTGAACAAACACGAAGCTGTTCCGTGATGTTTTGCTTGGATTATGTGCTTCATTGCCCAAGGAATATATAACTGAAAAAAAGGTTTCAAAAAAGTTGTGTAGCTCTTGGTATTAGGTCGCACTTCCCGGTTGACCCGCAAGTAAAGGAACAGCTTCGTGTTTGTTCACAAACACTTAATGTCTAGTTTTGGTTGTAGTGCTTGATCTAGTTCTGTCAATGATAACTATAATGCGATCAGACAATCTACGATGCACATAGTTGTCTGTCTCTTCGCTAGAAAGCAGAGCGAAATGTGGCGCAGTTCGCTCAAAGACTGTGTTCATAGGAGTAGGCATTAATACCACTACCCCTCGCACAAAGTGAGTTTCCTCTTCGTATACTTTACTCGATCTGATCCGCAGGATGGTAGCACCAACATATTTATTTCACTCTAAAAAGAATAGTTCCTTATGGAAGAGTTTAGTTCTATCACTTTCGATCAAATGTGTCACCTCTAGAAACAAATCATTCGAGATTTTTTTTAAGGTAAACTTTCTTTCTCTTTTGAAATTGACTGGTATTCTGCGGGCGTTATCGAGACCACGGATCGGGTTAGGGTTCAATACACTTGTTTGAAGCCCCGCGTAGGGACAGTATGCATTTTGAACGAATGACGGGGCCAGAACCCCAAAGCTTGCTTGATAATTGCTTTGATAGTTTGACCTGGCTAAAAGGAAGCTCACACTGGGTAAGACTCTACAATCCAATTGTGTGTATCCCAACAAACTTGGTGTATGCATAAAATAACAAATCTGTGAAATTTTTACTTATTGGTCATCGAAGTTGCGAGAGAACAATTTAAGAAAAAACTCCCTTGTTGCACAAAATTGGTGTGCTTTCAGATGCCTAATGAATATTAAAAGACTCCAGGCTTGAAGTATTTTATTATTTTGAGTAAGAAATAAAAAAAAACTACGTAACTTTAGAGGGAGCCGTTCCCCACAATGTTTTATACTATCAACAGCTCGCCATTACTCGTTACCGAATAAGTTTGTATGCAATCAATTATTATGAGTAATCACAAATAGTGTCCAGTGACTTTGAATTCCCCGGTGTCGCGTTAATAAACTACAATTGCTTTACAGTTCTGGATGTGCAAATTGAACTCATCCCAACAGATGTTTTCTCCGCAAACAAACCACTCTTTGAAACAGCTGTTACTGCACTAAAGACCCCCACCGTTAAAACACTACAGAGTGAAAACAAGTATTAAGTATCGATCCGAATTGAATTGACACGTTTAGTAGTGAAGGTGTAGGAGCATAAGATTCTGCATTTTGTTCTACGGGACGTACACGCGAGTTGCTACAAGAAAGGCTGTATCCATTTCCGTATAAAGGATCACAATCAAGTAAGTTTCGAGATGGTTTTCATGTTGTTCTAATTTTGTTCTCATTTAGTTGTTTTATCCTAATTTGAAAGAAAACCTCAGCATGTTTATAGCCCTTTCAGTTTTGAGTTCCCACGGTTTGGCAGACAGACTGAAAATCAAACCAGGTGTTTGTTTTGTATACCGTTAGGGTAAAGCTAGTGAAGGAACTGGGCAAATTTGGCAAAATGCCACATGTAACAGACCAGTTTTTTCACTTTTGCATAAAATAACAAACCTGTGAACATTTGGAATCGATTGGTTATCGCAGTAAAGGTCAACATGGGGTCAAAGTTGTTTCAAACTAATCTTGAATGCCCAAGGAGTCTATAACTGAACCAAAATTGATAATCTGTTGTATAGTTCTTGAGATATGGTCCCACTTCCGGTTGACCAGGAAGTAGGGGTCAACTTGAGGTCACGGTTTTTTAAAGTTAATATTTTATGCCTAAGGAGTTTATAACTGAAAATATTTTGAAAATCTGCAGTATAGTTCTTGAGATATGGTGACACTTCCGGTTGACGCGGAAGTAGAGGTCAACTTGAGGTCACAGTTTTTTCAAATTAATCTCCAACCCCCAAGGAGTCTTTAAAAACAAACAGTTGAAAAGTCGGCCGTGAACTTCTTGAGATATGATGCTGCAAAGATTTCCTAATTAATATGCATATGAGGGTCACTGGTGGTTAATTAATAACGAATTTTAATATGTTTTATGATAGGAATTAAGCTAAACATCCTAAAGCTTCCATTTGATATTATTTTACGTGTTTAAAAACACATAATTAATTTGTAGGACACTCCTTTATTTTCCTACTCCTGCCGATAGGGGGCGCTCTTATGAGACATTTCAATTGCACGACTTCTGCACCGTATGTCTGTGACTGACTCTGTATTTGTATGTGTACGTCGCAGAGACCAAAACTGTCACAAAATGTCAAGCTATAATTTCCCCTATAGAACACGGCCCATTTTTATGGCTCTGTCTGCTTCAACCAAACTCTGCCCATTTATTATACAACCACCATTCTCCGCTTACTGTGCAGGTGCTGAAATATCTGTACAATTAGTTCAAAGCAAATATTACATATGATAAGTTTCCCCGCGCACAAGCAAAAATATCCCTGCTAAGCTGTGAAATATGCTTTAAGTAAGCGATAACATCCGCGCTTCTGATGTGTCAATTCTTTGCTTACGCAGTGAAGCAGAGTAAAATTGGACCAGTTTCACAAGATTTCCCCTCATGTACTAACAATCTTTTTTGACTTTACACGTTTGAAGTGTAGGCCTTACCAAACCTACTTACAGGGCAAAATTACATGGTTCTCATGACCACCAAAGTCTGCGCTTACGATCACCATTTTCCGCTTTACTGTGATGTGCAAGCTTGGAAAATAATGTGCGAACTTGGAAGCACACAAACAAAAGAAATCCCTGCTATAAGCAGTCTATTTCGCTTGACGTAAGCGCAGAATTCAATGCTTCTGCAGAGCACTGGATCTTTTTCATTAAGCAAGTTCATGACTCGACTAGTCGAACCTCAAACCTAACTACGACACTTGTCGAGATAAAATACAGATTCTCAAGATTTGTGCCGCTATGTGTCGCAAAGGCAATATTAATTATGTTGCGAATGGGTGACTAGTGAATTTTACTACTCGACTAGTCGCACCTCAAACCTGCCTACGACACTTGTCGAGATAAAATACGGATTCTCAAGATTTGTACCGCTATGTGCCGCAAGGGCAATATTAATTATGTTGCGAATGGGTGTGACTAGTGAAATTTACTACTCGACTAGTCGCACTTCAAACCTAACTATGACACTTGTCGAGATAAAGTACAGATTCTCAAGATTTGTGCCGCTATGCCGCAAGGGCAATATTAATTATGTTGCGAATAGTAGTAAGCAACTCTATGACCAAACAGGTAGTCGTGAAAAATTTTGTAGTAGAGAAAAACAGTAGTCGCGACTCAAATAATAATTTGTAGTCGCGACTTTAACACTAAAGCACACTAGTCGCCCCTGCCTACTTTTGTCACAAGTAAAGCACGGTTTTTCCTGCGAATGCAAATCAAATTTTTTAGTCACTGTTTTCGCAGTGAAAGTTTCGCAGGAGTTGAGCACAATTAGTCAACTGTAGCAAATCGTTTGATGCCAATTGTGAAGTGAAGAACACATTCCCTGCTAAGCTGTAAAATACGCTTAGCGTAAGCACAGTTCCCTGATTACGTAAGCGCTGCGATTCTTTCCTTTAAAAGCCATTGGCCCAGGACCAAACTACATAATAGCTTTTTAAACACAAAAAGCAGCTTAACCATGCCTCATGTTCAAGTTGTGAATCCAGGTGTTCTGCTCAATTTCTGCAAATTTGTAAAGCAAAATGTTTGCCTGTTTATTATAAGCAGCTCTATCAAACTGAGCCACTCAACCACCAGAGAAACGTCAGCATAATGAAATCTCTGCTTTTGTATTCCTGTCAAAGAGTTTTTGTTTGTCATGGTCTAATTTCCGAACGTAACGCGAAATACTGGAATTAGTTTAGGCAAATGGTCCCCGGCGCGAACAAGGTGACTTTACCCGTAAATAATTCCAAATCCCGGGCGGTCTATTTTCGTCGTCCACGCTCGTCGGCTGAAATGAACCCGGTCCACGACGCACCATGCTCAGGCTTGTCAAATTTTGGAAACAAGTTTAGACTTGTGCTAGTCGGTTACCGTAATAAATCTATGTATATTGAACAAAAAAACGCAATAACACCGGTCGAAAATGGGATAAGGACTTGGTCAAGTTAACAGTTTTACAATTTTGACTATTCAAATCAAGTTTTACGCCGTACCCATGATCTTTGAAAAAACTTCCCCGGAAATACAGGTTTTTAAAAATAATTACACTGTTTCTATAAGTTCTGATGCTTTTAAAATGACCATCAATAAAATATATCTTAATCTAAAGCAATTTTGGGAAGTGTACAACATGTAATTTAATTTTAATCGAATAAATTATGTTTTGGAAAGCTGGGTTTGTTTACACTTCAAGAGCCATTGTGTTTGTGCACAGACACAAAACGTGCATTACATGACGTCATGGTGACGTCGTCCAGAATTTTATGTCGGAAATCACATTAACAGGACCTGACTATTGTATAGCTGAAAAAAGTTTCAGGATCGGCGGTCTAATTTTTGAGATATGATGTTAACTTGGTTTGCTAATTAAATATTCACAAGCTTAATTAAGGCTTATTAATTAACAATTTTTACATTTGTTACGATAAGAATTAAGCTTATGTTCTAAGCTTCAATTTGGTATAATAAACTCACTCTTTCGTATTATGGTTTAGGAGATTAGGCTGCCGCAAAAACGTGTACAAACACTATGGGATTTAGGGAGAAACAAAAAATAATAATAATAACTAGACATTAAGTGTTTGTGAACAAACACGAAGCTGTTCCTTGTTGTTTTGCTTGGATTATGTGCTTCATTGCCCAAGGAATATATAACTGAAAAAAAGGTTTCAAAAAAGTTGTGTAGCTCTTGGTATTAGGTCACACTTCCCGGTTGACCCGCAAGTAAAGGTGAAAATGGGCCCACAGCTACCAAAGACTAATCTGCAATGCCAAGGAGTCTATAACTGAAAAAGTTAAAGCAATCGGTTGTGAAGATCTTGATATATAGTCCCACTTCCGGTTGACCCAGAAGTAGAGGTCAACATAGGGTCACAGTTTTCCAAAGTTAATATTTATTGCCTTAGAGTCTATAACTGAAGTTTCAACATTGGTTTTGTACTTCTTGAGATATGGGCCCACTTCCGGTCGACCCGGAAGTAAAGGTCAACATGGGGTCAAATGTGTTTCAAACTAATCTTGAATGTCCAAGGAGTCTATAACTGAAAAAAGTTTGAAAATCGGTTGTATATTTCTTGAGATATGGTCCCACTTCCGGTTGACCCGGAAGTAGAGGTCAACTTGAGGTCACGGTTTGTCAAAAGTTATATTTTATGCCTAAGGAGTTTATAACTGAAAAAAGTTTTATAATCTGTTGTACAGTTCTTGAGATATGGTCCCACTTCCGGTCGACCCGGAAGTAGGGGTCAACTTGAGGTCACGATTTTTCAAAATTAATTTCCCATCCCCAAAGAGGCTTTAGCAACAAACAGTCTTAAAATCGGCTGTATATTTCTTGAGATATGGTGCAGCAAAGATTTTCTAATTTAATATGCAAATGAGGGTCATGTGGTTAATTAGTTGAGTTGCCATTTTTCAAAAACAAATTAAAGATGAAACATCACGACATCGTCTTCTCAGACTCTCCCCGAGAGTCCTCAACCCATACAGGTCCGCAGTGTGTTGCAAGAGCCATAGAGATGTTTAAACATTGCAATGAAAGTGACTGCACCCAATTTATGAAGTACTACGTTGTACACATGATGCCAAGATTCTAATTGATTAATTAATTAATAGACGAACATTGATTGCTTTTATGGACTGAAACAAATCTTATTAGAATCAGTGTATTTTTCTACACATAATATGATATTTAGGAAACTAACAGATACATTATTTCGAAGTTATTGTGTTTTTGACCAGTTTAAAGTATAGATTTGAAGAGCCATTGTGTTTGTGCACAGACACAAAACGTGCATTAAATGACGTCATGGTGACGTCGTCCGAAATTTTATGTCAGAAATCACCTTAACAGGACCTGACTAGTGTATAGCTGAAAAAAGTTTCAGGATCGGCGGTCTACTTTTTGAGATATGGTGTTAACTAGGTTTGCTAATTAGATATTCATAAGCTTAATTAAGGCTTATTAATTAACAATTTTAATTTTTTTTTACGATAAGAATTAAGCTTATGTTCTAAGCTTCAATTTGGTATAATAAACTCACTCTTTCGTATTATGGTTTAGGAGATTAGGCTGCCACAAAAACGTGTACAAACACTATGGGATTTAGGGAGAAACAAAGAATAATAATAATAATAATAAAAATAATAAAAATCTCGACGAAAACAATAGCTGTTCCGACTGGATCGGAACAGCTAATAATAAAAATAATAAAAATCTCGACGAAAACAATAGCTGTTCCGACTGGATCGGAACAGCTAAAAACAATAAAAATCTAGACGAAAACAATACCTGTTCCGACGGACGGTCGGAACAGCTAATAAAAACAATAAAAATCTAGACGAAAACAATACCTGTTCCGACGGACGGTCGGAACAGCTAATAAAAATAATAAAAATCTCGACGAAAACAATAGCTGTTCCGACTGGATCGGAACAGCTAATAATAATAATAAAAATAATAAAAATCTCGACGAAAACAATAGCTGTTCCGACTGGATCGGAACAGCTAAAAATAAAATAAAAACCCACATCAATGTGTACAAGCTAGGGCCCAATTTCATGGATCTGCTTACTGTAAACAAAGAATCGACACTTGCGGAAGCAGGAAATTCTGTGCTTACGTCAAGCGTGTTTCACAGGTTACCAGCAAATTTTGGCTTTTGCGGGTCATGGGCGCATACTTGGTTTATACCAGGCATTCTACGCTTACAAATGTAAGCGCAGAACGGTGATCATAGCGCACAATTTGGTGGTGAACAGATCCATGAAATTCGGCACAGGTCATTCTTTCTTCAAACAAAGTTGATTCTACTACCATGGAACCCCCCCCCCCCCCTACCAAAAGAAACACCAAAAAATCAATGTGTACAGGCTAGGGCCCAATTTCATGGATCTGCATACTGTAAACAAAGAATCGGCACTTGCGGAAGCAGGGAATTCTGTGCTTACATCAAGCGCGTTTCACAGGTTACCAGCGAATTTTGGCTTTTGCCGGTCATGGGTGCATACTTGGTTTATACCAGGCATTCTACGCTTACAAAGTAAGCGCAGAAATTTAGCGTTTGGACGTAAGCAGAGAACGGTGATCATAAGCGCAGAATTTGGTGGTGAACAGATCCATGAAACTGGGCACAGGTCATTCTTTCTTCAAACAAAGTTGAACCCACTACCTTTGAACCCCCACCCCCCCCCAAAAAAAAGAAAAAGCTGCTGCATCCTTTTTGCGGCTGGTGAAGGTTGATGTCAATGACACGGGGGTTACACATCAGCTGCGGATGGAGTTGTTTTCATGTCTTGTCATCCTGCTGACAATGAACAAGTGCATTGTGCATGCATTCTTTGCGTATCTGTTTAATGAAAAATAAAAAACAAAACCAAATAATCGTTATGTGGGATTTCTTGAAAATTTACAAGTCAGAAATACAATCTCGGAAGGATTGACGTAACACCACAGACTGACAATCTCTCTTTGAGTTGGCGTAGTTTTGAAAAGAACCTTACAGGAGTTAACGCAAAACCAGAACAAAAGGAGTCCACATGCAACAAAACCAAGGGGGCAGGTTTTCTTTATGTCTGATAGAAAACATGACCTCCAACCACCCCCCTCCCCCAGATCTACACCTAGTACAAAACTGTTCAGGTACAGATCGGGGTGGGGGGAGGAGGTTCTTGCGATTAACACCCCATCCCCTCCCCCCGCCCCCTCCACCGTGAACAGTTTTCAAAGGGGCAGCTGAAAAACTAAAAATGAAGAAATCATCTGATCCTCTGAAAATTTGCATGCATAGGCCTACTACTTACCTAAAGTGCTATTGAGAATCTTAGGTCTCCATTTCTAGTTCTGGCTAGCATGTCTCCGTCCTGCATTGTCTTCGTCCTGCATTCTCATTGTAGTGTAGAGCTGCGAGTTATTTCTGTACAAAAAAATATAAAAACAAAAAATAAATAAATAAATTAAAAAGCTAGTGCTGAAAAAGAACTTGCCTTATTTTACAAATGCAAATATAGTAAACACTCCATGTAATTAACCGTGCCAAGCCAATAAACACAGCTATAGGAAAACTTCACACTAAACTTCTCTGGAATTGGTAATTCCTGAATTAGGAGAGAAAAAAATCTGAATGACCATGGATGGGCAATTATATGGATGGGAGTTTGAACATATTTTTGAGCTGTGCCTTCAAAAAAAAAAAGCGAACAATTCTTAGGCAGCTTTGGCAACAACAATGTCCAGCAATCCAGTATAGACCAATATAAATACATGTCAGCGAGGCCAATAAACTGTTAACTGTAACAATCAACTTTTTAAATGGATTAATATAGTGTTCACACATGCCAGAAAGTGTAAACCAGGGCATAAACATGCCAAAAGCACTTGGGTGGCTACATGGATTCATCACTCAACAGAGTCAATACACTATGTAGCTATTTTATGGTAGTCGGGTCAGATTCAGAGCATGCACATCGTGTCATTTGACAACAAGATGATTGTTCCTTGCATGAAAAGGGTAGAGATTGTTTACTATTTTTCTTATTACAAATACATGTACATGTATTGGGCCTGAATTAATAATGGAGATAGTTTCTCAGTAGTAGATTTTTAAAAATTATTAACAAGTACTTACCAGGCTTTTCTCCCTCTCTTTTCTGTAATGCCACTTCATTCTTTTGCTGTTCCACGGCCACTTGCGACCAGGGCCACGGCAGAGGGACCCCGTCGACGTCGTACTCGTAGCATGCACAAGCAGCACTGGCTGGGGCCTGGTGGTAGAAGATCCCCCTGAATTCTCTCGATGTTTAGAGGTTTAAATTTCGGAATCGATCCAGGCTTCTTACACAAACTTTGAAACTTCTAGTGCATCCACAAACAACCAAATAGTCGGCAGTATTTATAGCTGATACACTAGAAACAAAAAGCTTCGTAGCACACACGCACGCCTGTAGTGTGGATGAAAACGCATACACAACACACGGAGTAACATGGCGTAATCTTTGTTTACTCTCGTTGCTTCATGGGTATGACATCACCATTTTTTGACCGCGTTCATGACGTCCGCTGGTTTACAAATCCGCTTGGATTTCAGTGTTGGTTTAATAGCCGGGAACCAGTACAGGGCGGGAAATTTCAAAATCGAAGAATCGAGGTCAAATTTTTTCGGTCAAATTGTAGCAAAATTATTTGGAGAAAAACATGACCACAACAATGAATTGATAGCTGAACACAACATAAACAAGTTCTGATAGTGATTTTAATGTAGGAGTACCGTTATAGTCCATCTTTAAGCTAATGGTTGAATCTAAGCGAGATCTTACACGGTCATTTTTTATAAATTGCTTGGATTGGTATAAGATTAATTCTAAACTAAAAAACATGTGTGTTTTGAAGCTTCTGTAGCCCGAACAAAACGTAGCCCGACGTTTCCCAAAATAAATACCAACCCTAAATGTAGCCCCAGAAATTTACCAAAATGTATCCCCGAACCTAAATATAGACACGACCCTAAATACAGCCCGATCTTATTGTATCCCGACCTGAATGTATCCCCAACCTTAAATGTTCCCTCAAAAAATTACCAAAATGTATCCCCGACCTAATTTGTAGCCTGACCCTAAATGTAGCCCCATCTTATTGTATCTCGACCTTAATGTATTCACCAACCTATGTGTAGCCCAAAAACTTCCCAAAATGTATCCCCGACCTAAATGTAACCCCAACCATTAATTTAGCCAACACCAAAATGCAGCCCAAAAATGTATTCCCTACCTAAATGTAGCCCCAAAAATGTACACCTACCTGAATGTAGCCCCGACTTTTAAATGTAGCCCCGACCCTAAATGTAGCCCGACTCTAAAGTGTAGCCCGACCTAAATGTAGCCCCAAACCTCCCCAAATGTAACCCGAAAAATTTACCACAATTTGTCCCCTACCTAAATGTAGCCCCGACCTAAAATGTAGCTCCGACTCTAAAATGAAGCCCGACCTTAATGTAGCCCCGACCTAAATGTAGCCCCAAAACTTCCCTCAATGTAGCCCGAACAATTTACCAAAACGTAGTTTTACCAATGTATCCCCGACCTACAATGTAGCCCCGACAAATTTTTAAAAATGTATCACGACCTTAATGTATCCCGACCCTAAATGTAGCCCGACCCTAAATGTAGCCCCGACCCTTAATAAAGCCCGACCTAAATGTAGCCCGGCCTAATTGTAGCCGCAAACGTTTACTTCAAACGTATCCCCGATCGGAATATAGCCCAAACATAATTTGTAAGGTCGTTAACCCTACATGTAGCCCGACCCTAATGTAGCCCGAATCTTATACATAAACGTAGCCTCGACCGTGATGAAGCCCCAACCCTAAATGTAGCCCTCAACCTAAATGTAGCCCCCAAATTTTACTAAAATGCAACCCGACCTAAATTCCCAAACATGTGGTATGGTTGCACGGACCTATATTGCTGCCCAAAACTTGAATCTAAATGAAGCACTAAATAAATGTAGCACTAAACATGTACCTGGAAATCTAGATGTAGCTCAAACTTAGAATATTGTGGCCCAAAAACCCTGACCAAAAATAAAGCCCAAAATGTAGCCCAAAACTTGAATCAAAAGCAAAAGGTTACCATTATCTGTACTAAACAGTCAATATGATCAATAATCAAACCGGTCAAGCTTCAGAACCATGAATGGTTTGCACAAAGATTTGCACCAGTGAGAACACCACAAACACTACCCCCCCCACCCCCCGTCTCTTAAAAACACCTTGTTTTGGTATTTGCAAGACTCGTTACTGAACTTCTTGTCTCAATATAAAGTGGATTAAGATCAGTAAGTTGCCTTGCTTGCTTGAATTACGGTGTCAATTATTGTTTGTTCATACAGCAACACAAAATTGCTAATTTTGGCACATTTGATTTGTGACTCTGTCTCTTTCTCACTCATGTGGCCAAGTCCAGCAATATATCATCATTGCAAGTGTGGTATAATTTTAAAGAAGAACACTTCAGCTTTGCATTGACATATAACTTAATACAAAGAGAGTTATACATAATCAAAATATACCTGATTGAAAAAAGTTTCCTTACTTTTTGTGAGCAGTTTACATGAAGTATCGTCAGTGTCAGCATACAAAATTGTGTGCGTGATTGGCCAAGATTGTGAGCTGTGGCAATTTCGTTGTGCAGAAGAAAAAAATCAGGGGTCAATGTTTTTTTTAGAACAACCCATTATTTACAGTGCTATTCTTCTGGGCAAAAACCTGGTCAAGAACTAAGACATTTGAAAAGAAACTTAATTAGAGTCACAGAAAGAGCAATGGAGAGGATCATGGTAGGAGTTACAAGAAAGGACAGTGTCAGAAAAAAGGACGTATGACAAACAACTGCCAGGAACATCATAGGCCTAAAGGAAATAAAAACAAGGAAACTGACAACATGTGGACAACGAGCTGTTGAGACAGAACAAAACATTGTGAGAAATGGCTGCTTGGGTCAGATCCAAAACCACCCTTAGGTGACAGGACATAAAATGAAGTACATTTGATTCCTGTATTCTTTTGAGGAGTGTTTAAAAAGAAATTGGCTGCTATAGGCCTGTTCACATGTGAGTTGTGCTTTAATATTTGAAAAATGTTTTACCCCGTAGCAAAACAATGTAAAAAAAATGAAACAGAATGAAGAAATTATGAAATAACACAAATTTTCATCAAATTTAATAAAAGGTAAACAACAGTTTTCATGCTAAAACAAAGTACACATTTCTTACTATACTTCAGACATCACAGCTTGATCCTTTCTGTAAAAAAACAAAAAAACATAATTAAAAACAAAATGGTGGCGTGACCGGACGGAAATTTGTCAGTTGGCCTATGTGTAAATGTTGGGTTTGGATCTGAAATCTTAATTTTTTTAATCAATATATTAGGCCTAAATACTAGCATTCAAAAACATGTTTTTTTTCATTGGTCTTTGCCATAGAGAGGTACGAAAATTTAGGACACTTTTTATTTTGCCATTGACAATGCATGTCAGAAAATACCTGAGGAACCCAAAATGATGGATATAGATTGACAGCCCAGAGCACTTTGGTTTTTAAAAGAAATGAGGTCCAATATTTGAGTACAGGAACATTAAGTGGATAACCTGACATAGTCAGATATGGATGTCTGCCGGGGACCCCACTGCGTGTGGCGCATGGACCCCCATCGAAGAGGCAAGAGAGCTGACAAGAGCTAATCAAACGATCACTCACCCTCTCATGGTGACGTCATGCACCTGGGGCCAGCCCCTAAGGGACCCACTCCACAAGCAAGGCACTCAAAGTTAATATGCAACAATTTTGGTGTAATTGGGAAATTAAATGATTTTTGTTTAGTTTCTTTTCTAAATTCTTTTAGAAAAAAATGTTTTGGGCCTCAACACTTCTTTCTAAACTTTCAGTTGCTAATTATTCTTATTTTTTTTTTAATTAAATAAAAAAAACATGACTGCAGATTTTATGTATCCTAGACTACTTATATTATGAAACATGTTGTATAGGTTTATGAGGGGTAGCATATAGTAGTGTCAGTATCAATATTAGTATTGAAGTATCAGTAGTGTAGTATTAATATTAAAATAAAGAAAAATGCATAAATCATTCTAATTAATGAGGTAAAAGTTAATGAGACATCCAAAGTAACGTTGTTTCAACGTTGATTTGCTGACGTAATTTAACATTTTATTAATGAGCAAATTAACGTTGAAACAACGTCCTAATGCTATCCGGGTAACGTCTAGCCGACGTTGAACCAATGTCGCTAGAGGGTGCACTTATTTTTGGTGACGTCATCTGTTATAACCAGTCGTGGAGACAATTGTTTACTGAACTGAAAGTAGCTTTATTTAATACAAGACTGACTCAACAGCAGCCATTTTGTAAACAACACTAACGCTTGAAACAGTAACAACCAAGAGAGGGCGCTATAGAAAATATACTTTGCAAGTTACTACAACTCCTCCCTCTTTAGTTAAATGCCAAACTTCCCAGCTAATGTAACACAAACAAATGGCCCTTAGAGAACACCTAAAAGACCCAATTTTCTGAAGTCTGGTATTCAAAATCGAGGACCTAGGTTAGAACCAATCGCCAAGGCACAACATGAAGAAAGCATTATTTAACCCTGCGTGGATCAGAGAATTATAAGCACACTGATAAGTATCAACACAATCAAGTAACCTTAATGATTTTAACAACTACTCCTTGCAAGTTCCAATAACAAATCGAAAAATTGAATAACTGTTCAACTACATTTCAAAAACATCCAGCCTGTCCATCAGTTATTATCCATGTCATACACGCCTAGTTCCACTCAACAGTTGGGAATCGTGGAATCTGTAGCGAGGGGTTTATTGTGGGTGCGCGTGCGTTGATCGGCGAAGGTCTGTTTTTGGAGAATTGTTGGCTGTGATCTGTTGGCTGTTGTTCAGGTTGGTTGTCCGCACAGAGACTAGACTTTCTCCTATCATCTTCCTCCTCCCTTTGTGGAAAAACAGGGACTGAGATTGGATCACTGACAAGCAACTGACAGGGTCGTAATTGATCCACATGTCTTCTTCAGACAGGTCCATCATCAAGCTGAACTGTAAACATACAGCTTCCAACTCGTCCCAAAATCAAACCGGCAATCCAACGTGGTCCAGTAGCGTAGTTTTCGGCATACACTGAGTCGTTGGTATTGAAGGTGCGCAGTTTGGTGTGTTTATCATGGTTCACCTTCTGCGAGAACTGCTTGCTGTCAACACGGACTTGGATATTAGGACGAATTGCATCAAGCCGTGTGCAAAGTTTGCGTTTCCTCGACATCTCCGCGGGGGATACCCCTGTGGTTGCGTGAGGTGTAACCGGATAACTCATCAGGAATCGTGACAATTTGGTTTCAACGGTACCTCCAGTCATACGTAGCATTGCAGCTTTAAACGACTGCACTGCCCTTTCTGCCAAACCACTGGAAGAGGGGTTGAACGGTGCCGATCTGACAAGTTTTATGCCATTCAATCGCAAAAAGTCTTCAAAGTCTGCGCTTGTGAAGTTGCTGCCGTTGTCTGTGACAATTATTTTCGGCAGACCATGGGTTGCAAAGGTCTGACGAAGCCGTTCAACTGTGGCTTGTGACGTTGTACTGTGCATGGCATGGATGTCCAACCACTTACTATGTGCATCAACTATCACCAAGAACATTCTACCCATAAATGGGCCTGCATAGTCCAAGTGTAAACGCAACTATGGCCGACTAGGGAACTCCCAAGGGGTGAAGCGGAGCAGTGGGTGAAGATTTACGAGAGACTTGACATGCGGTGCACTGTTTAACATTATCTTCCAGGTCTCTGTCCATGTTTGACCACCACACATACGAGCGAGTAATTTCATTCGCGAGATTCCAGGGTGCGATTCATGCAGTTCATGGACAATCTGTGTTCGGCCTTGTGGGGGATGACTACTCGGGAACCCCACAATATGCAACCATCTTGCACACTTAATTCATCTTTGCGGCAAGTATATGGCTTGAATGCGTCATCAGTACATGCAGTCACTTGGCCATCCATTCATCACATATGCGCACTAGAGACAGTGTTGGGTCTCTACCCATCCAAAGACGAATTTTGTCCGGACTGACAAATGTGGTTTCTAACCGATCTATGACCATGACGTCTGCTGTGTTGGAGTATGATGGATCGATGTTGACAGACTGGGTTAACTCACTAGTGATACGTGAGAAAGCCAATGGCCGGCTGCGCCTATGTCTAGATCCCAAGGACCTCAACCGGGCCATCAAAAGAGATCACTACCCTGTGCCTACTCTCGAAGAAATCACACCTAAGCTATCCGGTGCTAAAATGTTTAGCAAGCTTGATGCCAGAAACGGCTATTGGAACATCGAGTTAGATGAACAATCTACGTACCTCACCACATTCAACACCCCTTTTGGCCAATACCGATTCTTGAGAATGCCCTTTGGTCTCAGGATGAGTCAGGATGTTTTTCAACAAAAGATAGACGAAACCTATTGTGGCTGTGAAGGCATTGTAGGCATCGCTGATGATATCCAAGTATTTGGCAAAAGCGCAAGAGACCATGATATACACCTCCATGAAGCCATGGAACACACCAGATGTGCAGGGATCAAGTTGAATGCCAAAAAATGCATCATCAAAACAACTAAGTGTAGTTTCTTCGGACTGATATACTCACCCGATGGAGTGAGGCCCAACCCAGATAAAGTAAAGGCAGTTGAAATGATGCAGCCCTCAGGTGACAGAAAACAACTGCGAACCTTCCTGGTCAACTAAATGCTGGTCAACTAAATGGGCCCATTCATCCCTCAATTAGCTGAACACTCTGCATCACTGCGGACACTCCTTCGTGAGGATGTTGAGTACATCTGGTCTCCATCACACACAAAAGTGTTCAACTCCATCAAAACTCTGATAGCATCAGACACCAGTCTCGCTTACTACGACCAGAAGCATGAGATACCAGAGATGAAAGTCCGTATACACCATGTCGTGAGCGTGACACCAACAAAGTTGGAGCTGATAAGGCAAAAAACAGCCACAGACATGACCCTCCAGCTGCTGAAACAACAAGTCAGAGACAGCTGGCCTGACAGCATCAAGAACATTCAATGCTCCATCAGACCATACTGGTCAGTCCGAGATGACGTAGCCATAGAAGACGGCACAGTCCTGGTTGGCAGTAGAATCGAGATTCCAAATTTTCTGCGACAAAACATTCTACAACAAATCCACAGCGCTCACTAGGGCATCGACAAGTGCAAGTTGCGTGCAAAATCTTGTGTCTACTGGCCAGGTATATACAAAGACATTGACAACATGGTGACAAATTGCCATGCATGCCAGAAATACCAGCATTCTTAACAGCGTGAACCAATGATCAGTATGGAAGTCCCACCACGTCCATGGCACACCCTGGGAGCTGACCTCTTCCACCATGACAAGGTCTGGTACCTTATCATTGCGGATTATTACTCCAAATTTCCGTTTATCCGCAAACTTGACAATCTCACTGCAAGCACCATCACAAGAGTTTCACGTGTGCTCTTTGCCGAACAAGGCATCCCAGAGGTTATCATATGTGACAATGGCACGCAGTTCACCTCTTCCCAATTCCGAGCCCTAGCACAGCAGTACGGATTTCAGATCCTTCACAACCCCAGAGCAGACTGCTTTCTAACCGCCCCTCAGGAACGCCGACAGTGACGCGATCAGGCAGGAGAGTGAACAAGCCAAACAGACATGATTTGTAACAACATACCATCATGTTACTAAACACAACAAATATACACACAAACAGACACACAGTCATACAATGAAGAACCGTTTAATTTGTAAGTTCAATCAACCTGGACTCTTCTAAACAGAACAATAAGTTTCTCCGGAGGACTGAACTTTTTAAGGAATAACTGGACTAATGAACATTTGATTTAAGTGATTTGAGATTAATCTTCATTTCCATTGTATTAATCTTTAAAGAAGAGGGGATGTCACATTCACACATGCATACATACAGGACTAGTGCCCTCTAGAGTCTAGCCCCCCACTCATGTACCTTTCCATCAACATGGCTGCCAAGTGTTAACGTGATTAAAACTACCAAAGTTCATGATACAAGCTGAGTCCCTCTCTTCCTCTAAATGCCAGCAGGAGGCATTACAGTTGCAACCCTGCCGCATTTATGCGATGTCCCAAGTAAACTTTGGTTGCAAGAAGTACACATTTTTCTCGTTTCAGACGGAGTCCTGCGCTTTGGTCGTTTAGGGACTCATTCACGTTGCCGTGTCAGGTAGCGCAGTTCCACGACAAATTGGGATACTGCCTGATCTGGCTGTCTCACTTTGTAGTAAAACTTAAATCTCTCCACAATTACTGATGGTATTGGGTGAAAATGTTTCTTTGTGATTGTGATAAGGTCGTCAAAAGATTTTTTTTCCCCCGGGTTTGGCTGGAGCCACTAGGCTCAAAATTAACTTGAATGTCTCAGCCCCACAAACAGTCAAAAGTATGGCTCTCTTCTTACCGAGTGCTTTCACATCATTGGCCTCGTAAAACTGTGTCAAACGGCCTCCACATAAAGTTGCCATGTCTCCTGCTCGGCATTAACTCCCCGATGTTTCCAAAAGAATTCATTTTATCTCGTTGCCAATTGGTATAACCAGTCGCGGAGCGATTCTTTACTGAATTGAACGTAGCTTTATTTAATACAAGACTGACTCAACAGCAGCCATTTTGTAAACAACAACAATAACACTAAACAGTAACAACCAAGAGAGGCGCTATAGTAAATATACTTTGCAAGTTACTACATCATCTGTCAAAAAAAATTAAAACCAGACCTTTGTCAGACTTGTATGCTGTGCTGGTAAAGCATTAAGGGATGTATATACATGTATTTCAACCTAAAAGCCATTAAATAGGCCTTTTCAAATCATTTTACAGTCACTTCCGATTTAAACAGGTCAAAAGGTCAAGTAAAGCACATTGAGAGTTTGTGAACAAACTCTAGGTGTTCAGTGTAAAAAAACAAATATTGCACCTTGCTTTATTCTTAAGGTTTGTAATAAATGATTGAAATTGCAAAAATTGTCAAAACAACATGATGACGAGTTCAAGAAGTTATGTCCTTGACTAACAATACACTAACAGACACACAGCTTTGAAAAGTGCACCTTTAAAGCAATACTACGTGACACTGATGACGTCACCAAGCTAAGACTCCACATATATGTTGCTATTATGAAGGAGTTTATGAATACCAATTATTATTTATTATGTCATAATTAACTCTGCCACAAACATCTAGTAAAGGTGTATTTTTAGATGTTTTCAATCTGCCGCTAGAGGGCGCACTTATTTTTGGTGACGTCATCGGTATTTTTGTTTAAAACCAGACCTTTGCCAGACTTGTTTTTTGTGATTGTATTATAAAGCATCAAAAGGTGTACATTTCAACTTGAAAGTCGTTAAATAACGCCTTTTCAAAGCAATTTACAGTCACTTCCGGTTTAGACAGATTAAAAGGTCAAAGAAAGGTCACAACATATCCATTTTTGTGAATTTCGTAAAGCCCTTTCATATGATGTATAGATTGTCAAAATAGCTTGTGGTTGAGGAAATATGAACTATTGACGACTGAAGAGAAGACTTAATAACCCAATGGGAAATGTATGTTGATAACGCCTCAAACGCAGACTATTTACCGAAACTTCATCACGCGCTCTATGGGGCCAGATTGTAGTATTCTATACTGTGAGTCCATAAACATTGTATGGCGCCCTCTACTGTTCGTATTGTGTTCTATAATAAAAGACCTCGTGTGAGCGTCGTTGGTTCCAGGTAGCCATGTTTGTGTATGACTAATTTGTGTCTCCCAAATATATTACAATGGCGACGAGGATGGGATTCTAGAGACATCTACGAGTTGATAAAACACAATGGCAGGAATCATAGGAGAGATCGGAGTATTTTCGGAAGGGAAAGAAACCTTCACTTGCTATCTGGAAAGACTGGTACAGTTTTTCATCGCCAACGTGATCACGCAGGACTGGGCGGTGAGTGTGTTTCTCACAGTGATAGGACCCAAATCCTACACTTTACTGAAGTCCATGGTGTCCCCAGACAAGGTTAGCGAGAAATCTCTGGAAGAGTTAAAGAAAATTCTTCGTAATCATTACTCTCCTCAACCTCTCATCATTGCTGAAAGGTACAAGTTTCATAAAAGAGAACAAAAATCTGGGGAATCCGTCAACGAATATGTGGTTGAACTAAAAAGACTGGCAAGTACATGTCAGTTTGGCACATTTTTAAATGATGCTTTACGGGACCGTTTAGTATGCGGGATGCTCAACACACAAACCCAGAAGAAGCTGTTGGCGGAAAAAGAACTTACCTTAGTTAGAGCAGTGCAACTAGCAGTGGCTTATGAAATGGCAAATAAGCAAGCACAGGAGTTTCAGCCACGCTCCATCGTGGATTCGACTGGAGCTTCAGTTAAAAGAGTTGAAATGACCAAGAAACCCTACCGGAAACAGGGCACTACTCCACGTAAACACAACGATGGTGCAAAGTCTACAGCTGCCGCAGGCACGACGACAAACAAGGACAGTTGCTGTTACCGCTGTCTCGAGCAACATACTCCACGGGAATGCCCATACATCAAGGCTACATGCTACTACTGTCAAAAAGTAGGGCACATAGCGAAAGCTTGCAGGAAGAAACAAGCTAAACAAGCCAAGGGGAGTAACCGAAATTCTGTGAAGCAGATACAAGATGGTGACGATTCATCAGATGATGGAGATTATGTGGTTTACACAATCAGCTCAGTGTGCTCACCAAAACAAGGCATTATTTTAATGGTGGACTTAGCGGGTTCTCAAGTGCAGATGAAGTTAGACACAGGAGCCGCTGTATCAATTGTCTCGGAAAAGACATATCACACTCAGCTGTCATCATGGCCATTGGAGAGTTCATCGGTGAAACTGAAAACGTACGGTGGAGAACCAATCCAAGTACTCGGGAAATTGACTCTGCTGGTCAAGTACGAGAACCAGTCCCACACCCTGCCACTGTATGTTGTGGTGGGGGACAAGCCAGCTTTGTTTGGACGAGACTGGTTAGCAAAGATGCAAATCGATTGGAAACGTATATTCAGGGTGCAACAGACCGCTTACCCATCACCGGACACTGGAACACAAGGTACACCAGCCAAGGACATCACAGGGATAAAGGAACAGTATGCAACTGTTTTCAGTGATAAAGGTGGGCCTATCAAAGAATTTGCTGCCCATATTTATGTTGCAGAGAATGCCAATCCCGTGTTCTGCAAAGCACGCCCAGTACCGTATTCACTCAAGGCAAAGGTGGAACAAGAACTTCAGCGTTTACAAGATGAAGGAATCATCACAAAGGTTGATCGCAGTGACTGGGCTTCACCTATTGTACCAGTGCCCAAACCAGATGGAAGTCTACGCTTGTGTGGAGACTATAAGGTTTCAGTAAACAAACTGTTAGATACTAAGCAGTATACCTTACCAAATGCTGGAGACTTGTTCGCTACCTTAGAAGGGGGGAAAGTCTTTTCAAAGATTGATCTCTCACATGCATACTTACAACTTGAGTTGAAGGCCGGGTCAAGAAAGTATTTAACCATAAATACACACAAGGGGCTGTTTGAATACAACAGATTGCCTTTTGGGGTGTCTTCTGCTCCTGGTATTTTCCAGGGAGTAATGGATCAAATTTTGCAGGGTATAGAAGGGGTTTGTTGTTATTTGGACGACATACTCATCTCTGCACCGTCCGAACAGAGCCATAGCAAAATTTTGAGCGAAGTCCTCAAGCGTTTGGAAAGGTATGATGTGCGGGTTAAGAGCCAAAAATGTGAGTGGGGTAAACATTCTGTAGAGTACCTAGGTCATGTAGTTGATGCTGAGGGTATTCACCCTACTACTGAAAAGCTTGAAGCAATCAGTGAGGCACCTAGTCCGACAAATGTAACTGAGCTTAGGTCATTCCTACGGCTTTTGAATTATTATGGGAAATTTATTCCAAATGCTTCAACAGTGCTTCACCCTCTAAATGAGCTGCTGTGGAAAGAGATTCCATGGAAATGGACAGAGGATTGCGAAAAAGCATACAAGGCTAGTAAATCCCAATTAATGGAAAGTACGTTGTTGGTACACTATGATGTGAATCGTGAACTCCGATTAGCATGTGATGCTTCAGCGTATGGTATCGGAGCGGTGATTTCTCATGTCATGCCAGATGGCCAAGAAAGACCAGTGGCATTTGCATCGCGCACATTGTCGGCAAGCGAACGAAATTATGCCCAAATAGAGCGTGAAGCATTGTCACTTATATATATGGAGTTAAGAAATTCTACAAGTATCTCATTGGTCGTAAGTTTACATTGATAACTGATCACAAACCATTGACCACGATTTTTAATCCAGAGTCAGCTATTCCAACTTTGGCTGCTGCATGCATGCAACGTTGGGCAATCATATTATCTGCCTACACCTATGACATTGAGTTCAAAAGGTCAGGGGATCATGGAAACGCGGATGCGTTATCTAGGTTACCTAGAAAAGTGGATCATACCACTCATGAGGAAGTAAAGTATTTCTCATACTTAGACGAGTTACCAGTCACTGCTAAGGATATTAGTAGAGCTACACTGAAAGATCCAGTGTTAGCTAGAGTACATGAGTTTGTAGCAAATGGTTGGCCAAATTATGTACAGGATGAAGATGTGAGACCCTTTTTCACTCGTAGAGATGAGTTAACAGTAGAACAAGGTTGTATTCTATGGGGTTTGCGGGTGATCATCCCACCCAAGTTCAGATCTAGATTGCTAGATGATCTTCATGAGCAACATTTAGGCATATGTCGTATGAAGGGTTTAGCACGAAGCTACCTGTGGTGGCCAGGTTTAGACAAGGATATTGAATGTTTGGTAAATGCATGCACCACTTGTCTCTCTGTCCGAAACGCACCCCCCAAGGCACCCTTAAAAACATGGGAGTGGCCAACAAGGGTATGGCAGAGATTACACATTGACTATGCTGAACTTAAAGGCCAACATATGTTAATTTTGGTAGATAGTCACTCTAAGTGGGTTGAAGTGTATCCAATGAAAACTACCACTACCACTAAAACATTGGACATTCTTAGAAGATTGTTCTCTTCTTATGGAATCCCAGAGGAAATTGTTTCAGACAATGGGCCACAATTTACATCAAGTGAATTTCAAGACTGCATGACCAAAAATGGTATAAAACATACCAAAATTCCGCCGTATCACCCAGCGTCCAATGGGGCAGCGGAGAGAACGGTGCAAACAGTGAAAAGAGCGTTAACTAAACAACTTCTTGATCCGAACCAAAGAAAGCAAAAGTTGTCAATACATCACAAGTTAGCTAATTTCCTTATAACATACCGCAACACTCCTCAGGCAACTACCGGTCGAACTCCGACAGAGTTGTTCCTAAAAAGACAACCCAGAACTCGTTTTTCTTTGTTGAAGCCAAATTTAGCCACAACAGTGGAAGACAAACAAGGGAAACAGAGAATGTTTCATGATAAGGGCCGGGTAAAGGAAAGAACCTTTAAGGTAAACCAGAAGGTTAGAGTGAAAAGTCATCAGAACAACTTAGAGAAATGGGTGTCAGGCAAAGTTGTAAAAGTGTGTGGGCCTCGTACTTACATAGTGCAGGTGTACAAAAATGGAAGGAACAGATTTGTGCATGTTGATCATGTTTTACCGTCACAAGAAGAAAGTCAAATGGTGGTTCCAGATCCAATCATGCCCGAAACAAGTAATCCAGTTCATGTTCCGGCAACCAACCAAATTCCACAGCAGTATGAACAGGAAAAGGTCACAAACCAAAAACAAAATTCTGAGTCAAGTGGAGAAATCCCACAATCACTTGACCAAAAGCACAGTAACCAGGCTAATGAGAGCAGTCCGGGTAGTCGTGGAAGCTACTCAAGTGAGACGCTATCCCCAAAGAGTTAGAAATCCACCAAAACGATTAGATTTGTAAACAATACATAATAGAAAGAACACCATATTCATGTTGTTTAGTTTTCAAATGGTTTAATAGCAAAGTACATGTACTACTTTACATTTCATGTTACTGATGTAAACATTACATGCATTCCATTGGGTGTAAAAAAAAAAACTATTATTATTGCTGATTTTCATTAAGCAGGTTTTTTCTCAATAGGTTTCAACCAAGTGGCTTTAGTTAAATATGCCTGTCTCATTGTAAAAGGGGGTAAAATTCATTTAAGTGGGAAGGAGTGTAGTATTCTATACTGTGAGTCCATAAACATTGTATAGCGCCCTCTACTGTTCGTATTGTGTTCTATAATAAAAGACCTCGTGTGAGCGTCGTTGGTTCCAGGTAGCCATGTTTGTGTATGACTTATTTGTGTCTCCCAAATATATTACACAGATAAGCACAATTAGCACATGAAGCGTATGTACCCAATTATGCACTCATACACTACACGTATTGAAATCTTTACATTCGACAAATGGGGAAATATCGTAGTTTTTTAGACATGAATTTTTGAATTTTCAACTCCTGATTTGGACAAGAAGACAATGTCAAAATGGGGTCATGTCTGCAAGGTGTTTACAGAGTTTTTAATGACCTTTCCGATGGTATTAATTGTAAGAATCCCCTATGTAGATGAACTGTTATGATTTTTGGAAATAATAAACTTTGAATTTTCATTACACAAGAATGGATGACGTCATCATGACGTTACTTGAACGGTTTCCTCTCCTAATGAATCGCTTACTATGTGTGAAGTTTCAAGTTCATATGAGTTTGGGAAAGGTGATTTTGATAGCGTACAAGAGCCCCTGAGAAGAAAAAGAAGAACTAGAATTTAGTGTTTGTAGAAACAAACACTAGATGTTCGGCTATCGGCAGGTCTGTGTTTTAATCAGTGAAAAGAGTGTTGTTAATAGCTCGTCAAAATTAAAAGAAATCAAACGAAAATGTTTTCTCGATGTGTGATATGGTATAGTATCAATGTCTACATTTCAACCTTAACCTTAAAAGCCATTAATTAACGCCTTTTCAAAGCATTCTACAGGCACTACCTGTTTAGATGAGTTACCGCAATTCACTCTCCCCTAAACCAGCAGGAGGATTCAGTTAGTTTTACTAAGTATTACTTGGCAACATTTGAGAGCTCTCTTCTGCATTTATAAATGATATGAATAAATGCAATATTAAAGCCTGGGGTCTATGGTAGGCAGTGGCAGGCAAACTACTAAAGACCTAAACACTGAGATTTGTGATGGTCGATGGTTTGTAAATATTGTGGTTGAATATATGAAGCCTTATGAAGGAGACCACTTTCCCGGTGAAGTTGTGCAAAATTATTTTACAAGTTGCTGAGGAATGCTATTTAAGAAACTCTGACTTTTGTGAAATAATAGTAAGTTGTTAATGGCCAGACAAACTGTAGCACGAGTTACCATAGCACGAGTTACCATGTTTTTTGCATGTCAATGTGAAATTAAGAAGAGCACATCTTTCTAAGGTATACCATAATAAACTAAGGCATAGTAGTTACTCATCATATAATCAATAAGACTTGATTGGTTTTTGTTTCAGGACACGATCACAATAAAAATGGGTAATTTTTTTAGCATGTCCTCTGCTCGTAGCACGAGTTACCGATATTCAGAGCTGTCCCATGCATACAACAATTAATTTTTTCTTGTCAAATTACTATGAGGATCTAGCCTTGGATGTTGGCTTTCAAAATACAAAACATTAAGATTCAAATCAAATATTGTTTAATAACTGGAGCCTGGAGTATGAAAAAGGACACCATAAACTGTAGCACGAGTTACCGTGGAATTGCCCCTATAGATGTGCAAAGTTTCAACTTAATGCAAGCTTCGCAACTATGCTTTTTTTTGCGGACAATCGACATCGAGAGGAAGAATAAAAACTAAAAACTAGATATAGTGTTTGTAGAAACAAACACTAGGTGTTCGGCTATTGTTGGGTCAGTGTTTGAATCAATGAAAAAAGTGTTGTTAATAGTTCGTCAAATTGCAAAGAAATCAAAACCAAACAGTTTTCTCGATGTGTAATAATTTTTTGGTAAAGCATCAAAAAGTGTACATTTCAACCTAAAAGCCTTTAAATAATGCCTTTTCAAAGCATTTTACAGGCACTTCCGGTTCAAAAAGGTCAGAAGGTCAAGAGAAGGTCACCAACATACCCATTTTTGTGAAGTACATGAGGCCCTTTCATATGATGTATAGATTGTCAAAATAGCTTTTGTGGTTGGGGAAATGTGAACTAATGAATAATGACGACTGGAGAAGAGACTAACTAACCGGAAGGGATTTTTTTGTGAAAACGCTTTGAATACAGACTACGTATGTAAAGCCCTTTCATATGATGTAGATTGTCAAAATATCTTTTGTGGTTGAGGGCATAGGAACTTAATGCATCAGGGAAATGTTTGTTGAAAACGCCTTGACAACAGACTACTTACTTTAAGCCCTTTCATATGATGTATAGATTGTCAAAATAGCTTTTGTGGTTGAGGACCTTATGCACAACGACGACTGAAGAAGAGACTAACTAACCGGAAAAGAAATGTTGGTTGAAAACGCCTTGAAAACAGACTAAAAACGAAGCTATTTTTAGGAGAATAAAAAAATAAAATAAAAAAATAAATAATACAAAATTTGGTCGCCAATTGGTCTCTCATCCAAGTACTGACCAGGCCCAATTTTGCTTAACTTCAGTGATCAGTCGGGAACCAGTGTTATCAACGCAGTACGGTCGTAGATTAAACTACAAAATGTACGTTTGAAGAAAATATACAATAAATTCGTTTTTAATGACCTTTCCGATGATGTATTGATTGTAAAAATCCCTCATGTAGATCAAAAGTTATGATTTTTTGAAATAATAAACTTTGAATTAGTGTATCTTGTCAACTGATGATGTCATCGTGACGTAACAACTTTTGTACCATCTACTGGTTATTGTCTACCTGTGGGCAAAGCAACTTAATGCAAGCTTCGCAACTATGCTTTTTTTTGTGGACAATCGACAGCGAGAGGAAGAAGAAAAAAAAACCCCAAAAAAACGAACAATAACAAAGAGTTGTTCGGGCTGTTGCCCGAACACCTAAAAAACTAGAATTTAGTGTTTGTAGAAACAAACACTAGGTGTTTGGCTATTGTTGGGTCAGTGTTTGAATCTATGAAAAAAAGTGTTGTTATAATAGCTCGTCAAAGAAATCAAACGAAAATGTTTTCTCGGTGTGTTGATATTGTAAAGCATCAATGTCTACATTTCAACCTAAAAGCCATTAATTAACGCCTTTTCAAAGCATTCTTGTAGTAACTTGCAAAGTAGCTTTTCTTTATAGCGCCCTCTCTTGGTTGTTACTGTTTAGTATTATTATGGGTTTACAAAATGGCTGCTGTTGAGTTCAGTCTTGTTTAATAAAGCTACGTTCAGTTCAGTAAAGAATCGTCTCAACATCTGGTTATAACAATTGGCGACGAGGTAAAATGAATACTTTTGGAAACATCGGGGAGTTCCATGCCGAGAAGGAGACATGGCAACTTTATGTGGAACGTTTGACACAGTTTTACGAGGCCAATGATGTGAAAGCACTCGGTAAGAAGAGAGCCATACTTTTGACTGTTTGTGGGGCTGAGACAGTCAAGTTAATTTCGAGCCTATAGTAGCTCCAGCCAAACCCGGGGAAAAATCCTTTGACGAACTTATCAAAATCACAAATAAACATTTTCACCCCACTCCATCAGTAATTGTGGAGAGATTTAAGTTTTACTCCAAAGTAAGACAGCCAGGTCAGTCAGTATCCCAATTTGTCGTGGAACTGCGCCACCTGACATGGCACTGTGAATATGGGGAGTCCCTAAATGACATGTTGAGAGATCGTTTTGTGTGTGGTATCAATGATGAAAGGATGCAGCGTAGACTTTTATCTGAATCAAACCTCACCTTTGCCAAGGCCATGGAAATTGGCCAAGCAATGGAGCTTGCCACACAAAATACCAAGGATATCCAACAGTCCTACACTAGTGATGTAAAGGCCCCTATTCCTCTACAACAACAGGAAGCCCACAGAGTCGGTGGTGATAAGCCCAACTGGAAGGGCAGAGGGAGACCGCAGACACACAATCAAGACCAAGGCAAGTCCGGTGGATTGGGGAGATGTTACCGTTGTGGATGAACAGACCACATCGCTCAAAATTGCCGAGCTCGCTCGTTTACATGTAACAGCTGTGGTAAGCAAGGACATTTGGCTAAAGTGTGCAGAAGTAGTAAGCCCACACAGATACCATCGTCGGAAAAGCCAAAGTACAACAGTACATATAATATTGAAGAGACTGTGCCCCAGGATGAAACTAGTGACATGGATTCATTACCACCACATAATTACACCTTGTATAAGACCACTTTACATTCCAAGGAACCACCGCTGATAATAACTTTGTCAATCAATAACACACCAGTGGCAATGGAAATCGACACTGGCGCATCAGTTTCAATTCTCAGTGAGAACACATATGAGACGGTCTTCATGGGAAAGAAACCGCCCCTCTCTAAGGACACAGATGTAGAACTGCGTACCTATACAGGACAGAAGATTCAAGTCATTGGTAATTGTACTGTTACAGTTGAGCACAATTTCCAAAAGGCTGAATTGCCCCTCCTTGTTGTAGCAGGTAAGGGACCGAATTTACTTGGCCGGAACTGGTTGCGTCACCTTAAGTTGGCATGGCACACGATTCGCCATGTGGATCAAACACCATCAACTGCATCGAACATTACTGAACAGTACAGTGAGTTGTTCTGTGATGACTTAGGACAGCTCAAAGGTCAACGGGTGCACATCAGCATTAGGGATGATGCAAGGCCTGTATTCTGCAAGGCCAGGCCTGTGCCATTTGCAATGAAGCAACAGGTTAATGATGAACTGGATCGGCTCGAGAGGGAGGGTGTGATTGAACAGTACCTTTTCTCGATGGGCATCACCCATTGTACCCATTATGAAGGAATCGGGTAAATTGCGTATCTGTGGGGACTACAAGTCTACTGTTAATCAGTCAACAAACACGGACATTTACCCATTACTTCGCAGCTATGGCAGGAGGTAAGGCATTTAGTAAGTTGGATCTAAGTCACGCCTATCTGCAGCTTCTTGATGAGGAGTCTCGTGAGCTGCTAACAATCAATACGCACAAAGGGCTCTTTCAGTACACGCGTATGCCTTTTGGCATATCCTCCGCACCTGCAATATTCCAAAGGACCATCGAAAGCCTACTAGCACATATCCCACAAGCGGTCGCATTCCTCGATGACGTGTTAGTTACAGGACGCACTGAAGCAGAGCATGCAGCAAATCTCCATAAAGTCCTGAGTCGGCTCCACAGCGCAGGACTCCGTTTGAAACGAGAAAAATGTGTATTTCTTGCAACCGAAGTCATTTACTTGGGAAATCGCATAAATGCAGCAGGGTTGCAACCAACATCGGATAAAGTTCTAGCAGTCAGGGATGCACCAATTCCACGGAACGTGTCGGAGAAGTCCTACCTTGGACTCCTGAATTATTATGGAAAGTTTCTTTTCAATTTGTCGTCAGTATTGGCCCCATTACACAGTCTGCTTAAGAAGAACACCAGCTGGTCGTGGAAACCAACCAATGAAAAATCCTTCAGAGACTCAAAGGAATTGCTTATGTCGGCCAAAGTACTTGCCCACTACGACCCAGATAAGGAGTTGATAATGGCCTGTGATGCCAGTCCCTATGGTGTGGGCGCTGTGTTAGCCCACAGAATGTCGGATGGATCGGAACACCCAGTCGCTTATGCCTCGCGTTCTTTTTCACCAGCAGAGAAAAACTACTCGCAGCTTGACAAAGAAGGTTTAGCTGTGATTTTCGGAGTCAAGAAATTTCACCAGTGTGTCTATGGACGCCGGTTTGAGATAACCACGGATCACAAGCCATTGCTTGGACTATTCAGTGAACACCGAGCAATATCCCCCATAGCGTCATCCTGTATTCAACGTTGGGCCCTCACACTAGCAGCCTATGAGTATAGCTTGGTGTACAAACCTGGGCATTTGAATGGCAATGCCGATGCCCTCAGCCCCTGTCAACATCGATCCATCATACTCCAACACCAGCAGACTACATCATGGTTATGGATCGGTTGGAAACAACGCTTGTCGGTCCTGACAAAATTCGTCTTTGGACGAGTAGAGACCCAACACTCTCTCTAGTGCGCACATACGTGATGAATGGATGGCCAAGTGACTGTAATAATGAAGCACTAAAGCCATATACTTGCCGCAAAGATGAATTAAGTGTGCAAGATGGTTGCATATTGTGGGGTTCCCGAGTAGTCATCCCCCACAAGGCCGAACATAGATTGTCCAGGAACTGCATGAATCGCACCCTGGAATCTCGCGAATGAAATCACTCGCTCGTAGCTATGTGTGGTGGCCAAACATGGACAGAGACCTGGAAGATAAAGTTAAACAGTGCACCGCATGTCAAGTCTCTCGTAAATCTCCACCCACTGCTCCGCTTCACCCCTTGGAGTTCCCTTGTCGGCCATGGTCGCGTTTGCACTTGGACTATGCAGGCCCATTTATGGGTAGAATGTTCTTGGTGATAGTTGATGCACATAGTAAGTGGTTGGACATCATGTCATGCACAGTACAACGTCACAAGCCACAGTTGAACGGCTTCGTCAGACCTTTGCAACCCATGGTCTGCCGGAAATAATTGTCACAGACAACGGCAGCAACTTCACAAGCGCAGACTTTAAAGACTTTTTGCGATTGAATGGCATAAAACATGTCAGATCGGCACCGTTCCACCCCTCTTCCAATGGTTTGGCAGAGAGGGCAGTGCAGTCGTTTAAAGCTGCAATGCTACGTATGACTGGAGGTACCGTTGAAACCAAATTGTCACGATTCCTGATGAGTTATCGCGTCACACCTCACGCAACCACAGGTGTATCCCCCGTAGAGATGTTGATGAAACGCAAACTTTGCACACGGCTTGATGCAATTCGTCCTAATATCCAAGTCCGTGTTGACAGCTAGCAGTTCTCGCAGAAGGTGAACCATGATAAACACACCAAACTGCGCACCTTCAATACCAACGACTCAGTGTATGCCGAAAACTACGCTACTGGACCACGTTGAATTGCCGGTTTGACTGCGAACCGAGTTGGAAACTGTATGTTTACAGTTCAGCTGGATGATGGACGTGTCTGGAGAAGACATGTGGATCAATTACGAACCCGTCAGTTGCTTGTTACACCCCCCGTCAATGATCCTATTGCACCAGTCCCTATTTTTCCATGAAGGGAAGAGGAAGATGATAGGAGCAAGTCTAGTTCCTGTGCGGACAACCAACCTGAACAGCCAACGGATCAAAGCCAATCTGTGAACAATTCTCCAAACCCAGACCTTCGCCGATCAACGCGCACCCACAATAAACCCCCTCGCTACAGATTCCACGGTTCCTAACTGTTGTGACTGTTGAGTGGAATTACGCGTGTATGACATTGATAATAACTGATGGACAGGCTGGATGTTTTTGAAGTGTAGTTGAACAGTTGTTCAATCTTTTGATTTGTTATTGGAATTGCAAGGAGTAATTGTTAAAATCTTTAAGGTTACTTGATTGTGTTCATACTACTTAGTGTGTTAAATTCTCTCATCCATGCAGAGTAAAACAATGCTTTCTTTTATGATGTGCCTTGGTGATTGGTAATCTAACCCAAGTCCTCAATTATTGATACCAGGACTTCAGAAAATTGGGGTTTTTAGGTATTCTCTAAGGGACATTTGTTTTGTGTTACATTAGCTGGGAAGTGTTGCATTTAACTAAAGGGGGAGGAGTTGTAGTAACTTGCAAAGTAGCTTTTCTATATAGCGCCCTCTCTTGGTTGTTACTGTTTAGTATTATTATTGGTTTACAAAATGGCTGCTGTTGAGTTCAGTCTTGTTTAATAAAGCTACGTTCAGTTCAGTAAAGAATCGTCTCAACGACTGGTTATAACAATTCTGCAGGCACTTCAGTTTAGAAAGGTCACAAGGTCAAGAGAAGGTCACCAACATACCCATGTGAAGTATGTAAGGCCCTTTCATATGATGTATAGATTGTCAAAATAGCTTTTGTGGTTGAGGAAATGTGAACTGATGAATAATGACGACTGGAGAAGAGACTAACTAACCGAAAGGAATTTTTTTGGAAAACGCCTTGAAAACAGACTACGTACGTAGAGCCCTTTCAAATGTTGTCAAAATAGCTTTTGTGGTTGAGGGCATAGGAACTTATGCATAATGACGACTTGAGTAGAGACTATCCTAACCGGAAGGGAAATGTTTGTTGAAAACGCCTTGAAAACAGACTACGTACTTAAAGCCCTTTCATATGATGTATAGATTGTCAAAATAGCTTTTGTGGTTGAGGACCATATGCATAATGACGACTGAAGAAGAGACTAACTAACCAGAAAAGAAACGTTAGATGAAAACGCCTTGAAAACAGACTAAAAACGAAGCTGTTTATAGGAGAATAAAAAAATAAAATCAAAAAATAAATAATACAAAATTTGGTCGCCAATTGGTCTCCCATCCAAGTACTGACCAGGCCCAATTTTGCTTAACTTCAGTGATCGGACGGGACAGCGTTATCAACGCTGTACGGTCGTAGATACAACCTGAAAATGTACATTTGAAGAAAATATACAATAAATCCGATTTTAACCAGAAGACAAGGTCAAAAAGGGGTCATGTCTGTGAGGCGTTTACGGAGTTTCAAATGACCTTTCCGATGATGTATTGATTGTAAGAATCCCTCATGTAGATCAAAAGTTATGATTTTTTGAAATAATAAACTTTGAATTAATGTATCTCGTCAACTGATGACATCATCGTGACGTAACACCTTCTGTATCATCTACTGGTTATTGTCTAAATGTGTGCAAAGCAACTTAATGCAAGCTTCGCAACTATGCTTTTTCTTGTGGACAATCGACTCTGAGAGGAAGAGGTAAAACTATAAAAAAAACGAAAAAACCCGAACAATAACAAAGAGTTGTTCGGGCTGTTGCCCGAACACCTAACTAGGCTCAAGTTTTTGTCATACCAAAAACAAGGTGTTCGGCTTCCGGGAGTACACAAATACAACCATGTTGGACAATTATCGAAAGAAAAACCCATGAAATTAGGCCTTATCAAAGCATTAACATGCACTTCCTGTTTAGACAGGTCAAAAGGTCAAGAGAAGGTCACCAAAATTTCAGTTTTTGTGAAGTACCAAAAACCCTTTCATTGATGTATAGATTCCAAAAAGCTTTTGTGGTTGAGGAAATATTAAATAGGAACTTATGGAAAATGACGACTGGAGAAGAGACTACTTAGATGGAAGGGAAATGTTTGTTAAAAACGTCTTGAAAACAGACTCCGTATGTAAAGCCCTTTCATGGAGATATTTGTTAAAAACGCCTTGAAAACAGCTAGACTCCGTATGTAAAGCCCTTTCACATAGATTGTCAAAATAGCTTTTGTGATTGAGGACATTGAACTTATGAATAATGTTGAAAAGAGACTAACGAACCGGAAGAGAAATGTTTGCTGAAAACGCCTTGACAACAGACTGTAAAATAAGTAAGTAAACAAAAAATAATAATAAAAATGGCCAAGCAGTCTCCCATCCAAGTACTGACCGGGCCAATGTTGCTTAACTTCAGTGATCAAACGGGAACCATAGTAATCAACGTAGTACGGTCGTAGTCAAACATGTATTTTTGATGACTGGCGGAGGAGGGTTACATTATTGCAACTAGGGACGAAGAGAAGATAAAGAAGTAAAAAAAAAAAAAACCAAAAAACCCAAACAATAACAAAAGGTGTTCAGAGCTATGCTCTGCTCCGAACACTAAGAAGAAGTATGAAGAAAAACAAAAACTAACCAAAATAAGAGGTGTTCCGGGCTGTTGGCCCGAACACGATCTATGAAAACCCCATAGTTAAGGAGGGCGCACTGTGTGATGCTGCTTGCACAAACACGACGGGACCGCAAGGGGACACGCGCATCATTCTGTACGCGCGTTGAATATAAGAAACACACGTCGAAGTTTGTGTTTATTGAATGCTATGCGATGCTGTTTTTTCAACTAACAAAATGGCCGCACAAACACATGCTAGGCAATGCCTGTTTGATCAACTTAGAAAACGGCCGCCTGCGCGCATGCCGAGTCGCGTGATAGGCCAGTGCGCCCTCTAGTTCTTAGTGGGTGCGTTCGATAAGCTTCCCTGTGTCGACTCCGCAGTGCTCACTCGGGTGAGCCCCCGACAAGGGCTAATCGAACAAATCACACTCGCGTGCCCTCTCGTGGTGACACGCGGCATGCACCTCACATCACTGGGGGCTGACCCGGGTGCCTGTCAAAGCTGTCCGAACGCACCGGGGCAGACCGGGTCGACCCAGGGAAGCTAACGAACGCACCCATATAACTCTATGGGAAACCCTCATGTCACTGCACGTATATTGTACCCAATGAAGTCACTGGATCAGGGCCCAATTTCATAGCGCTGCTTATCAGCCGATTTTGTGCTTACTCAGTGCAATTTCTATTTCATAACGCTGCTAACCGTAAGCACACGAAAAAGGCATGCTAACCTTCCGGTGCTGACCGCACGAAAATAAATGACGTCACAATGCAAATCCACGGTAAACACGCAATGGCCGTCCAATTTTTTTTGCTAACCTGTGAAACACGCTAAGGCTTAAGCAAATTTTTCTGCTACAGTAAGCACACAAATTTGCTAACCGTTTAGCAGCGCTATGAAATTGGGCCCTGATTGCAGGGGGTATAAGACTAGACATGGGCCCAGTATGGGCCCAATTTCATAGAGCTGCTAAGCACAACAATTTGCTTAGCATGGAATTTTGGCCTGCATAAAAACAGGATTTCTAACAAAATTTCCACGTGATTTTCAGGATAAGCAAACAACAGCTGAATATCAGTACAGGCAATAATTTTTTACGCATCAAATGGAAATTTTGGTGGGTATCATGTTTTTTTTTCAAGGAAGAAATTTCATGCTAAGCAAATTTTCGTGCTTAGCAGCTCTATGAAATTGGGCCCAGCACTGAGTGGAATATCTGGCCGGAAACGCGGCTAGCTTACAGCTTTGATCGGTCAGCGATCGATACGGCGATCTACTACTTACCGTAAAATCACCGTCAACTTGCTTGGTGCCGTCAACTCGCCGTCAACTCAACCAATACACATTTAAAATCTACAACAGAGGCATAACACTATTAAGTTTTAGCTACAAGATAATTTTCATAAGTTTTAGGTTACATATCAGTAATTTTTACTACATTTAATTGAGTTTTGTTCTGGTGAAAACAATTAGGGCGTATCAGCAAAGCCGTCGGCCGCCATCTTGCTTTTTCACGGATCTTTGTACAACATGGACAACAGAGGACGCTTTCCTGAAAACGAATAGTCTTAGCCCAAAACGTCAATTCGGTAATGCATAGTATTTTATGTACTGAGCTTCGTGTAAACTGATCGCTACCTGACAACTTGGGTAAAGACTAATCCATTCCTGCCATCTGCGTAGTGGTTGAGTTGCCAGTGAGTTGACGGCACAAGTGAGTTCACGGCAACCGATCTAATAATACACACACAACCGGTAACCTAACCACGAATACCCGGCCCATCCCACGGTGTACGTATACGTATTGAATTGTCGAATGGTAAATCCGGTGAAACAATACAATGGCGAGGGTAAGTGTCTTTTAATAAAGAAATATATTCAGCTTTACTTACTTTACATGAGCGACACATTAATACGAGTCACGGCCTCATCCAGTAGTTTTTGTCCTTATCAAAGAAAAGGTGTTCGGCTTCTCAGAGTACAAAAATATGTACGTACTACTACCGACTACTGCTATAGAATAGAGTATACTCTAGACTGACCACTGTCACACTGACCATGGAGGTGTAGCCGGCCTCTGGCCTGGCCTGGGGCTGGGTGCGTTCCACTCGCGCAAACGACTCGCAACTGTTCGCGCAAACGTTTTTTATCTTTTGAACGATTGGTGCGTATAGACCTTTCTTTTGCAACGTCACAGCCCGAGTTTTTGCCAACCCAGATTGAAAAACTATGGAAAGCCGTAAGTGCAAATCAAAAAAAGATCGCTATTTTTGGTGACAATGTTACCAAATTTGTTGATTTTGTTTAAAATAAAACAACTAATTATAACAGATATTTTGTTTAATTGAAAGTTAGCAGAAATGGTTGAATTTTGTTAAAACATCTGTTAATACGATTGAATGCTTTACTAACATTCGGACGACCATGCCAACCAAGGCGGTTTGTTAATCAACAAAAGAAAGGTCTATACGCAATGTCAACATGGCGGCGCCCTGAAATGAAGATGGCGCGCACCTTACGTAGTTTTTTTAAAACTATGTTTTTGCTGCAATAGTCCTCTTTTTGACATCATTACATCAACTAAAATTAACTTTGTTATTCCAAATCTGCATTATCATCCACCGAAAATACAATGTCATTATGTTTGTGACAAAGAAATAATACCGTATGCTTGTCCGTCATTTTAAAGTATGTTCGCCTAAAGTTGCCAACGTTCGCCAACGGTGGCAGCGAACAACTGGTTCCACTTGAAATTGTTGGTGAACGTGCGCAACTGTTGGCAACGTTTGCGCGAGTGGAACGCACCCCAGGTAATCATCATGGTAATGGTATGGTTAGCGTCAGTCAGTCATTCATTTAGGGCGTCCCATTTTCAAGGTGTCCCTAAAATCGCGGCAAATCTTTTACCTCTCTGTGCGCGATGTAAACAGTCCCTAGATAAAATGTTTGTGGTTTGACTTGCCAAGCAAAAACAGTCTCCACTCCTTTGACAAACACTTAGAAGTAGAACCATGTATTTTTGTAAATGTAAGGCTCCACTGGTTAGTTGCACTTGTATCGTAGGAGGTCCTGTTTTCAAGGTGTCCCTAAAATCGTGGCAAATCTTTTACCTCTCTGTGCGTGATGTAAACAGTCCCTAGATACAAAAATTTTGGTTTTATTTGCCAAGCAAAGAGTCTCCTCTTTCTTGACCAAAAATTAGAAACACGTAAGGCTCCACCACTGCACTGGTTATTTGCACTTAAATGCAAAAAAAATTGTATTTTAGGCATTTCTACAAGGTACAAAAATATGTCATAGTATTGAGGCCATATAAAAAAAATTGCCCACCGAAAAAGTTTCATCAAACACTATTTCAATTCACAATTCACGATCAAACCATGTGACTGAACATTCTGCTGAGCATTCTGGAAAAATACTAGGCTTAAAGAAGCCATGTGCCTAACATTATTTTTTGAGGTTTCTTTTTAACCCTTGTATCAATATTATTATAAATATTAAATTTTAAACATTAGCTTGGTGATTCAATTACCACTTTTTATTTTGACGCTTTAATATAAATATTAAGGGGGAAAATTTTTATTAAAAATAAATAAAAATCGGATTTAAAAGCAAATAATTATTCACACTTTTTATGTAATTTTTATTTTTTAATTTTGTTTGCAAATTACCATGGTAATTTTAGAGTCATACACAGAGTTTCACAGAACACTTGCAGTCACTGCAGATATTTCTTCCGCGTATGGCTTCACCGGGAAACCATTGTTTCTCATTTGCCTTGAAAACAGGAAAAACTCCAAACAAATGGGACTAGTTGAAGTCATTGAAGATCGGTGTGTTGGAGTAAATTTCAATGTCCATCAAGTTTGAATTTATGTTTGCATACTTAATATGAATAAATGAAGATAATTAGGGCATCGGTTGATATATTGCATCATTATTTTTTTCCCAATTCAAAGAAAAAGGCATAATACTGTGAAAACTGGTAAGAGGAGGATATGGTCGTGTGCCCTATATTCACGCACTGAAGACTTGAGATAGAATTTTAGTTTAATTAATTAACAGAACCAAGAACAACTTTGAGCTTTATTTTTATTTGTCCGATGTAATGACTCATAGCCAACCTGAGAGGAGAATTTCAAGCCTGTAGAACGCCATCGAAGCACAAAGGAGGTCGTCGTCTGCAAACGACCCCATTTTTTTTTCGGCATACATTTTGCATCACATAAATTCACGCACTGGTTTTGAAACGTCAATACGGGGTCCCTTTCTATGCCGCTTTTTCTTCTAAACACTCGAGTCCGTGCGGCAGGGAAACTAGAAGGCCAAAACTGCCAGTTATAACTATTAACCCCATCGATTGTTGTGTTTCTACCAGGCTAATTAGCTGAATCCCTAGCCCTGGTGGTCTTACACTTTCGTATTGTACTACAGGGCCATTCTCGCGTTACCTGTGTGACAAAAAAAATGGGAAATTCTCTACTTTATATCTGTCCTCTATTTTTAAAATGATACCTGTGTCCTTTTTAATTCATAAATAACATTAATTTACTAACCCTAGTTTAAAAATGAAAAAAAAAATGTTTTACTTTTTCATTTTGGGTCAGAGGTCAAATAAAGGTTTGTTACGTGTGTGACGTCAGACAAAAGCAGGTTTTTGTACCAAAATTTTCTTTCTAAAAAGTCTGTGAGTTTGGAATTGCTGAAAGACTTAAACTTCAGTTTGGAATTGCTGAAAGGGGGACTTTCATTCACAGTCAGTAAAATGACACAATCAATTTTATGGTCAATCATATGAGTTGTATTAGATAGTCCTGGCAAAACTAGCTTTTGACATAAAGTTCGAACATTATTAAAGCAGTGTTTATTTTGTAGTACAAACTTCATCCATATGTGTGACATGGAAAGTCACTAATTTCTTCGTTAATTACTGACTAACTCTGAAAAACAAAAATTACATTTGGTTTTAAAATTAATCTAATTCAAGTCAAAGGCACTCGGCAAACCAGATAAATGTTTGTTGTTAAAAGAGTGAATGCCAATAATTCCCCAGTCAATTTAGGGATAAAAAAACAGTTTTTCAAAATTAAAATCAACTTTATGTTAATTGATGCAAATTAGGGATGGCTGCTTGTAAAAAAAAAAAAAATGTTGTTTAAGAAACTTCAGGTAGTGCTTTATTAAAAACATCAGTCCCTTACAACGTGCCACAGACATTGCCACAACTTCAACCAGAGTGTTGACTATTTGTGTTTAAGCCTGCCTCTGTTGCTGAGATTTAAAGGGTTATTATGAAATCTCCTTCAAAATCCTGCGACCTGGATCCAGTGTCAACATCCATGATGAAGCAAAACTTTGATGTATTTGTACCCTACATCACTAATCTTGTCAACGAAACTCTCAGTTCCGTTTGTTTCCCGATAGCCTCAAAGTTTCCTACATATCAGGCCGCTCATCAAAAAACCAAACCTGGACAAGGAGGTATTCAAAAACTACAGACCAGTTGCAAACTTAAAATGTCTTGGAAAAGTCATCGAACGAGAAGTCTCATCACGCATTTCTGATCACATTCATGCTTTCAAGCTGTCAGACGTATTCCAGTGAGCATACAAGCCTTTCCATGGGACCGAGGCTGCACTAGTCTGTGTGAGCAACGATATTCTCTCTTCTATGGACAATGGTAACCTAACAGCACTAGTCCTGCTAGACTTGAGTGCTGTTTTTGACAATGTGGATCATAACATCCTTCTCTCTCGGCTCCAGATCACCTTGGCATAGAGGACACAGCCCTAGCTTGGTGCAAATCGTATCTCTTCAATAGAACTCCCCATACATTGGCACAGCGATATCAGACCCTGTTGTTGTGAACTACATGTACTCTGTGCCACAGGGGTCGGTACTGACGCTCACCTTTCTCCGCTTACTGTGTGCTAGTGTCAAATATCTGGCTAGCTTTCCAGAGCTATAAGAATGCAAATAAGCGAGGATATAAACACGCTCAAGCATACATTCCCTGCTAGCTGTAAAATACACTTAACGTACGCGCATAATTGCCTCCTTCCCTAAGCACCGATTCTTCCCTTATGGTAAGCAGAGCCATGTATCAATAGAATCACTTCGCACATTCTGAATACTTTTGCTGATTCGGAAACCATTTTGCTTATTCGTTACAGTTTTACTCTTTACACAGATGCTTGTTGATGTAGAATTGTAAAGGTAATTACAATCAACATTACATCATTCATGTCATTCAATGTTTCACCACAAGACACATGAATGATAGTCCATTTCAGTTTTTCACTAATAAAAAAATGTGAGTGAATCAATTTGTGTACTCAGAATCAATACGCTGATTTGGAATCAGTTCGCTTAGTCTGAATTATGTCGCTTATTCGGAAATCATTTGCTTATTCTGAATAATTTTTTGTCATTTTGCAACCATTTCGCCTTAGTAATGATTTCACTCATCTTTCATTCGTAACCAGTACGCTTGTTGATGAGAGATTGTGAAAATTGTTAACTAATAATAAGAATAATAAAACAGTATTTATATTCTAAGTTATCACACGCGCGCTCGTGGATTACGGAAAGATATAGTGCTTCTGCGTCCCATATCCAACTCGACCGAATTTATCTACCAGTCTCACCTGCAAAGCGCAAAGTTTTAAATTTCAGAACGTTATTTCGCGACGAACAGCATGCACGCACACCAAGTTTAGAATGTAATTTTTGCACTGTCCGTATACGGAGCGTGACGCATTGACACTCACAATACGCACTGTGTAATAAAAACAGAGAAAGTAGTATGTTATCACACAACCGCGAGTGGAATATGGAAAAATATAGCGCTTCTGCGTCCCATATCCAACGAGGCCGCAGGCCGAGTTAGATATTATTATGGGACGCAGACGTGCTATATTTTCTGTATTTCCACAAACGCGCGTGTGATAACAGATTTCTCTTCAAGCAAACTTGGCGTGTGACATAGAACACACAAGACGCAGGTAGTGATATTAGCCGTGCAATATAGGTTTTTATCACCACTCCATTCTGCAAATCTGATTTTTAGGATTAGCGCGTACTTGAAGATAAGTGTTTTTATCCCCCTAGTAGTTCGGGCATCTGATTGGTGGATTAGCACATACTGGAAGATAAATCGCAATATGAATTGGCATTCCTCAAAACGAAAAGCATTACAAGAAAACAAAAACTTATAGGCCTAGATTCCCCAATAAATCCCAAAACAAATAATTATAAAATTAATGAAACCAATATAATAAAAATACTACAAACAACTAAAGGATCTGAAAAATTACCCTTTACACTCAAAAGTTAAAATTACACGTACACTTAAACACTACATCTTTATACAAATTTTTACATGCATTGATAGTAGGCCTACCATTTCTATGGTCATTTATAAAATGTGTATGCCGTGTAAACTGCCAAATCTCAGGCAGGTGTATTCGTCCATGCACGGTCCACTTTTACTCATACATGATGCCTTTGATCTAGGCCAAATAAGTAAAGAAACAAGTTTTTATGTTTCACATAGGTTTGTCTTCAGTGATAAGGTTTAGAAAGAAAAGGCTGGCACTTTGATTGACAACATACACAGAGCAAAAAACTGCAAAAATAGCGCTATTTATTAGCGAACAAGTGGTTCCATCCATATGTTTCTACCTCGTCGTAGCTATAACTAGATGCTTCGTAATAAATCGAAGAACCAACTTCCTCCATACCTACACACCCATGCGCGAGGACAAAATCAGGAACGTTTTATTTTTCCGGAAAGAAGCTTCTCATGAGCCAAAAATTTGGGAAAAAAGAACATGTACTGATTGTTTTAAAGTAGTACATATTTCTTATTGTAAAAAAAAGAGTAAAATGTATGCATTATAATATTGATTTCGTCGAGATTCCCGGGGGATTCGAACTGCTGACCATCTGGGTATAAGCACCCGCGGTTAACCGCGGCCCAATCGATCTATCAACACAGACGCTGAGATTTAGTTCCTTATATAATAACTGTATATATTTATGAAAAATAATTTCAAGATGGCGTGACATAAAAAATTAATTCATAATTGCCACAACTTCAATACCCAGAGAATAAGAATATATGAACAAATTTTGAAAATCGGACGTTTATTTTGGGAGATATGGTGTTAACAAGATTGCCTAATTAAATATTCATGTCATTATAACTCAGCTAATTGATTAAGAAATTAAACAACACCAAGTTTAGTGATTAAGTCACGTACTAAGCTTCGATTCCATGTATGACTCAAGTCTGTCATTTCTACCGTTTCTAAGATTACAAATAAACAAAAATCGTTCGTTAAACCTATGGCGTTTTGGCGGAAACCAAGCACATTGTTTCTAAAATGTTTTGAAAAACTCGACGAAAACAATACCTGTTCCGACGGTAGGTCGGAACAGCTAATTATTACCCCATCCTTTTAAAATTTGTTCAGCCTAAAGCACACTTCAGAGATCATTATTCTCTACAATAAAAACCCTCACAAATTTACCACACATTAGCGGTTGAGTGAATGACGTTTGTAGTTGACTGTCAATCGTTTTTGGAACGAATACCCGGCCACACAGAAAAACGTTTGTACAACGCCGACGTCTGTTGGACCGAAAGCTAGACGCATTGCGGTATTGTTGGAATGAAAAGCACGGTCATGGGGAATAAACACGTTGCTGCATTGTTGGAATAAAAGGACCGTCTGGGGGATTGCGGCATTGTTCGAACGAAAATACGGTCTCAGTGTCAGAATAGCCTTGTTTGACCGCATTATTGAGTAAGGATTCTTCACACAAAGACCGTTGATTTGAACTGGACAAGAAGGTATTTTTTATTTCACGCAGTGATCATAAAAAAAAAATCAATCGTCAGCGGACAAGGCGCACTGAAAGATAAGACGCACCGATGTTTTTGGGGGTCAAAAAAGTCAGATAAGCCGTTTGACAGGCATTGTTTTTTTAGACCTTAAAAAAGCTTTTGATACCGTCGACCACAATCTACTGCTTACATTAGTAAACTTTCAGCTTACAGAATCTCTGATTCGGCTCCGTCTTGGTTCGCCAACTACTTACAGGACAGACTTCAAAGTGTCTGCATTGGTAACAATATTTCTAAACCAGCCAGCATCCAGTTAGGTGTGCCACAGGGCTCAATTCTGGGGCCGCAATTATTCACATTGTTTGTAAACGATCTTCCCAATTCTGTAACTATAGGTCAAGTAATTATGTATGCTGACGACACTACAATTATGTACAGCAGTACGAATTCAGCTGAAATCGAAACTGGTCTTAATGCTGACCTGGATAGAGTTAGCGTGTGGTTAAAAAGAAATAGACTCATTTTGAACACTACCAAAACTAAGTATGTTAGCAGGGACTAGGCAAAAACTTGCTACGGTTAACATACCCATGGAAATCAAAGTTAATAATGACATTCTGGAATGTGTGAATTTGTTTTAAATACTTGGGCATTCACCTGGATCAATCTCTAGACTGGAACGATCATATTCATTTTACTAGTAGGAAGATTAATTCTAAGCTTGCTTTATTAAGGCGTCTACGACCCAAGCTTACTGAACAAAGCTCTAGACTGCTCTCCAGCTCCCTAGTTCAACCACACTTTGATTATTGTAGTTCTGCCTGGTCAAATTGTAATGCCAACCTCAGAGATAGTCTTGTCAGACTGCAAAAGAAAATGGGACGCATTACTGCAAGCTGACCCTTAGACCCCTACTCTGATGTTGTATTATCCAAATTAAGATGGGTTTCTATCGAAAGTAGATGGAAGTTTCAACAAATCAAATTAGTTCACAACGCCATCAATGGTAACTCACCCATTTATCAGCAAGACTTATTTTCCCGTACGGCTTCAAGGCATAACTTTTCCACCAGAAATGCAGAGATTGGGTTGTGTGTGCCTAAAGTGAGGACTGAGAAAGGCAAAAGAAGCATTTCTTACGAAGGTTCCCTTTTATGGAACGGTTTGCCTGAGCGATTGCGTAATGAGCCAACCTTGACTTCATTCACTTCTAGGTACTGGTGTTTACGGAGTCATTGATTTACTTTGCATATTGGCTTTTTGTTGCCTTTTTTTCTCTGTTTTGTTCCTGGTGGTATAGAGGGCTATTGTTGCTTTTGTGGGGTTTGTTCTTTATACATGTGTATTTGTTTATCTCTTGTTCTGTCTGTGTTTTGCTTTTTCTACAGCGCCCCCAGGGAGAACAGTTTTTACACTGATGGGGCTACCCTGTATAAATAATACTTAATAATAATAATAATAAAAAGATTGTTGGTGAAGGAATCATTATCAACACTACGATAGTTTCTCGAGTTGGACGTAATCTTTAGTCGGGTGTCTTGTAATTGATCGTGCTGCTTAAAACGAAGTGTTCAGAATATTAGCAACTCCGCTGTCTTGGACAAGACCATCTATGATGAGGTCAAGAGTGTGACCGTGTAGGTCCATTGATATGCTGGTGTAGACAACAATCACTGAGTGATGTAAGGAATTGAGACGCTTCTGATTTACTGGGAGTATCGACATGGACGCTAAAATCTCCTAACATGATGATTCTGCTGGGGAGGAGAATAACTTCACTCAAAAATCTTTCAAAATCATGCAAGAAGTCAGAAGTTTTTAGGCGATTTCTGGTTGAGGGTGGTGGGCGATAAACAACCATGAAGATTGCGTGCTTGGTAGGGTCAGTGACGCAAGCGAGTTCAAATGTGGGTCTGGCATTGACAATATTATTTGCAAAAGAAAGTTTGAGTGTAGAATTGAAGATGACAGCTAAGTCGCCATGAGAGTCATTGCCATCACGTGGTGCATTAAGGAATGTAAAGCCAGGAGGTGTACATTCGGAGATAACCACTGGGTCGTCACTGTGAAGCCAGGTTTCTAATATGAAATGACATCAATATTCTTGTCCATAATGTGATTATAGATCAGAGCAGATTTGTTTTGGACTGAATGAGCATTCCAACAGCTTACATGTACATATATCTTGCTGTAGAGTTCACGGTGCAGTGGTGCTGCCATCCAGTGGGCAACCTTTTTATCGATGTATCGAGATGCAACATGAAAAGCCCAAGCTTTGATGGTGGCTGCAAAATGAGTGAGAAGATTTTGTGAGCCAGAACAAGGATTTCTAGTGGGGCAATAGTTGTGGATTAATTCTATGAGATTTTGAGGAGCTATACCATGTTTGCATTTGTATGTTGTAACTATGGGTGCGTTCGTTTAGCTTCCCTGGGTCAACCCCGGTGTGTGGCGTTTTTTTTTTCCTGGACGAACGTGGGTAATTATCTGCACATGTTTGTCCTGGAAACAAAACACGCCACACACCGGGGTCGACCCAGGGGAGCTAAACGAATGCACCCTATGAGTTTGAAAGTTATTCTCTGTTTTTAAAACTGGTAACCAATGTAAATTATGCAAAGTTGGGGAAATGGATTAATGAGAACGAGTAATATGGCATCTGAAATACAGACCCTGGTATTTTCATAAAGGCACCTGGAAATATAAATTTTTTGCTTCAAACATTAGAGTATATATTCCTGAACAATAAAATAATTTTTTGAGTAATTGTTTTTAACGATTTATAAGTTTAAAAAATTAAATAAAGTTGTGTGGGGGTGACTCCGCCTACCCCTTTTGTGACGTCAATCGAGGAAGACTTTGCCTCGATCGAACATCTAACACATGTACGGGCAAGTACATTCAAGTCCTAGTCGTTAGTGTGTACGTTTTGAAAAAGGTTTTTTCTTGCATTTTTCCGGCAATATCGACCAGGTGTATTGCTGCTGGATGCAGCAAAACAACTAAAGATGGTGTCAGTTTGCCAAGTTGTCCGGTCCGACGTCTTTTCCAGCGCTGTGCAGCAAACACTTCATTCGAGCCGTCGTGCTTCGAGAATCTGGAATACACTACACATTTTGACATGAACAGAAAAGTTTTTTTCTAAAACATGACGCCACCCCAATAATTTGTCCAGCTAGTGGGGAAGTCGGAGAAGGTACCTGAAAGACGTAACGAACCTAACGGAGCATTTGCCTAACGTGAAAAAAAAATCAGGTATTGTTTCAACTTTGAGGGCATGTTTTTAGCTTGCGCCAAGCGCCACTATGTTGTTTTGGCACTGCATGTGATTCATCGCGCCTCGATTGACGACACGAACAGCGCCCTCTCGGGTCGGGCTTTTTTTCAAATTTGTAAATAACATGGAAACTAATTTATTTAAACCTTAGTTAATTGTTTATTCATATTCCACTCATCAAAACACATATTTTAGTGATAAAAGCTTTATTTTGACAAAATACCACTTCCAGGTGAACAAAGTGAAAGCTATTTTGTTTATATGCATTGTAATAAACTAAGAGGTACCTAGCAAGCTATCATACACAATTTTGACAGCCCATGCCATTCAACTAATATCAATTATTTTGAGTCCCTAGCGTAAGCATTTTTGACAGACCTAAACAACCTCTTAGATATTTGAGATGATCAACTGTTCATAATTTGCAGGACATTTATTTATCTTTTGAATGCATATAGGTTGTTGGGATGTTGACAAATAATTTAACAGCAAAAGACAACCAAAGTCTGACAATTAACAAAACTATCAACAACAAGAAACACGTGAATTAACCAATTTTTAAACATTTAATAAGTAAAAAAAGAAAATTAAAAATACGATGAAAACACATTTCAATAATAATTATTTTGTAACAATGATTGCTGCAATACCTGGTCAACTATCAGAGTAATCAGTATTTCAAATCTCCAGCGATGTAATTTTTTCCTTGGCTGTCAATGTTTTCGTTATGACGTTCACAAATTTTTCGATCGGCCTGTAAGTTAACCTTTGACACGAGAAGTAACCCCTCAATCATCCGCTTGTAGTCAGATGCCTTCGGTGTTTTCACGGAACACGCGATAAGCAAATGTTTTTCTGCGCAATCTTGTGCTCGTGAAGAAACTAATGTGAGGCATTTACTCGAATAATCGAAAATCGCGTTACCATTTCTTAGACGATTATCGTATCGTCTTGATTTCTTGTTAATCGAATTATCGGCAAATCGTGGTTTTGATGAAGTATCTTGATGTCTTCCCTAATTGAGACGTCTTGCAACCACGAAGGGCTGTTTAAAAAAATATAAAGTCCCAGAAACAACCACATGATTCCACAATTGATCCATAACAGGGTTTCTTTGAAAAGAAAAACCCATCAAACTACTCTAGCGCCCAGGCGGTCTCCCACAGACACTGCAGAAGTAACACAATGTATCAATTACCTCCCCTGTGTGGGAGCCTTGTGTGCCGCCCTGCCGCCGGTGTATTTTTTTTTCCTAGGACGAACGTGGGCAATTTACATAAATGGGTGTAGTTAACTATACATTTTCCCATGCACATGCGTACTTCAACGTAATAATAGTTGTTGAAATACACTCACGTATAACATGTACATACACGCATACACGCAAACATGTTAACCTGACAGTAGATCGAGCATCATGGACATGCGGCAACTGTTGCACAGAGGCACGGCTAGTTTTGAAATGAATCAACTAGCTCAGGCAACAGCTAAGCGTCATCAGCAGCGAAAGGAGAGGGAACGTGAGAGACATCTCCATGGTTCAACCCTCCCCTTAACTACAACCTGTGACATCTGCCTGAGAGTATGTGGCTCACGAATCAGACTTTTGAGTCATCGACGGAGTCACCTTAGGCACCAGCTACCTCAGCCCTAATAACGTAGTTTATTCTGTGGAGAACATCTTCCTCGACATCGAGGGATTGCTTATTATTATTACATGTACAATGTACATGTATAGTTAGTACCATGTACCATGTACAACTGCGTATTTTTAGTACAACTTGTACTCTACCTTTTGTCCATAAATTGCGTCGCGCTTGCTGCCATTGCCAAGTCTTGATTGCCCGATAAAATACGTTTGGATATGGTTGGGAGGGAGAGGGAGGGCAATTAAGAAAATAGACTTACGGTCATAATGAACGGGACAGAACGGTTGATGGTCCTAAATGTTTTTTGATGAAATTAGTACACTGCATTACAAACAGCACTTGTACTTATAATGCATCTGGCCTTCCTGGAAGCACACAAAATTATGCAACAAAAATAATGTTTTTCTTTTCACAGGTTTGTTATTTTATGCATGTTGGGATACATCAAGTGAAAATACTGGTCTTCGACAATAATCACCAAATGTGTCCAGTTTGAAAATAATTGCTTTTTTGTAGACCATGGATGGACATATCTCCATGGTTAGACCATGGAGGAAGAAATAGGATAGACTGGTTCATCACAACCTGCAGTACGTCATTGTGTGAAGCGATAGTAGAAGAAAAGCAGGTTGTGTGGTCCCCATTTATTTCTCCTCTATGCCACAACTATTTTCATTCCACATACCACCACCAGGGGCTGTGGCCCAAGGTCCCTTGCGGTCATCACTAAAGTATGTGCATGCGCGCGAGTATTTTCGGGCAAAAACACGCCCATTTTATGTTAATTGCCCACGTTCGTCCTAGAAAAAAAAATACGCCTGCAGCCGAACTGCAGACCACAATGGGATCATATTACACAAACCACAACCCATCCACAACTCGTTTTACGAATGAGAGGTCACCCCATGTGCACTAATGGATGCTTATTGGTTAGATAGAATGAAATGGGCGGGATCTAGCTAAATATGCACACATTTAAAAACAGTCATGTGCAGTAGACACTTTAAAAGACACTTTATGTGTGTGTAATAGAACTCTATGGTGTAACTGAAAGGCCCATGTTCAACACCATGGGTAGACAGTACACCCCACAAAGCCATACACCGATTTGTAATCTGTATTAATTATTGAAAGTGGGCATTGTAGCATGTCAGAATTCTAGACTTCATAAAGTATTGAAATAGGGCATCGCAAGATGTTATAATTTTTTGTCCTAAATATAAATCGTGATACAATTGAATATCAAGCTTAGTTTGAGAATCCATGGGACAGCTCCAGATGAAAAACATCGGAAAAGGTGTCTTCCGAACGCCAGTTTTTTTAACTTGTGTTCAAGTACGTTTGATGTGGATTGCGCAAAGTTAATAAAATCTGGAATGTCATTTTGCAATAGAGTCTGTCTATTTACTGGAACTTTATGCAAATCTACAATATTTGCTTTGTTTTTCTGTCAGTTTTTTGCCCTCCTCTGTCAGGCTTATATGTTCTTTGTTTCGTGTTTTGTTGACTTTTTGCAGATGTTATTTGAAAGTACATCTGTTGGGCCTCATCATAGTAAACAATGAATGTTTCTTGTGATTTACTTGTGCTATTTTTGAATTAAATATATAACCACAGGTTTCACCGCTGGAGACTCTTGCTTTTTTTAAATGACCACTTCAAGATTAAAATTATTTGAACTATCCTCATATTGAACATTTTAGTAAACATAATGTACACAATTATTTAAAATATTTATAATATTTTTTTTAAAAGGTCAAAAAGAATTTTTTGAAAAATGACATTTAAGGTTGTAAAATGGTCCACATTTCAAAGAAGATGCCACAGTGACATGTATTAAACAGGAGCGTTACTGGCCTGACATTTCAACCCTAGGTAGTCTTTCTCGAAGGTCGAAACATGAAGCATTCATGAGTTGAAAATTTACTTTTCTGGGACAGCCAGCAGGTCTGCATCTAAGCCACTCATATTCATGACCTGAAAAAACAACTTGTTTATTCATCAGACTTATTTGTATACCAATAATAATAGTGCCTTGCATGGATAGCTCATTTACCTTCGCTGGGCTTCAACACCAATGGCCGCAGCTTGTACGCGAGAAATGCTATGGGAAGTTTTACAAGGTGCTTTAGTTCTTGTAAAATCCTTTTTAAGAATAAGTTTTTGATTGAAAACTTACCAATCAATGTGTTTTATTTTTCAGATTCAGAAAATGAAAGCTGTGCGTTGTCCCACAGATGAACTTTCCTTCTCAAATTGTGCTATTGTCTCTTCTGTTGATTTTGAGGGAACAAGGTAAGGTATCATCCGCTAGGTTTAACTTTTGTGAAATGCAGTTTTACACCAGTTAGGCCCCCTGTCATAAATTGATCAATTAGAAGGATTTGTAACGGTTAAACATTTAAAGACATTGGACAATATTGTTTGTCAAAGACCAGTCTTCCCACTTTGTGTAACATTATACATAAAATAACAAACCTCTAAAACTTTGAGCTCAACTGGTCTTTGAAGTTGCGAGATAATGATGAAAGAAAAAACACCTTTGTTACATGTAGTTGTGTGCTTTCAGATGCTTGATTTTGAGACCTCAAAATTTAGTTCTGAGGTCTCGAATCAAATTCGTAGAAATCTATTTCTTTCTCAAAAACTATGTTACTTCAGAGGGAGCCGTTTCTCACAATGTTTTATACTATCAACCTCTCCCCATTAATCGCTACCAAGTATGGTTTTATGCTAATAATTATTTTGAGTAATTACCAATAGTGTCTGCTGCCTTTAAGTGCCCTATTTGAGCCACTAAAGATACGTAACTGCTTACATGATTTTTAAGACAAACAGAAGGCCCTTTTGAACTGTGGATGTGGCAGTGAGGACTGTGCTGTTTATATACCGCACTACATGTAGGGCCATTCTCGTGTTACGTGTGTGACAACAAAATGGGAAGTTCTCTACTTTATATCTGTCCTCTGTCTTTAGGCCTAAAATAATACCTGTGTACTCAGGTTATTTACTGTTTTGTCAAAACATGTTGGCTAGGTCTTTGTTGTACCCCTCTCACAAGTGTACGTAAAAAATGTGGCCAAAAGTGACACTGTAAGGCTTATTCACCTGGGTGTGCATCACAGCGCATACCTTGTGTATACAGGGACATGCATGTGAGCATGCTGTCACACACGTAACAAAGAGGTCATACACGTAACTAGTTACGTGTGTGACACATTATTTATGGCCATTAATTAATAGTGTGTGAATTTATTGTGCATTCTGTTTTGTATTCAGATAGGCCTGGCAAAACTATGCTTTTGACATAAAGTTTGAACATTATTAAAGCAGTGCTGAATTTGTAGTACAAACTTATATTTCTGTTATGTGTGTGACATAGAAAGTCGCTAATTTCTTCGTTAAAGGCAGTGGACACTATTGGTATTATAATTTACTAAAAATAATTATCATTATAAAACCTTTCTTGATTAGGAGTAATGGAGAGAGGTTGTTAGTATACAACATTGTGAGACACAGCTCTCTCTGAAGTGACGTAGTGTTCGAGAAAGAAGTAATTTTTCATGAATTTGATTTTGAGTTTAGAACTTGAGGTCTCAAAATCAAGCATCAGAAATCACACAACTTCGTTTGACAAGGGTGGTTTTTCTTTCATTATTATCTCGCAACTCCTACGACCGATTGAGCTCAAATTTTCACAGGTTTGTTATTTTATGTATATGTTGAGAATGAGATACACCAGGTGAGAAGACTGGTCTTTGACAATTACCAATAGTGTCCACTGTCTTTAATTACCGAGTACTGACTAATTCTTAGAATTTCTTTTTCACATTTGATTCAAAATTAATCGAATTCAAGTCAAAGGCACTCCGCAAATCAGATTTATTTTTATTTGATTAAAGTGAATGCCAATAATTCCCCTTGTCAATTTAGGGATAAAAAACATTTTTCAAAATAAAAATAAACTTTGTGAACAATTTATGCAAATTAGGGATGGCCGCTTGTAAAAAAAGAAAACAAAATTTTGTTCAAGAAACTTCAGGTAGTGCTTTATTAAAAACAAACGACAAAAAGTTATTATCAGCAACTTCATTTTTTTTCAAAAAAGTTTCACATTCCAGAGAATTGCCCACTACCGTAATTTTCGAATTATAACCGCGGTTTATACGTTGATTTTGTGCCCCCAACATCTGTTGTGCAATCTCGAGATTGAGCAGCGCAATTAACAGATTGCTAGCTTTTTGAACTCGCATGCGTACTTATGTGCATAATGTGCACGCTGCAGGATACATACTACACACACGCTACGTCCGTCCTTCCGCCGTTGCAATATCTGTTGTGGATCCACTATTTCTCGGTGTGCGTTGTCGACCGATCTTTGATTCACAGAGATTTTGTTGCCAAAGAAGTTCACAAAACATGGTCAACACAACCGATCATCAAATCGCAAATTCTTGAAAAGGGTTGTTGATGGAAAAAAAAGGACTGATAGTGTGAGATCACCTGTAAACGCGTCAGGTTTGCGTACTTCACTTCCGTGTTTTGAGGTTAGTTTTTCTTTTTTTTTATAAATATATTTTGGTCGCGTATTATACGCCGCGCGGCATATACGCCGACACCTTAATATTTTTTTTGTATATTTTTGGGAAGTGCGGTTTATACGCCGTGCAGTTTATAATCCGAAAATTACGGTACTAGATCCTACAGTGATGATCTCGAGGAAGTATCTCAAAAACGTTCGAGCGAGATGAGCGAGGGCGAGTTTATTGAGTTTTATTAAGGGGATATTCTACCCCCTGGAAAAGCCAAACCCTGTGCACGTAACCGCTCGCAAGAAATTACAGGGAAGCGAGGAGTTTTGAGGGCTCTTCGAGGATCACTGACCTGTGAAGACAAAGTTGACTTTGGATTAAAGAATAACACCCAATCGAAGACGGGGCCATACAGCTGCTCTAACGGCATTGTAGTAGTACCAAATAGAGTGAGGTTTACTGAATTCAAACACATCTTTGTTACAAAAAGAATGTTTAACATTTCAATATATGGATGCTAGCCTTGATCAAGGCGCTCCAGCCAGAGCCGCGACCTGCATGCCCACATACATAACACAAATAACACAAAGCGTGCATATAATACGTGTACAGAGTATGTACACATACTGATGTATCTGCCAAAACTAAGGGCGGAGCTCATTATGCTAATGTTTACTAAAAACCCGTTCTCATTGGTTGCTGATTGACCTATTAACTCTCGCTGCGATGTCAATCACAACGTTCTACAAGCACTCGCACGTGCTCGTCGACGTACGTAAACAAGCCTAGGCTTGTTTATGTACGTGGCTGTGGCTGTTTTAAAATATGGCAATGGCGCCAGGCGAAAGAGAAATCCCTACTCGGTCCAGTAGGTTGTTTACTGTAAGTCACTGTGGAAATTTGCAACATCATAGTACAACTACAGAAGCTTGACTTCCGCGGTTAATGCATCAAGCATGATGTAGAAATATAAGGTAGAAAATTGGACCATACATCAAGTACGTGTGGAATGTGTTTGAGAAAGGTTAAAAAAGTATCCAGGTGTACTTGGTTATAATTCTGAGATGTATTGTAAGGCATGACAGTACACCACACCCCCACTCCCTTGAAGCACAAACCCTTCATCTGTTTTCCACATTTCACACCAGCCATGTTTGGTTTTATGAGATAAGAAACCCAGCTGTTTATTTTGTCTTTAATATAGACATTATTATTTATGTAACGTTTCTCTCGGTACATGGGAATTAAAGTTTGGCATCAAAAATAATAATGTGATTGTGAGGGTCGAAACATATGAGACAGTATAAGATGGTGCGGCCTGCTGAACAACAACTGGATACGATACACGATCAATTTCATCAAACTTACTCTTGCCATACGACAACAACTACTTCAACATTACACTTAGTACATCAACTTCAGGGACAAATCTACCTCTTGTACTTCTGATGCTAGTCCTGGTGTTACATAATGAACCCCTCCTCAGTTGTTCAACCATTACATTGTACATGGTCAACCAACATCGTACCGAGCGATGCTTGTCCGGCACCGGTAGCCCAGTAGGGTAGCCGTACCGTCCGGCATCGCAACAATTATGATACCATACATAGCTACTAACATGTACACCACCACACACTGCTCAGCGTACAGCGTAGGCCTATAACACATGGACGTGGAATGATTGCTATGTCATTCTCAATCGCCCCTGTGATTGGCCAATGTTGAGAATGAAACGCCCACCCTGCATTTATTAGCACTTTTATCGGAATTCCGATAAACTGTACAAACCCATCAAGGTAAAAGGCAATTAATAATCAAACTTGACATCATCATTAATGGTGTAAAGCACAACGCATTATTTCTTGTGTAAATAGTTTTGACAGAGTCTGGGCTCAATCTGGTCTTTTCCATACAAAGACAGTAATTCAAGGATCTTTTTAAGAGTCCCTCCCTGTAAGAATGTACCAAATTAGGGGGGGTGGGTGTGATTCATGGGTTCGCAGATCTTCTTCTAAAAAATTAGAGTGATACATTATCATCCCAAACGAAAAAATCAAAAATTTTAGTTTGCTGACGCTTTCGGTTTTGGAGTTATCAGTTATCAAAGTTTCGGCCAGAAGACCCTCGAGAAACGAATAATACATTCCCTGTAAACACAAAAATGTGCGCCAAGGTCATCCCAACAAAATCGGCAGTAGTGTAGTTTCATATGACCTTTGACCTTTGTTATACTGGTGGGCCAACATGATCCCAATTATTTTTCAATTGAAATCTGTTAAGGAACACTCAACTTAACCAAATACAAGAAAACATTGATGGGATCTTGTTGGCACAGATACTTACAGTGATGAGAAAAGCGAATGTTGTGCCAATTTAGGCCAAAATGTGTGGAATGGCAATACTTTAGAAAACTTTCAAAAAATCTTTTGACATGCAAGTTACAGAGATCCCAAGATTCTTTTTTCATTTGTCATTAGATGAAAACTGTTCCAACACCCGGTTGTCATTAAAACAAATTGTTGATGTTGGCGCGCAAGTTTACGGAGGTGCGAAAACGCAGTATATTGGTAAAATTTGAACTTTGACCTCTATTATTTCTCTGCGCCAACGAGATCCCACGCACTTTGCACTTCAACTTGTTTTAGGGATGCAAGCTCTTTCATGTGAACTTGTTTAATTCATGGGATCTTATAGGCGCGTTGAGTTATGAGGTGTTGAAAATGGTACGAGGGCACTGTTCGTCAAAGGTTCAGGTGCGCGTAACATGACGCGCCAACGAGATCCCCAATTTTTTTTTTTACTTTTGTTTTAAGCCTAACTGGAGGTTTCAAAAAATGTTTTACCTTTGTTGGGATGACCTTGGCGCACATTTTTGTGTTTACAGGGAATGTACTATTCGTTTCACGAAGGCTTTTAGGCCGAAACTTTGATTACTGATAACTCCCAAACCGAAAGCGTCAGCAAACTAATATTTTGGATTTATTCGTTTGGTATGATAATGTATCACTCTAATTTTTTAGAAGAAGATCTGAGAACCCATGAATCACCACTTGGTACATTCTTACAGGCAGGGACTCTTATAGTGAATGATGATGTCAATTATTGTGCTAGTCTGGAATAACTGTTGAACACCTTTTTGCATCTTATATTACCAGATCAGCCTGAGCAGTTAAGCTACGACAATAGCCTGAACTGGTTCCAAATCATAACCTAAAATTATATTAGAGTCATTCAAGTGATAGTGTTTGTTACCAGATTAATCTTCTGAGCAGTCTTTCCACAAAGTTCCAAGCCTCCAAAGTGTGGGTACAATAAATAAAGATATGTTCATGAGTTTTATTGTAAACATTACAAAGTGGGCATGTTAGTTCTTTAACAACACCAATTATTACCACATTCGACAAGGAAACACTTTGTTTGATCAGCAGAGTGGCCTGAGCAGCCTTTTATTTGTTTATGCTACAATGAGCTAAGACATAACAAAATGCTTGTATTTTATAAAACTTAACCTGATCTCCGGCAGTTGTCTGCAATCTGCAAGATCATCTAAAATGTGTTTAAAGTGATTCCTAATAGTCGCTTAACCTGCGAATCAATAAGTAATAAATCAAGCAATTAAAGCCAAACTGATTTATGGCAGATTGCAAAAAAATCCACGAAATCAACAACAGTGAATCAACCAATAGCAAAACTGACCTCTGGCAGTAGTTTAAATCCGAGGTCACGAAAACTACTACTGCATACAGGTCTCGGACGAGGCTGTACTGCGAAACCAGAAGTGTTAAAATAAAAGGTCTACAAAGGAACTTGAAATTAAAGCAAATATAGCACAGTTAAAAAAACATCTCATATTTCACGGTTGTTGGCAAATTAAGCCAAAGTGTCTAGAATACGGTTCATCCCGTCAACGGCAGAATACCATAGTTATAATAATGATAATACATTTAACAAAGACCCCAAAGTAGCAAATTGTAACAGCTGAATGAACACACCTGGGGACTATTGAGGTGTAAACAATGAATTACGGCCAAACGGTCATCGCAATGACCGCCGCAAAAATATCCTCAATTCAGTTGGGTATTATCTTTTATGGAAATAAAGTGCGAAGTGCATCATTAAAGTTAAAAATCAAGAAATGGGAAGCTGTACTTGAAAGGTGGATGCCGTCGTGGATCAGTAACTCACGACTCGACCACACTGATTGGGGATGGTTAATCAAACCACCAGGTGAGGACCGAAACAGACCACCCACATTGTTTTGCTTGATCACCTCAGGATAGGCAATACGTGGTAAAATTTCCGACCAGAAAATTGTGGCGTGCGGCAAAAGTTCTCAACCGATGAATGTCATCCATCATGCATTTCTTTGGCACCCTGCTAGACCACAGGGTGTGCAGTGAAAATGTGCTTAGAAATGAAGTTTCATGGCGCACCTCTTGCATGAGCGTGGAAACAGGTTTAATTAATAGACAATTACATGCTGATTACCAATACATAAATCCACAATTGTCAAACTAGCCAGTTTGGAAGTTATTTGCATTTTAATTAAGCAATATGAAAATTTTTGAAAACTGTGTACATTTCAATGGAGCATTGATGCAAGGAATTATTTATCATGAAAGGGTGATCTATTTTAGGATTTCCCTTACTCAAAAGTTGCAATAAAATGGCCCATTAGGGGTGGATCTAACGCTGTCTACTCAAAAATACAATTATTTTATCCTTAAACAGAGAAGTACTATTTTTCAACAATAATTTTGTTGTTCCAAACACAGTTAGATTTACTGTCAACACATTTTAGAGACCATCTAAATATTACAGAAATTATTGTTCCGGTCATACTATGGAAAACTACTACCTCTCCCACATGTTTTAATATGGATTATTATGTTTACTATGACAGAACATCTTAGGCCGCCAACTTTATCTTAATTAATATCCCTACTAATAGGTTAACACAAAACAACATTTTCTTCTATATGAATTTTTTGCTTTATTCCGTCATGGTCACCTCTTTTCAGGCTTTTCCCATCCTGTTTTGATAATAACAAATACTCCATGTCCTTTGTCTGCCCATACAATATCTGCCCTAACAAGATACTCTGTTCATCAAGTATGAAGAATCCACATCTAGTAATAATTTGTTCAGTGAACAATTTATTTCAAGTGAAGACAAGTTTCCCTTTATTCACTTCTGCTTTTGCATTGAATCTTCAAAGAATATTTTGTAACTATCCAAAAAAAATAACAAATACTCCATGTCCTTTGTCTGCATGGACAATCTCTGCCCTAACATGATACTCTGTTCATCAAGTATGAAGAATCCACATCTAGAAATAATTTGTTCAGTGAACAATTTATTTCAAGTGAAGAAAAATTTCCCTTTTTTCACCTGCATTGAATCTTCAAAGAATATTTTGTAACTATAAAAAAAAAATCAGTATTGTAAACTTTGAAAGTAAGTAGTTAATAGAGACCGACATTATTTATTTGTGGTTTTAGGTTTTTACTATAGCTTTACTCATCTGTTTACATGAAGATACATAATTATCTCAATTTTAATTATTATTTGCCATAAATAAGTATTCTTTATCAGACTTATCATTGTTTTTAATAAGAGCTTTAGTTTTTACACTTTCACAGTTTGTGCACAATTGCATTTTAAGTATATGCCCGGTAGACTTTTGTCCGAACAAAGTTTGCCTCGACCACATCTACTCTTTTGCATGAGCAATGTACATGTACACATTATAGAATGCTGTCAAGCGCTTGGAGTAGGTTTGTCCAGTTGGCAAGTTTTCATCCTTAACCTTCCAGCCTCGACTAACGTGGGGAGATAGTACATCTGGAACTTTCTGTTGAGAAAAAATAAAATTAAAGTCATGGTGGTAATAAAATATTTGAAGCACAAATTTTTGCCTCAAATTGATTTTTAGCAAACTGTCTTTATAGTAGAATTAAACAGTTGTGGCGTATTGCAACCACCAGGGGGGCACCTGGTCAGCTCAGCTGCGTGCACTGATTTGGGATTTACTCCATTTGTGCATATAGCTGACCCTTTTCCCAGGTTGTATTATCCCAACAGAGTGGTCCCTCCATCCCCGGGTGGCCCAGTTGCTCTTGCTGCTGATCGACCCGTCCTCACGTGGACTTGTTTGCCTCTCTGGCGAACAATCAACTGACGATCTACTGTGCCAGGGGTCCCAACCCCGAGGCTTGGCAGATCGACGCACTGGCCATGCACTGGGACGGGGTGCCGGCGTACGCCTACGCCATACGCCTATGCCATCTCCCTCATTCCGCCGGTGCTGACCGAGATCGAGTAGGATCACTGCAAGGTTCTCTTGATTGCCCCAATCTGGCCTCCACAGCCCTGGTTCCCTTGGCTGGTCAGGCTCCTGGTGCACAGGCCGATGGTCCTCCCGCAGCGACCGGACCTTATGTACCAGCCCGGATCCATAGTGTTTCATCCGGCTGTGGAGGCCCTGCACCTGACGCGGTGGGCACTGTCAGAGATCCCTCAAAGCAGCGGGCCTCTCAAGACGAGCTGCGGAGGTCACCGCCCGATCCGGGAGGGTGTCCATTCGGAGAGTATCCATTTCTTTAAATGGTGTAGACGGCGAATTATACATCCCGCCAATACATCTGTTCTGGTACCTTTTCGAAAGTGGGTTGGCGACGACCACGGTGAAAAATTCCGGTCGGCCATCGCAGCGGCCATTGTTTTGGTAATTCCATTTATGTATTAGTCTGTCATGCTGACCGTTGCTGTTTCCGGGTCACGTGCAGGCGCCAGCGAATAAACCTGAAAAAAGAAAAAACCCAAAGAAAACCACACGTCCAGCTACGTCACTTCTTTTGGCAATATGTTTGCTGCCACCATCGGTCAAAGGCCCTCGTGTTTCTGGAAGTTTTTACGTTTTTAAGAATTGTTGGGTTTTTTTTCTCCCCGTTTTTTTCTTCTTCACAAATACAAGATGAGTGTAAATCTGGATAAAAACAAAAGCTACATGTATTTCTGCTTATACAAATATGTATGAATTTTCTAAAATAGCCATTTTTACTGATGTCAGAACAGGGTATTGATGAATGGCTATACCACCCAAAATACAAAGAGGAAAAACACATTTTTACTAATGAAGCAAATGGATTATTGACTGTAGGGTCTAAACCCCTTAAAAAGAATACATAGTTCTAACTAAATTATTTGATGTTAAAACCCTGCTTGAAATGTGATTCCAGTTGGTCCCTTCATTTAAAATTTTAAATGCCTTGTGATTACTTTTTTTTTATAGCCACATTGAGGTGAAAACTGCACCAAGCTCTAGATATGTTTTCAGTGTCTCCACACATCAGAGCATCCAAGCTGGAACAGTGGGATTCAGTCTTCCACAGGTAAAAAATGCATTGTGACAGTTATTTGTTGTTTGTTGAGTCCCGGTCCTTGAGCAAGATGCTTTACTTCTAGTAATAATAACATGCATTTATATAGCGCTTAATACCAGGTTTCTAAGCTCTGCAACAAGAAGTGTATGTTAAAAAAAAAAAAGTACAATTTAACGTGGGATGAAATAGCAGAATTTGAACAGCTTAGATGGATTTAAACAAGTGTGTTTTGAGAGGGGTTTTAAATGAGTCCAGTGTAGTGGAGGCACGGATGTGGACAGGAGTGGGTGTGGCGATTGAGAAGGTGCATTTTCCAAAGCGAGTGTGGGGGATAGGACCAGAGTTGAATTACTATAATTGCTTCTCTTTACCCAGGGTAAAAATGGGTACATGGAGGACAGGGGGTAGATGGTTTTTAGGTGTTCGGGCATTAAGCCCGAACAACTCTTTGTTATTTTGTTTTCATTTTTTTATTTTTTTTATTTTTATTATTCCCCTCGATGTCGATTGTCCACAAGATTAATTGATTGACGTATCTCCTAGGCCTGGGTGAATTATTCGAATATCCGGTTAATGGCGAATAGGTTTTCCTATCCATAACCGCGAATGCCTTTTTTTTTTTTACCGGATATCCGCATAGGGCGCGAATACCTATTTATAAACTGGATAGTTCTGTAATCACAACCAGGTATTAAACCGGATATTCTTTTAATATCCGAATATCCGCGGACGTCGGGCGACAACTGATAGGAATGTTTTGTCTGAATCCTTATGAAACTTCTATTAAGACAGCATAAAACAGCATAAATTAAGTATTTAACTATGCTCACCTCCGTGAAGAGTTGAAACAATGACATTTCTGACGTAATTTGTTTAAAGATTACGAAAGTTTTCCTTCACGTTGAGTCAATCACGATCAAAAGAAAAAGCAAATCGCCATCTTTAAATTAGATCCGGTTATTTTTATGAATGAACCGAGTGACACTGTCTAAAACTAATATCAATCCGCCCATACGATCTCATTCACAAACGAACAGCGCCCTCTAGCGGCGAAAACAAACTATTCAAATATCCGGTTAATTTCGGATAGTTGGCCAGCGGTATCCGAATATCAAAATTTCACTATTCGCCCAGCACTAATATCTCCTATTAATCGAGAGCAACGGCTTGGACAGTTGTGCCACATCACGTGATACGTGGCCTTACCATTTCATAGCTGGAGGGGTGAACAATCATAATTTTTGCATTGTTTGTTTTTTTGACCGAAATAGTATTTATGAATGGGTATCAAATTGTGTTGAATCGGTTTTCAACTAGTGGTTTAAACCCGCCGAGGCCTATTTCTTGATGATTTACCTCGACTTCGTCTCGGTAAAATGATCAAGTACCAGGCCTTGACACGTTTAAACCACTAGTTGAAAACCTCTTCACCACACATTGATTCCCTTATTAAAGGCAGTGGACACTATTGGTAATTGTCAAAGACTAGCCTTCACAGTTGGTGTATCTCAACATATGCATGAAATAACAAACCTGTGAAAATTTGAGCTCAATCGGTCATCAAAGTTGCGAGATAATAATGAAAGAAGAAAACACCCTTGTCACACGAAGTTGTTTGCTTTTAGATGGTTGATTTCGAGATCTCGAAATCAAATTCGTTGAAAATTACTTCTTTCTCCAAAACTATGGCACTTCAGAGGGAGCTGTTTCTCACAATGTTTTATACCACCAACCTCTCCCCATTACTTGTCACCAAGAAAGGTTTTATGCTAATAATTATTTTGAGTAATTACCAATAGTGTCCACTGCCTTTAAAGTACATGTACCACTAAATTTCTTCTCATACAAAAGTGTGGCAAACCACTGGTTTGTCGAATGAGCTTTCTTTTTACATTTTAAAAGAATACTTTGCAATGGGTTTTTAAGTTTCTAAAACTTTCAATGGTTCAGGTAGAAAAATATACAACTTTAACGAGATGGGAAGGAAATAAATGTTTAATTGAATTGAATTGAATCGAATTTAACTGACAACTCCTTATTTTGTAATAATAAAATGATTGAATTATTTTGCATTTTTTTCTCAGAGGAAATGGGCAGTACTTTCTATCAACCAAGATATTGAAGGTAATTCTATTATTGAGTTTCTTCTTGAATTACAAGTGCTTTGTGAAAAAACCTTTAAAATAAAGACCTTCTCTATGAAAAATGAAAGACCAACACCTAAAATACATGGAAATAAGAAAAAATATGTTAGGTTATTCCCCCCACAATTACTATGAAAAAACACAAAAAAAAACTATGTGTTGCATTTGTTGTCTATTTCATTCTTCTTCCCCCGACAGGCTAATCATCAAGAAAAATTTACAACCAGAGGGCGCCCTCTCGCGCCCACCAAGCATGCCACGCAGTAACTCGCGTGGTATACTTGAGTTTTTTCCACCCTTTTGCTTTAGCTAGAGTCCTTGTACGTCCACTTAATTCCTATTAAGATTACAACCAGTTCATGAGTAGAGTTTTCAGTCATAGTCCAGGCATTTCATGCAAAAAAATGGGTAAACCTCGGACAAATTGCAACAGAAAGTCTGTAAACTGATTCATACCCAGAATTTTGTCCTCTATAACATATCAAAACTCTTAAGCAATCTGAGTAGGGGAAAGTGTCATGGAGGCCATTTTTCGAAATTAACCTGGGGGGGGGGTGGGGGGGGGGGGGTGGGGGGGTGGGGGGGGGGCCTCGGTCCTGGCCAAGCCTGGAAGAGACCCGTATCTGCAGAGGAGTTCTGCCAAGCTGATGTGTTAACCAGGATCAAGGAGCTCATCAGGGCCAAAACCAAATCATTCAAGTCATTTAGGATTGTCCACGCACTATTTACAGTACGTGGAGATGGTGGATATACTACGGAAGTTTGTCAGAGAAGAGCGCTTTGGCAACTGGGCATTGCACATTGAAGCTGTGTCAGAAATGCTGCGCTACCTGGTAGCTTCTGGGCACAACCCCTATACCAAATCAGCCTACCTCTGTGTGCATCGGTTGAGCAAGCGCAAGGATGAACGTCAAGATGTATACCGACGATTTGAAGAAGGGTTACATCTTTTCAGAAGAAGTGACCGCCTTTGGACTGGTCTGTCCGTAGATCTTACCATCAAAAAGGTCCTGATGAGGGAAGACCAGCGGTGGCCTGATGAGAGGGCGAGGCATATGACGAGGTGTGTTAAAATGATTGACACTTCCTCAGAATATGCTTTTTGGTCAAGTTTAGCTTGTAAAAACATGTATGATTGGATTCCTGGCCCCAGAAAATGTTTGTCTAGCACTTAAAATTAAAGCCCTAAGTCGTTTAGAAGCGGAGATAATTGGAAATATCTGTTTTATGGTGGCCATTTTGGAAAATGGCCGCCATGTATTTTTTGGCCAGGTTTAACTTTACGAAATGCGTTTAACTTGATTCCTAGTCAGTGAAAATGTATGTTTAGCACTTAAAATTTAAGCCCTTAGTCATTTAGAAGCGGAGATATTGGGAAAAACTCGGGTTTTGGGGGCCATTTGTCAAAATGGCCGCCATGACACTTTCCCCACTTGGATTGCTTAAGAGTTTTGATATGTTATAGAGGACAAAATTCAGAGTATGAAACAGTTTGCAGACTTTCTGTTGCAATTTGTCCGAGGTCATATCAAATAATGCCTGGACTATCATTTTTGAGTGACGTTTTGGAAGAGCCTAAGCATTTTTCTGTTACACTTATCTTCCAAATTCTTGAGAAATATTGGCTAAGATATATTCTGAATTCTGGATCGAGTGCATCCGTTACTTTATTTTCTTAGTGTATATATTATTGTTGTGTCATCCATGTCTTCCTTAATTTAATTAATTACGAATATATAAATTAACTAGTGTCTCGCCTCCCTGGGACTCCCTCCTGGAGCAGTACTCTCGGCCGTGGTAGAAAGCTAGTTTAGACGCTCGTGGACTCCCTACTCTCCGAGAGAAGTACTCTCTGCTGTTGTAGTAGGAGGCTCCAGGGCTCAGTATTTTTATGATTGGCGAACGCTCTTCTGGTCGCGACCAGTCAAATTCCCTCCCGCCCCAAGAGAAGTACTCCTCTCCCAGCACAGGAAGTTAGTGGAGAGAGCTTGGGTATACCGGTTATTTCTGTTCCTTTCCCCTGCTCGCTCCTCCTAGCTCCAGCGGAAAGCGTGGGGCCCAAACAAAAAAATATAAACGGGGAATGCCGGCCTATGGCCTCTCCCTTGCCCCGTCTGTTTTCAATCTGAGCCAGTCCCCGAGATACCAGGAATTTGAGCCGGTAAGGCCGTTCATTAAATTCCCCGATCAGCCCTTTTTCCTTCCTCGACACTTGGATTGAGGGACTAATGAGGGTGCTGTTGTGAGGAACATCGACCTGACGATTTTTCTCTTCCCACATACTTTCCCTGGAAGGAGGGACGAAGTACAGTACTGGTAAAAATAAAAACTCGACTGCGCTACTGCCGTGCGCGATATTCCGCAATCTATCACTTGCAATGGTAAAGAGCACAGCTAAGGGCTCGAGTAGTACCAAGGGTAAACCCATGAGAAGTACATCACACTCACAGCCAACATCTACAACTTTACTCAGTCCTCAGGTGAAGATTTCCTCAGGATCCTCTACGCCTCAACAATCCTCTGACCAGCCCAGGCAGGTGAACAGAAGCGAGTGGGCTCGGAATTAAATCTCTCTCCTGACCATTCTTCAGTGTTCCGGGCGCTGCGGCCCCCGCCTGTCGGGCGGACAGGGCAGGGGTTAGGAGCTCCGCCTCCTCTACCCAACAGAGTGAGGGAATCACAGTCAACCTCATTCACTGATCGCTCTTTCACCGATGACTGACTCTCTATCGGAATTTCCCTGGGTCATTGGGGCTTCTGTCAAGAAGACCAAACAAAAGCGTTTAGTTAGGTGTTCGGAGCAGAGCATAGCTCCGAACACCTTTTGTTATTGTTCGTTTTTTTATTAATATTTTTATTTTTTTTACTTCTTCATCTTCTTCGCTCCGTCCCTTGTCCTCTAACAAAAGCACACTTTCAAAACTTGTATGAACTTGAAACTTTGCACATAGTTAGATATGCATTAGGAGTGGAATACTGTGTTGGTTACGTCATGATGACGTCATCCATTCTTGAGTTATAAAAATTCAAAGTTTATTAATTCAAAAAATCATAACTTTTGATCTACATGATGGATTCTTACAATCGATGCATCATCGAAAAGGTCGTTAAAAACTCTGTAAACGCCTCGCAGACATGACCCCATTTTTACCTTGTCTTCTGGTTCAAATTGGATTTTTTTTGATTTTTTTTGTCAAAAATACATTGTGTGTTTTGACTACGACCATACTGCGTTGATTACTATGGTTCTCGTCCGATCATTGAAGTTAAGCAACATCGGGCCCAGTCAGTACTTGGATGGGAGATCCGCTTGGCCAGTTATTGTTTTTTTCTTTCTTTTTTACTTACTTATTTTTTTATATAAATAGCTTCGTTTATAGTATGTTTTCAAGGCGTTTTCAACAAACATTTCCCTTCCGGTTAGTTAGTCTCTTCTCCAGTGGTCATTCACAAGTTCTTATGTCCTCAACCACAATAGCTATTTAGACAATCTATAGGCCTACATCATATGAAAGGGCTTTTCGTACGTTGTCTGTTTTCAAGGCGTTTCAACATTCAACAAACATTTCTCTTCCGGTTAGTTAGTCTCTTCTCCAGTCGTCATTACTCATCAGCTCCTATTTCCTTAACCACAAAAGCTATTTTGACAATCTATACATCATATGAAAGGGCTTTACGTACTTCACAAAAATGGGTATGTTAGTGACCTTCTCTTGACCTTTTGACCTGTCTAAACCGGAAGTGCATGTAAAATGCTTTGAATATGCGTTACTTCTTGGAGTTGTCGCTTTGTAATTTCCACTAGGCTTGTATTTTTGTACTCCCGGATGCCGAACACCTTGTTTTTGTTATGACAAAAACTTAAGTCTAGTTTCCTCTTCTAATGATTCTTCAACAACATTGAAGATCAAAAAGAAGAAGAAAAAGGATACCATATCCCCGACAGCCTTTATGAAGGCGTTTGGTTCAATCAACACTTCACTGGCAACCATCTCCCAACAGCGGCATCCACCTCACAGGGGGCTCCCCCACCATCCACCTTCCCGGACCCAGACTCGGGATTGATTGTTCAGGGGCCTATCAGAGCAGCTCCAGTCGATACTGGTCTTCCACACTCGTCCGAGGTAATTGATAGTGGGTCGTAGGTGCCTTGCACTCCGGAGCGTGACTGTCAATGGAGAGGTTCTCCTACAGCCATCTCACTGCACCCCTCAACTACTCTTGAGGCATTCGAAGGGGAGGAACCCGAAGGGGAAAGGAGCTCAAGTGAGTCACGTGCACGCTCCTTGAAAGACGAGCCTGCAGAACTGAGCAGTTTCTCATCATTCAAAACTCAGCTCCAGCTGGTGCAATGGGACCTGGTACGTGTCCTCAAGCTACCGACCGACGCCATCCCAGAGGATTCATCGAGGCGTCGCTCCTTTAAGACACGAGCAGGAGGGGAAGAAACATGCAGAACATCGTTTCCGACCCTCCCATTGGACCGTCTTGAGGCGGTGACACCCTGCCCCCCACCTGGGACCTGTCGGGGGCCGCCTCAGAGATTTCGCAGGGTCTTGGAGCGAGATCACGTCCGACGCATGGGCTGCCATTTAGAGTTCACGAGCACACCCGAATTCGCAAAACACGTGCCCGAATTCGCAAAACACGTGTAAGAACAAAGCAGTCTGTGCGTCCGGTGGCGGACTCAGAACAGTTCTAGGGGTTCCTCTTGTCTTCTTTCTAACGCCAAAAAAAGGAACTACGGAATGGCAACCTTTGATCAATCTGAAACCGTTCAATCGGTTCATCAGACCGAGATGCTTTCGAATGGAAACACTACAAGTGATCCTGGAATTGCTACCCAAGGCGGTACGGGCAGCATCAAACGACCTTAAAGACCCTGCACAGCGGTGTGACCCAAAATATCTTTGTGTCAGCGAGTCAACCACACATGGACCTTTTTGCGACAAATAAACGCCAAACTCTGGGTGTTCAGTGCAGGATTCCATCATCCAGGGGCCTGGGCCACCGACGCCCTGGCCATAGACTGGACAGGCATGTTCGCATATGCGTTCCCTATGGTATCCCTTCATCAGAGATTCATAGGAAAAATAGAGCTGGAATCATTCCGAATTCTCCTGATCGCTCTCTTCTGGCCACGCTAGCCATGGTTCCTAAGACTAGTGAGACTTCAGTAGGGGACCCCCTGATCCTCCCGGATCAACATGATCTCCTATACCAGCCACACTCCCGACTACTACCGTATTTTCCTGCGGATAAGATGCGTCTTATCTGACTTTTTAGACCCCAAAAACATTGATGCGTCTTATCTTTCGGTGCGCCTTGTCTGCTGACGATTGATTTTTTTTTTTTATGATCACTGCGTGAAATAAAAAATACCTTCATGTCCAGTTCAAATCAACGATCTTTGTGTGAAGAATCCTTACTCAATAATACGGGCGAACAAGGCTATTCAGACACTGAGATCGTATTTTCGAACAATGCCGCAATCCCCCAGACGGTCCAATTATTCCAACAATGCTGCAACGTGTTTATTCCCCATGACCGTGCTTTCATTCCATTAATGCTGCAATGCGTCTAGCTTTCGGTCCAACAGACGTCGGCAGTGTACAAACGTTTTTCTTTGTGGCCGGGTATTCGTTCCGAAAACGATTGACAATCAATAACTTCATACAAACGACATTCACCCAACAGCTATTGTGTGGTAAACTTTGAGGGTTTTTATTGTAGAGAACAACGATCTATTAATATTTATTGCCTCTTTTTAGACGTTTGCTTTTAAAAAGTATTATGGGAACGTAGCATTATCTTACTAGGATATGATTTGTATTTGTTTGTAAGGCCAAATAAAATAATACAACACTATAGCCAAAAAAAATAGGAAGAAACCACATTTTATTTTATTGAATTATTTTATTGCTTCAAAACTTCGGGTAGGACTGGTTGTTAAAACCATGGTTGCCCTTGCATGAAACTTGCCTGTAAAATCAACGATGTCCAAGTTCAGACTCGAAAATCTCTCAAAATGACACAGAAAATAAGCCCCAAAACGCAACCGTTCCGAGGTCTGTAAATTTAATTACGCAACACAAAAGCAGATATCACGCCTATAGTCGTTGTTACTGTACCGCAAGGATAAAGACAGGTCCCTGCTGCTAGATCCAGTGATTCCCATTGGATACAATGAACGTGCAGTGACATAGATGCCCAAATAGTCACTGCTCTCAAGTCCGCAATGGAATTTGACTGCGTATCTATACGTTCATGCTTGGGATCTGCACAGTCACGTGGGAATTTTGGCGCATTTCCAGGCAGCGCAAATGCAAGGGCGTAGCGCAACCCGTCGGCGAACATCGCTCAATACGGTGCCCACATGTCTCCAACATCTGTTGTGCAATCTCGAGATTGAGCAGCCCAATCCACAGTGTACATGTGCATATTAATGTGCATGCAGCGACATCCCGGCAGAGGATACATTACTACACACACACACGCTACGTCCGTCTGTCGTTGCAATGTATCTGTACCAGCAAGGATCCTCGTTGTGGGACGTCGGATGTCCAGGGAGGCATTGTGTTCATGTTGCAAATAAAATTAACTTCAGACAGTGCGTGGATCATGGTTTCTGCCCGCTGATTGGGCCGAACTTAACAATATACAGCGTTGGCTGATTGGACAAAGGTTGGTATACGTAGGTTCTCAAAGGCAACAAATTATGTCTTTGTGTCAATGTACCGACATCGGGTGGCGCAAGGTGTTCTTTTGTGTGCGGTTAAACGTGCGCCTTGTGCGGCGGTGCGCCTTGTCTGCTGACGTTTGAATTTTTTTTGGTCATTTTAGCGTTCTGCGCCTTGTCCGCCAAGTGTCTTATCCGCAGGAAAATACGGTACATCCTGCGCCGGGAGACCTCCACCTGGCGTCTTGGCCACTGTCAAACGATCCCTCATTATAGCAGGTCTTTCTGAGGAAGCTGCGACTGGGAGGGGTCCGACTTGTCCCCAAGGCTTCGTTCCTGACTAGAACAGATGGCTCTGAAAATATGGGTTCAACTACTTTCCGTCAACTTAATGTCAACTTGCGTGGTGCCGTCAACTCGCCATCAACACCTCCAATAATACTGTGGCGGGCAATTGCAAATTATTACAGGCAAATTACAATTTGATCCTTGGCCTAACTCTTCTCCAGGCTTAAAGACCATCGAGGGGTCTAAAGGCTGTGAGACGAGGTCCGTTTTGGAGGAAATATACCGCCGAATGCATAATGATCAGTCTAATTCTGTTAGGTACACAAACACAAGTTACACGTAAGCAGAGAACCTTGACTACTTGGCTGTCGGTAAAACTGATCACTAGATCCGTTATTGCACAATCAATATTCAATCAAATCATTTACATAATTGGGCAGGGATTCGTTTATTAAGCACCTTTCTCTCAGGGTCAATGAATATACATCTCAACAAAACATTAAATCAGTACTACAACATACCCTATTACTACACATACCCTTGCTCTAACGTAACCCCAAGTAACCCTCTGCTACATCCAAAGTAACCCCAAGTAACCCTTTGCTACATCCAAAGTAACCCCAAGTAACCCTCTGATATATCCAAAGTAACCCCAAGTAACCCTCTGATATATCCAAAGTAACTCCATGTAACCCTCTGATATATCCAAAGTAACTCCAAGTAACCCTCTGATATATCCAAAGTAACCCCAAGTAACCTTCTGATATATCCAAAGTAACTCCAAGTAACCCTTTGCTATATCTAAAGTAACCCCAAGTAACCCTTTGCTACATCCAAAGTAACTCCAAGTAACACTTTGCTACATCCAAAGTAACTCCAAGTAACCCTCTGATACATCCAAAGTAACTCCAAGTAACCCTCTGATACATCCAAAGTAACTCCAAGTAACCCTCTGATATATCCAAAGTAACCCCAAGTAACCCTCTGATATATCCAAAGTAACCCCAAGTAACCCTCTGATATATCCAAAGTAACTCCAAGTAACCCTCTGATATATCCAAAGTAACTCCAAGTAACCCTCTGATATATCCAAAGTAACCCCAAGTAACCTTCTGATATATCCAAAGTAACTCCAAGTAACCCTTTGCTATATCCAAAGTAACCCCAAGTAACCCTTTGCTATATCCAAAGTAACTCCAAGTAACCCTTTGCTACATCCAAAGTAACTCCAAGTAACCCTCTGATACATCCAAAGTAACTCCAAGTAACCCTCTGATATATCCAAAGTAACCCCAAGTAACCCTCTGATATATCCAAAGTAACTCCAAGTAACCCTTTGCTATATCCAAAGTAACCCCAAGTAACCCTCTGATATATCCAAAGTAACCCCAAGTAACCTTCTGATATATCCAAAGTAACCCCAAGTAACCCTCTGATATATCCAAAGTAACCCCAAGTAACCTTCTGATATATCCAAAGTAACCCCAAGTAACCCTCTGATATATATCCAAAGTAACCCCAAGTAACCTTCTGATATATCCAAAGTAACCCCAAGTAACCTTCTGATATATCCAAAGTAACCCCAAGTAACCCTCTGTAACCCGATGACGCTTACTTTGTAACCGGATGACACTTACTTTGTAATCATGTAACCCTCTCTTTACTTTTACTTTATATATTTGTAATCCAAAAAGGTCTCCACTGCCCACGGAACACTAAATATCGGGTACAACAACCAAATACAAGAAAACAACAAATACCAGAAAATAACCACACCAAATCACACTTCCTGAACTGTGTTCACACTTACTGCAAGCCAAAAGCTTTTACAGTGTGCCTCTACACGTTCCTAGTGCAATACCATAACCACGAAAACCCAACTTAATTCTTACACTATAAGAAGGTGTTCTTTACCTGGTCACAAGCCAAAGCATTTGCGACCGGAAACTATACACTCCACTAGCGTGTCACATAAACACAATCACAGCCTAACTTAATTCTTACACTACTAGAAGGTGTTCTTTACCTGGTCACAAGCCAAAGCATTTGCGACCGGAAACTATACACTCAACTTGCGTGTCACATAAACACAATCACAGCCTAACTTAATTCTTACACTACTAGAAGGTGTTCTTTACCTGGTCACAAGCCAAAGCATTTGCGACCGGAAACTATACACTCAACTAGCGTGTCACATAAACACAATCACAGCCTAACTTAATTCTTACACTACTAGAAGGTGTTCTGTACCTTGTCACAAGCCAAAGCATTTGTGACTGGAAACTATACACTCAACTAGCGTGTCACATAAACACAGTTACATGAAAATACACCCAAAATACTCAACAACTTATGCAATAACAATTCCGTAGACCCCTGGCCTATCATATAAGAATACAAAGATAAACTCGTATAAGACCCCTGGCCTATCACATAAAATTCAATGATAAACACAATATGCAAGAATGAACAAACTAATATACACTTTGTACAGAGAACTTAACTTACGATCTCTCCCGCTCCATCCGGGAATTATTTACACAGCACCTCCAGTTTGGAGGTCTTCACACACAGCACCTCCAGTTTGGAGGTCTTCCGCTACACACCTCTGACTTGTTACTGACCTCTAACTACACGCTAGCCCCCGGTGCCATGCCTCTACACATGCGGTCCCAGATCGCTACTTGCGCACGCGCACCATGCTAGCCTGATCACTGCGCACGCGCACCATGCCAGCCTGAGTCACTGCAAGCGCTTAGCTCCGCCTACTTGCATCGATCGCCCAGCCACGCAGTAAACGCATGCATATACAAAGACTAAACTAAACAGTCACATGTCCGTCACATGCATTTCCGCTAAAATACATATAAACTCCACAAAAGGGTAATAGAACTGTACAGTATTAGCCAAAAGATAATTTTTACTAGATTCAGGTTACATTTCAGTGATAAAAATTGCGCTTTCCTGCATTTGGAACTGTCTTGGCCCAAGACGTAATGATTGGTACCGTGTGCTTAATTATGTACCCTGCTTCGTGTAAATTGATCGTTGACAGCATGGTAAAGACTAAACCACACCCTTCCATCTGTATTGGTCGTGTTGACTGCGAGTTGACGAACACAAGCGAGTTGACTGAATATTTACGTAACACGCACGTGGGTTGCAGCATTGGTGGCCATTTCGATGTCTTAAAGCCATTGGACACTTTCGGTTAACAGTATTGTCCAAAGGCCCACACTTTGTGTATCACAACTGATATAAAAATTAACAAACCTGTGAAAATTTAGGCTCAATCGGTCATCGAAGTCGGGAGAAATCCACCCTTGTTTCCGCACATTTCGCCGTGTCATGACATGTGTTTAAAATAAATCCGTAATTCTTGACAACGAGAATTGATAATTGTTTTAATGTTTTCTCAAAAAGTAAAGCATTTCATGGAATAATATTTCAAGAGAAGCCTTTCACCATTACCTTCTGTAAACCCTGTAAGTTATTTGTAAATCTGTGAACTTTTTTTTGTCTGTGCCGAAAGTGTATAATGGCTTTAATATGATGGCTCAATATTTTTTCATGATAACTCTTTTCACAGCAAGCTTACTACTGTTTCACTACATTTCTTTTTTGCCTGTCACAAAAATTTTAATTTGTGCTTTCGCAAGGTTAATAATGTGTTCCTAACCACATATATGATGTATAATGGAATAACCTAAAGAATTTGCTTGATGCCAATTTAATTTTCCTTTTTCTGCAGTGTCACCGTACGCTTTTGACAGAAATACTCAGCTAATTGGGAGCATCAAATTTGAAGTAGATTTCTTGCAGAAAAAGAAGTAAGTACTCTTGATGAAGTGTTAAGATTTTGTGGAACCATCTTGAATCTCCAGTTGGACCTTCTGACGATCCTCTTGATCTTTGAGGTTATCAACAGATATCTGAGTTGCCTCTCTTCACTAAAGGGGGCTTGTGTTTTATTCAATAAAATCTTTACAGACACTTTAGTGGAATTTCAGATTATTAACACATTACATTTTTTTTAACACTCATTTCGTAAACACTCCTTAATTGGTAGCTTGCAGTAGCATGCTACTTTTATGTTTCTTTTGCTCAGCAACACTATCATGGTGTATGTTAGCTATGATGTCAGGGGTCTAAATGCGCTGCCGGACGGTATACAACTACCACCGGTGCCGGACAAGCCTCGCTCGGTCGGTACGTTGAACAACTTTGAAGAGAGGAGGGTTCCTTGGCCCGTTGTCTTGCGCTCCATTATAACATTTATAAGGACTAGCATCAGTACAGTAGCTGGTAGATTTGTCCCATAATTGGAAGCTGAGGTACTAAGTGTATGTTAACTTTAGTGTAGTAGTATGGCAAGAGTTAGTTTATGAAATAGATCTTCAGTCACGCACCATCTTCTACCGTCTGGTATGTTTTCGACCAACACATATTTTGGATCCCCAACTTTGATTTACCGCGAGAAATGTAGTCTACATTAAAGACAAAATAAACAGCTGGGTTCCTTATCTCATGAAACCAAACATGGCTGAAAACAGAATGTTATTAAGTGATTGTGCTTCAAGGGGATGGGGTGTGTTGTACTGTCATATGCCCAACATCTAAGAATTCTAACCAAGTAGCCATTACACCTGGATACTTTTTGAACCTTTCTCAAACACATTTCACACACTGTATGGTCTAATTTTCTTCCTTCTATTTCTACATCCATGATTGATGCATTAAACGCGGTTGTTTTATCTTGTTGAAAGTTTCTGTAGTTGTGCTACGATGTTTGTTGCAAATTACACACCATTGATTTCCAGCGACTTACAGTAAACAACTTTGAAGGGATTTCTCACTCGCCCGCCGCCATTGCCATTTTTTTTTTTACAACACACGGCTTGTTTATACGTCGACGAGCACATGTGCCAGTGCTTGCAGAACATTGTGATTGACATCGCAGCGAGAGTTTATAGGTCAACCAACAACCAATGAGAACGGGTTGTTAGTAAACATTAGCATAATGAGCTCCGCCCTAAATTTTGGCAGATACAAAACAATCAAGGCGCTACATACGCTGTACATGTATTATATGCACTGTGTTATGTATGGCGGGTACGCTGGCGAAATTCAGTGATGGTGATGGGGACTGGGATTTTGCAGGTCGCGGCTGGCTGGAGCGCCTTGATCAAGGCTAGAAAAACATTTGCAAACAATCTTAGTTCGTTTTCAACGGCCGGAGACCAACGTTATTCTTTTCATGATAACAAAGTCAATATTACATATTTCATAATTTCCAATCAGCAAAACCTAACGAGTGTCACAACTAATCACAGGAAAGGCCGATTTGTTTGCTTCAAACTACAGTAAAAGCTCAAAATCGACAGTTTCTAATGAAGCACTGTGCGCATGCAACGTGGCTAACATCATCTACTGCGCACGCGTTGAACTTGTGTGTTGCTCCATAGTGTTTCCACTGGAGGTGGGCGCAGCGCTAATCGGATTAATTTGAGCTTCGGGGATTAAGACTGGAGTTGTAACTCCTTCTGTGACTCGCTCTATTGTGAGACTGCCAGTCTGTTTTTCGTAATTTTCAACAATGTGTTCCAATAGTGTTGAGGTTTTCAGAATAATTAAAAAGAGTAACATGCCTGTGATATTTTCACAGGACTCGGGAAAGTACTGAGTATACAGTGCTAACACACATCGGTGTACAGTCGACTCCCGTTATTACGAGCTCGCATGTAACGAGGTTCCGGTTATTACGAGGTTTTTTGCCGGTCCCGAACTGCCCCGTGCGTGTTTCAATGCATTAAAATATGGATTATACGAGCACGGAAGTAGCGAGAACACGGTTATAACGAGGTAATTTTGCGGTCCCTTGGAGACAAAATGTATTGTTTTCAGACGTTTGTAGCGAGGGCCTGGAATAAGTGTGTAAAAAAAGCTTACCTTCGTCAAGGTTGAGAAATGACATGAAGCCCTTAAACCCCATGATCAATACAAGAGGTGATAATTGCATGGTGCTCGTAGAGTGCCACCAGTCTATTCAACGGACTGGTTTACCCAAGCAGACAATAGAGGGCTTAAATCACGCGCGTGGCTCAAAACCACCAACGGTTTAGTCACTGACGACAATCCTTCTCAATTTCAAAAACATGCCGCGTACTTAATAAATTCATGTCGGCGAACGCACTCGGCAGTATTTGGGGGTTCTAATGATTATTCCTTGCTCGTACCATCCATGCAAAACTTCAAAAACGTCACCGCTGTTCGAGTTTTTTTTTTTAGTAGAGCCCCTTTTTCAATTAAAAATATTATTATTAATTCAATAATAACAATTCAATGAATGAAGATTCCCCCGTTTCCAAAAATGTTTTTTTTTTAAGAAAAGAAAGAAAAAAACAAAGGTTGCCCGTCCAGAATATTTAATTCAATCACATCAAAAGATAGAGATGTTTAAAAGACACAGATACGCAAAGATTTTATTAAGTCAATAATATAAATCAAAAAGAAAATTATTTTAAAAGACACAGATACACAAAGATTTAATGAATTAAATACTGTTATAAGAATTAAAAGGAGAAATTGAAAAATGAAACAAAACAACTGGATCGGAACAGCTAAAAAAGGAAACGGCAAAAAACTGAAACAAGCTCCTTTATACAATCATCACTCCCTTCAGTCCATGTGCAACGGAACTCCAGAAACATCTCGCTTGTGTCCCACGCTTGACATGCTGTTATCATGATACTCCATGTCGATCACCAACGAAAATGAACGTTCAGTGCATGCATCATGTTCATACCATGCGCTACGCGGCAGAATCCACTCGCTCTGAACGGCAAGTTGACATCTCTTTGCTATATTGTTATCATAAATTGTACAAAATATTACATTTCCCTGATTAATCACTCAATAAAAGACATTTAGCAATGATATTCTTGTGTACAAGATGCTCGTAATAGCTGTTCTGATAAGCAAACAGCTCCGTGCAGGCTAACACAAGTGTATATGCACGTACACGTGTTGTGTACAATGTATATGCACGTACACGTGTTGTGTGCATGCACAATGATGATGTGTGTATCTATATTTAGCGCGCTGCGTTTATAACAAGGTTCGGATAATACGAGGAAAATGGGCCAGTCCGGCGGACCTCGTTATAACGGGAGTCGACTGTATATGATTGGGTAAAAACCAAAATTAATATTCTTTATCCCTGATGCAAATTTAAAATTTATAATAAAAATGTTATTTTTAAAACAATGTTGAGCATTGGACTGTGTATACAAATACTTAAGACTAAATGTTTGATGTTTTAGAGCCAAATTTTAACATGGAGGAAGGAAGAGAATTTGAACAACAAAAAACAGACATGCAGAATTTGTTTAAGCAAAAACCAAACTCTATGTCACTGGTTTCAGTTGAAGGAGCTGAGACAATGAAAGCACAATTTGCCTTCAGGGTTGATTTTTTTTGAAAATTTACCCAGTCTATCATGGGCCCTTTACTTATTCATCGCGATTTATGGAGCGTCACGTACCACGATACATAGCGTTGTTACAGCACTAAATAATGCGATAACGTAACCCTCCTGCCGACGGCGGAGCCGGAGGGTTACGAGTCACTCCCATTCGATGCAGGGCGAAATGGTCAAACACGTACAATTTCGACAGCTAGTCAACAGATTTGCTAAATTTTTACCCCTTTCGAAAATCATGACATAAATTCTATGAACACGACCTTAATCCTCAATATCTAATGAATAACATTCAAAACACCATTGAGAAAGTATTTTGAAATAAAGTACAAAAACTTACCAGATCCCGGAGCGAAACAGTCACAAATTTCCCAGGTTCTATTTTGAACCTGTCGCTTCGCCATTTTGTGACTTCCCAATGTTCATTGCTGTTGGACTAAACCATTCTGTAAAAGGGGTGTTATAAGGCAGCACGACAGTGCGTGTGCGCTGTCCGTTTACTATGCCCGCTGTTCACTCACTTAAAGCACTGCCTAACTGCAGCACCCCTTGTAACACCCCTTTTACAGAATGGTTTATTCAAACTCGGCTGCTGCTCGGTCGGCAGGTAGTCAATTCAATTGGCTGGTACCTGCGGTTGGGTTCAGCGCTTGGGGTCAGCGCATGGTAACCAGCGACAGGTTCAAAAATAGAACCTGGGAAATTTGTGACTGTTTCGCTCCCGGAATCTGGTAAGTTTTTGTCCTTTTTTTCAAAATATTTTCTCAATTGTGTTTTTGAATGTTATTCATTAGACATTGAGGATTAAGTTCGTGTTCATAGAATTTGTGTCATTATTTTTTAAAGTGGTAAAAAATGAGCAAATCAGTTGACTAAAATATTTCGCCCTGCATCGAATGGGAGTGACTCGTAACCCTCCAGCTACGCCGTCGGTAGGAGGGTTTACGTTATCGCAACTACTCACAGGCCTGATAAAGCGAGTTTTCGGAACATGATGTGTGCCACAAATCTAATCTGTCTACTGTTTTTCTTCTTGTTTTTTTTTTTTTTTTTTTGGGGGGGGGGGCGGTAAGAGCATAGGCCTCTTTTTAGTTTATTTTCATCTGAATTGATTTCCACTTTATGGACATTATTTGTCCTGCATGTCTCTGTTTTTTTTATTATGATGCCTATATACATGTAATACCTTTTTTCTGGGCCGGTTGTATATGGTTTTTGAGTCGGATTTTCTGAGTACAATTTCACTTTTAAAATTTTGTTTGCTACATTTTGACCCTTTGTCAAGTAAATTTATATAGTGTGCGTTTTTGCGGTTGCAGTGGCGATCTTACCTTTTTTTTCAATTCAATTTTGTCTCCTTTTAATCAGAAATGGGGTTGATTTACTCTGGGTCCACCTGACGCTTATCTTTTTGTATTTTATTCCGTGTAATATGATTGTTTGTAATGCAATGTTTTTACTAAATTTTTGCTACTTTTTAACTGTTGTGTATTTTTAACAAACCATATTGCTATTTTTGCTCATGTTTTTTAATCCTGCATTTTTCTTGACTGTACAGGGCTTTGAATCAGTGTTAAAGCGCTTTAGAAATGCATTTAAGTTAAGTTAAGTTAAGTTAATTGGTCCTCTAAACTTTCTTGTCAATAGGCTGCACGTTACGGGAGCACTAGTAGTCCAGGCATTATTTGATAATACCTCGGACAAATTGCAACAGAAAGTCTGTAAACTGTTTCATACTCAGAATTTTGTCCTCTATAACATATCAAAACTCTTAAGCAATCCGAGTGGGGGAAAGCGTCATGGCGGCCATTTTTCAAAATGGCCCCCAAAAACTGGATTTTCCCCAATATCTCCGCTTCTAATTAATGACTTAGGGCTTAAATTTTAAGTGCTAAATATACATTTTCACTGACTAGGAATCAAGTGAAACGCTTTTTCGTAAAGTTAAACCTGGCCAAACAAATAAATGGCGGCCATTTTCCAAAATGGCCGCCATAAAACAGATATTTCCAATTATCTCCGCTTCTAAACGTATTAGGGCTTTAGTTTTAAGTGCTAGACATACTTTTTCTGGGGCCAGGAATCCAATCGTACCTGTTTTCATAAGCTTAACTTGACCAAAAAGCATATTCTGAGAAAGTGTCTATCATTTTAATACACCTCGTCATATGCCTCGCCCTCTGTAACCCTTCTTCGAATCGTCGGTATACATCTTGATGTTCATCCTTGAGCTTGCTCAACCGATGCACACAGAGGTAGGCTGATTTGGTGTAGGGATTGTGCCCAGAAGCTGCCAGGTAGCGCAGCATTTCTGACACAGCTTCAATGTGCAACGCCCAGTTGCCAATGCGCTCTTCTCTGACAAACTTCCAAAGTACATGTATATCCACCATCTCCACGTACTGTAACTAGTGCGTGGCAGTCTTAACTGACTTCAATGATTTGGTTTTTGCCATGAGGAGCTCCTTGATCCTTGTTAACACATCAGCTTGGCAGAACTCCTCTGCAGATACGGAACCTTCCATCCGGTTCTTGTAGACGGCAGCAAGTTCATCAACCAGCTGTTGCGTGGACGCCCTATGGGTCTCTTTCAGGCTGGGCCAGGACGGATTCCCCCCACTGTACCTCAGCCAGTGTGGGAGCAACATTTAATAACATTGAGAAAAATCAAACTGGAGAATAACATCATTAAAATAACACTTCGTTTAGACATGTTAGAAAGCAGAAGAAGGGATCCTTACAAAAGCACTTACACTTAAATCTCAATGTTAGGCCTATTTAAAAGCGGAAAGAATAGGAAAATATATGTGTTAATGCGGCCATTTTGGAAAATGGCTGCCATTGTTGTGCTTTTTGGTCAGGTGTACCTTATTGTAACGAGTGTCATTGGATTCCTGCCCCAGAAAATGTATGTTTAGCACTTAAAATTAAAGCCCTAAGTCATTTAGAAGCGGAGATATTGGGAAACATCTGTTTTATGGCGGCTATTTTGGAAAATGGTGGCCATTTTGAGAAATTGGCGGTCATTTTTTGCTTTTTGACCAGGTTAAGCGATACGAAATGCGTTTTATTTGATTCCTTGTGGGTGAAAATGTATTTTTACCACTTCAAATTAAAGCCCTAAGTCATTAAAGAAGTGGTGATACTGGGAAATATTGGGTTTCTGCAACCATTTCGAAAAATGGCAGCCATGACACTTTCCCCCACTCGGATTGCTTAAGAGTTTTGATATGTTATAGAGGACAAAATTCTGGATATGAAACAGTTTACAGACTTTCTGTTGCAATTTGTCCGAGGTTAACTCATTTTATTGTGAAATGCCTGGACTATAGCCGTGAACATGAACGTCAAAAAAGTGTATTGTTTATTGTTACTTTGGGGCTTATTGCATCTCGCGAAATTTTAACGAAACAATTTCTGAACGTTCATGTTCACGCTACCTCCATACATCCCATATCTCTGGAACCCTATATCGTACAAACTAAATAAAAATGGTAACTCGGCCTCACTCCTTAATTTTCTCTAACTTATTTCACTTTCAGAAAGCATGTCAAGTTATTTTTAGGGTTTGTTACGTCCAGTTCGGGTCAATTTGTAATAGACAAACTCCTAAAAATGTACCCCATTCAGCCGCTTGAGGGCTCTTTTGTTAACATTATCTCCAGTAACCAACCCGATGGGCCGATTGCTAAAGTAGGCTGCAAAATGGATTTGGCAAAATGTACATTCTGAGACCTGACCGACACATTGCTCTAACCAATTTTGTGAATGGACTTATTCAAAAGGAAACTTAATGTCGTTTTGCTCCACAACTTTGACCAAATGCAAAGTTCTTTTTTTTACAGCTTCAAAACAGCCTTTGACGTACGTGTATAAGTTTCACAAACTTCCGTGATGGGGTAAACTCTGAAACTGCAACACTATACCTCCATGAACAGACCGTATTCTAAAACGGTATTCATGTACTCATTTGAGTTTACTGCCAAAAAGAATCAGAATGTATACACTCTTCTTGTAAATAATTTGTTCTATAAAAATAGTGTCCGTAGTTTAAAAACAGCAAGATACGTTTTGCATCAATAGTGCAATTTCTGTATGGAGATTTATTGTAAGTCCGAGGTCGCCACCCACTTTCAACCTAAAGTGGTCCCATGGCGACCTCCTTCACCAAGCAACAGGTGGCCCGTCTCAAAACCAGACAACACGCCACTCACAATACACTGACCAGAATGTAAGGAGAGGTTGGGCTCGATTACACATGCTTACTTTATTTGTGTAAGCTCCCCCCCAACCCCAAAATGTTACTAATTGTAAAGTTCCCTTAGACACCTTACAGGTTTCTTCCAACCTATAGCCCTACCCAATGTTTCCAAATTATAAAGCTTCCGTTTGATCCCATCCTTGTCCATAATTCTCATGCTGTTTGGAAGTGAATGCTTTTTTATAAATATTGTCCATTTAATCTTTTCAATAAATGAGGCACCTGTCAGAAGGATTTCTAGGAAGTCTGGTAACAACATCGACCAGTGGTTGACACATGGTCGCCTGCGAAACATCAACCTGTGAGTTACTTCATTCATGCAATGCAAGTTTGTGAGATTTGTTTCGGTTTTGTCCTGGCACCCAGCCTCTTCGACCCTGCGCGGCAATGAATGAACCAATCCGGAGAACCATGCTTAGTATAACACGAAAGTAACCCGACCAAAAAGGGCGGATCGAATGGCAGGTGGGCGGGCAAGGGGCAATGAGTGAACCAATCCGGAGAACAATCTGCGAAACACTGTCCAATGAATCACCTGTCAGAAGGATTTATAGGAAGTCTGGTAACAACATCGACCAGTGGTTGACACACGGTCGCCGCCCAAACTTCCTCCAATCAGATGACTCTTAAGTGGGAGCTTGTGTCAGGGTTTTGTAGACTTGCAACCCGACGTCTGAAAAGACACAAACGTGTTGAATTCCACACACACAACCGTGATGATTTCCACAAGGATGCCATGCCACTGGATCTTCTAATTTCAATCCAAGATGGCGGGGGTTACGTTTTAATAGTATAGATCAACTGTTCAATTATTTGTGACCAGTGGGCCCATGTTGTGTTGAGTTTTTTTCGATGGCAGGAATTCTAGACAGGAATATTTTGGACCTGTAATTGTTAAATAAGAATGTTGTATAAAAAATAGTGGTCGATAATTTTATCTTTTTGTATTGACACAAATATTTTAGTTTGTTGTTATTTTTTATCTCCTGTCTCAGAAATCGTACTACAATTTAAAGATATAAGCATATTAAATAAACATTTAACCTCATGGTGACGACTTAACATCAGGATGTGGATAACATATTTCAAAGAAAGTTTTGAAACCAATAAAATATTACAACCTCCCAACCTTCGCAGCCCCTGCGTGCTGCGTCGGTCGTGGACCCCGTTGACTTCGGGGGGAACATTTCTCGTTCCCCCTCGTCGGTCAGCGTCCAAGGGTCCAGCCTGTCTAAGGGTAAACGCCCGGGTACAAGCAAGAAAACACCTGCTACCCGGGCCGTTTCCAAGAAGAATAAGGCAGGCAAAGGAAACCCCGTTCCGGGGTCTTCCACGCCTGCCGCTAAGCCACCCACTGGCCTACTGCGGACGGAGGGGGTCCCCCCTCCGCGTGTCTCAGTGCGCCATTCCCCATCCAGCCCCACCGAATCTCCCTCGGTGGCCGTGGTGGGGGACGGGGTTGAGTTTGCCGACCGTAACCCGGCCGCTCATGCCATTGGGCTGGGCGCGCTGGTGGTCGGTCGGCAGATTGCCCATGCCGAGCCGGCGAACTGGGGTTCCCCCGGTATCCCGCGCTCGGTGGGTCCGTCCTCATCCTCGGGTTTTACCCGTTGTTCTGGGGTCCCCGTGACACAACCCTTGTCCGAAGGGACATCTGAGGTTACCCCAGCCCTTTCTTCCCGTCGAGGGAAAAGGGCCAAAAAGGGGGAGCGGTCACGGCGCTCTTCGAGCTCCAGTGATTCCTCCCGGGGATCCCGCAGGGACAAGCGTCACCGCGGTGACTCGCTTTCACGGGCCGACTTCATGGAGGCCTTTCAGGCGTTGACCGCCTCCCTGATGGGCAGGTTGGAGCAGGGCCATGGCCCAGTGGCTCCGCCCGTTTTGTCGGCCCATCATGGCGTGTAAGCCCCGCCGGGTTTCCCGGCCCGGGTCGACGCACCGGTCCCGTTCGACCACCAGTGGGTGGCCTCGGGTAGCGGTATCCCTCATACCGTGAGCAGGGCCCCGGCGTCTCCGCCGTGCCACCACTCTGTGACCGCCAGGACTGTAACATCCCCGTTGGGGATCAGTTTGCACCCGTCGTCAGTATTCTCTGACTCGGGTTCATCTATGGGCCATGATAATAGTACTGGGCACTCGCCCGGGACAAGTCGCCCCCCTGGGGATGACTCGTCCCCGGAAGAGGACGAGTTGACCGCTATGCAGCGGTTGTCAATTCGTGAGACTGAGTTGCGGCTCGTTCAGCGGGACATGATCCGAGCGCTGAACCTGCCGGCCATGGCCGACCCCCCTCCTTCTGAACGTCAGTCGTTCAAGAAGAGGTCGGGTCCAGCTCCATCGGTCCAGAATACTTTCCCGACTCTGCCCCTGGATCGTGTTTGCACAGATCGCATGGATGCAGTTATGCATGCAGGGAAATGGCGGGCGCATGCTTCACGCGCTGAAGCTTACTATCGTTTTCCCCAAGGGGATTTCGATAAGTATTTTGCGACGCCCGTTCTCCCAGATTCGGCATCGGACAAACTCACTGCCGACCGGGGGGCTACTTCCTCCAAACGTCCCTTCGCCGATAAGGCCCGTGGGAAATTGGAGGAAGTGGCTAAGAAGTTGGACTCAGCCTCCCGTTTTGGGATGCGGTCCACTTCTTTCTTGTTACTCCTTTCCGAGTATTTGACCTAGGGCGCTGATGGCGACTCGGCGATTCCCGCCGATCTCGTGGTCGCTGCCCTGCACTGCCTTGATGATGGCTTGAGGACCATCCTGGACCAGTTCTCACGTATTTCCGCCCTGGCTACGTCTTCCCGTAGGGCGAACGTGTTAGACGCACTGTTCCTTCCTTCAGTGGGAGCACGCAAGCGTCTTGACGCCTTGCCGCTCACAGGTCCCGACCTTTTTGCGGGCCAGTTCCAGGAATCCATGGAAGCTGAGGCCAAGCGCATCAAGGCGGCAGATAAAATTAACTTAAAGAAACCGGCTGCGCCCAAGGCCAAGGCGAAGAAGCAAGCCTCCTATACCATCCCACGGCGTCAACCTCAGCGGCACGCCCTTGGTGGGTTTCGCGGCAGGGCCGACACTCAATCTAGTGTACGAGCCGCGCCGACCCAGATGGGACACCAGCGCCCTCAATCGGGGCGGGGTTTTCACGCGCCAAACTCCCGATTCCTGGGGGCATGGCGCAAGTGACTCGCTTGCCTCAAGGCGGCCTCCCACCGACGGACCCGTGGGGGGCCGCCTTAAAAAAATTCTGGGGTCCTGGGGACAGGTTGTCTCTGATTGGTGGGTCCTCGAGACACTCGAGTACGGCTACGCGCTCGAGTTCACCGGGACCCCCCCGCCGGACATGATAATTCGGCCCACGCTGATTCCGTCCGACATGGGGAAGCGGTTGGCTCTCGAGGGGGAGATCTCCTCCCTCCAGAAACGAGCAATTTACGCCGCTCCCATGCAAGGGGCGCGGACGGGTTTCATGTCCACCTTCTTCCTGGTTCCCAAGAAGGAGGTGGGCGAGTGGCGCCCCATCCTAAACCTGAAACCCCTCAACAGATTCATACGTCCGCAGTGCTTCCATATGGAGACGCTGCGGACCATTCTCGAATCTATTGTCACACCCGCCTGGGGGGCGAGCTTGGACCTGAGGGACGCGTACCTCCACGTGCCCATCAGGCCCGAGGATCGCAAATTCCTACGCTTTATGTACAACAGCGTCATGAACGAGTTTGCGACCCTGCCCTTCGGGTTGTCCACTTCGCCCCGGGTGTTCACCCGGGTAGTGAAGACAATCGGGGCTGCTCTACGGAGGCGCGGGTCATGGTCTTCATGTACCTCGAAGACTGGCTGGTGGGCAGGTTGTCTCCGACCGGTGGGTCCTCGAGACACTCGAGTACGGCTACTCGCTCGAGTTCACCGGGACCCCCCCGCCGGACATGATAATTCGGCCCACGCTGATTCCGTCCAACATGGGGAAGCGGTTGGCTATCGAGGGGGAGATCTCCTCCCTCCTCCAGAAAAGAGCAATTTACGCCGCTCCCATGCAAGGGGCGCGGAGGGGTTTCATGTCCACCTTCTTCCTGGTTCCCAAGAAGGAGGTGGGCGAGTGGCTCCCAATCCCAAACCTGAAACCCCTCAACAGATTCATTCGTCCGCAGCGCTTCCGTATGGAGACGCTGCGGACCATTCTCGAATCTATTGTCACACCCGCCTGGGGGGCGAGCTTGGACCTGAGGGACGCGTACCTCCACGTGCCCATCAGGCCCGAGGATCGCAAATTCCTACGCTTTATGTACGAGTTTGTGACCCTGCCCTTCGGGTTGTCCACTTCGCCCCGGGTGTTCACTCGGGTAATGAAGACAATCGGGGCTGCTCTACGGAGGCGCGGGGTCATGGTCTTCATGAACCTCGAAGACTGGCTGGTAGTGGGGCCATCGCGGGCGGCGACGGATGCGGCGCTCAGGCTCACCTGGCGCCTCTCTTCCGATCTCGGGTTTCTAGTGAACACAGAAAAGTCGCACACGATACCCTCGCAGACCCCTACCTTCCTCGGAGCGGCTCTCGATCTCCGCCCACCAAGGGGACTAGCCCACCCTACGGAGGACCGCGTACTGAATCTTTTTCAGTGCGTGTCCCTCTTTCTCCCAGCAGCTGTGGCACGGGCAAGGGCTTGGCTCAGGCTCCTTGGCCTTATGGCCAGCATGGTGGACTTGGTGGATTTTTGTCGACTCCGGATGCGGCCAATTCAGCTCCATCTGCTGTCTTTTTACCGCCCTCGACACCACCCTATCCACCTGCCGGTACCCACTACGCCCTGGCTGATCCCGCACTTGCGGTGGTGGCTGGACGAGGCCCATCTCACTCAGGGGCGCGTGTTCCGCCCCCCTCAGCCTTTGGTGACCTTTGTCATCGATGCGTCACAGCAGGGCTTGGGGGCGACCCTCCACCCGCGCCAGATCGCGGGACAGTGGGGCCCGGAGCACCGCTCGTCCCACATCAATGTCCTAGAGTTGATGGCGGTCTTCAATGCCCTTCGGCATTTTCAGACTGCGTGTCGGGACGCGCGGTGCTCGTGCAGTGCGACAATACCACGGTCGTGGCTTATGTCAACCGCCAGGGAGGTACCCGGTCGGCGCAGTTGTGCGCCCTGACTTGGGAGCTCCTTCACTGGTGCATCCGCCAGGGCGTTGCTCTGTCGGCAGTCCACATCCCGGGGGAAGAGAATGTGACAGCCGATGCCCTCTCCAGGGGCTGTATTGCCCCGACAGAGTGGTCCTTTCTCCCTCAGGTGGCACAGACCCTCTTCCGGCTGATCGACCGGCCCCACGTAGGCAAACAATCAGCTGCCAACGTATTGTCAAGGGTTCCAGACCCCAACGCATGGCAGATCGACGCCTTGTCGATTCCGTGGGAGGACCTCCTGGCTTACGCCTTTTTGCTATTCTCGCTCATCCCCCGGGTGTTGACCAAGATAGAGACCACCCACTGCCGGGTGCTCCTCATAGCCCCGTTCTGGCCGCGTCAGCTGTGGTTCCCTCGACTCGTGAGGCTCCTGGTCCGGATCTCCTTTATCAACCCAGTTCCGGAATGATTCATCCGGCCCCGAGGGAACTCCGCCTGACGTGCTGGGTGTTATCACCCGGTCGCTCCGCACAGCAGGCCTTTCACGCCGGGCTGCAGAGCTTGCCGCCCAGTCGAGGCGTGCCTCCACTCGTAAGATCTACGATTGCCGACTACGCCATTTCTTTAAATGGTGTAGACGGCGATCTATACGCCCCCCAGTGCTTCTCTGAAGGACATAGGGGATTTTCTTCTTTACCTTTACGAGAGTGGGCTAGCGACCGCCACGGTTAAAAACTACCGGTCGGCCATTGCAGCCATTCATGAGGGCTTTCCCGATGGCTCCTCGGTTTCTACCAATTGAGCGATCTGTCAGTTGGCAAGGGGCATGTTTGTATCCCGGCCTCCGGTACGCAAACTTGTCCCGTCTTGGGACCTCCAGAGTGTTCCATCCACTCTAGCAGGTCCCCCATTCGAACCCCTCAGCAATGCTCCTTTACTGCAGTTGTCGATAAAGGTTTCCTCTCTGCTGGCGGCCGCTACGTCGCGCAGATGTAGCGAGCTCCACGCCCTGACATTTGCACCGGGTCACATTCGTTGGGAACCCGGTGGTGTCCGTCTGGTTCCTTCCGCCGGGTTTCTGACGAAGAATCAGTCTGATTCTTTTCAGCCCCCGGACATTTTCATTCTGGACTTAAAGTCCTTCTCTGCGGTCGCGGCTGACAGACTTTGGTGCCCTGTCCGGGCGCTTAAATGGTACATAAGCCGCACCAAGCCTATCCGCTCCGGCCATCACCAACTATTCTTGGCCTCGACAACCCCTCATCAACCGGTAACGCGCGATACTATCGCTCGCTGGATCGTTACCGCCATCCGCTCCGTTCCGGGCGGGTGGCCGGCAGCCGAGGGCAATATTCACGCCCACGACGTCCGCGGCGTGTCGTCCTCTTGGGCATTTTTTAAAGTTATACCAATAGAGGATATAACCAAGGCAGCCTGTTGGAAGAGTGCTACAACCTTCTCACAATGCTACCTGAAGGACGTACTCCAGACTGACGGCCAGGCAGGCCGTGCGGTGTTGCAGTCGGCCTCCCGTGGGTCATCCTCCTGCTAGTCCTTTTCGCATCAAGTCTTCACCCTCGGTGAGTTCTTGTCTGTATACCATACATTTGTGCCACTGTTTAACATTGATAATGTTTTTTCCTTGTCCTATTGGGACGACACCCCCCGGGTCGTGTGCGGACAATGTGGCCCCCCATATTTTGCGTTTTTTATTTCTTGCAACAGCTGGTGCCTCCTTCCGGTCGCGCCTCGTTGCCATGACGCCATAATAATTGTATGATGTGCAATAGTCCCGCGTATACCCACCGCCTTCCTAAACGGTGCTAGTCTATGCAATTGTAGTAATTTGCTCTACAGGTAAGTAGATTGACATAGACTCCCCCCCCCCCCCACAGTAGTGTGGGTAGGGTCTACGAACGAATACTTACCTGTAGAGCATCCCTCCCGCCTGCCCCACTATACTTGGTTCTTGTATACTTGTACGTATGAGTTTCTGAGAAAGAGGGCGATTGCGCATGGCGGTCGCGCCGTCGTGCACTGGGCGATGGAGGTCGCTGTTGCACTTGTTGTAAAAAAGTCTGAGTGTTACCTAGCGGCGCATAGGGAATATGCAATTGTAGTAATTTGCTCTACAGGTAAGTATTCGTTCGTAGACCCTACCCACACTACTGTGGGGGGGATTTAATTGCACGATCCAATTTTATCGTTTGAAAGAATGTTTTTCTTTGAACGAATTTAGATAGATGATGACGTAAACAAAACATGACCATACATAACGAACATACCGAGTATACAAAACAAGCAAAACAAAAAATTCTGTGAGATGGCAGGAGATGGTGTCTACATCCTAGTCCTAACATAGCTGATGTTAAGTTCCTAATTAACTAACCATTAAATTAGTATTTCTGTTAAACCTTAAATGATGAAAGGTTATAGATTTCTAGAATCTATCAAAAACGCTGCTTAAAAATTTCAATCTATTTTCATTTTAATCACATTGGCAAAAAACGGATCTAGCATCTTTCGAATAATGAGTTTACCCAACAACATTCACAAAAGCTTGTGGTTTTTATGAGTCTGGGGTTTCCCCTTATATTCGACCCAAGAGTTTTGTTACGTCTTTGAAAATGTAATTTTACCAAGCCAACAAAAACAGCAACCTATAGAAATGTGACGGCAGCGCCATTGATAAAAGCCCGCCCAGTCACAACAACTTTCGGCAACTTTTCCTCTTATCATACTGCCGTGAATGGAGCGTTATTTGCTGTCATTTCTTGGCCAATAAATGAGCCACTTTCCTGTGAATGGAGACTTCATTGGTCGCTCTCTGTGGATCTGACTTTCCGAAAATATAGGAGTTGGGCACCGTGGAAAGTCTCTTGAACCATGCGTGAGCCGACTATAGCAACAGTGTTGCCAGGTGATATCGGGGAGGGGGGGGGGTGACTGGCGCATAGGCATATAATGATTACTTGGAGCTAGGAGTGGTCGTGGTGGCTGTTTTGTATACATATTCGATTAATTAAATCAGATCATTTTCAAATATGGATTCTATAGTTCCTCTGCCCTTTGCTATGTATTTGTACTTGTCGCTTATATTAATATAAAGTAGCGATCCAGAAAAAACACTTTGTTTATAACGACTGAATTAATGTTTACATCCACATGCAAAGAAATTTGAGTAACCTATAGTTGTGGTTATTTTCTTCTGAACTTATTGCATTTCCCTTGGTGGCAAGTTTCCCTTGATCTACCATATGTACATGTATATCATTTAAAGATGTTTTCACACCTCTGTTGTGGTGGTTTAGCTCATCTCTATAGCCTTTTCAAAGTAGCCAACAATAACTGACCCATGCCTTACTAAACACCTTCTAATTGTGCATTGTCTGTGATGCACTTGCTTGGTCTGGTCAGAAATGTTTTGTTAATGGTTGGCAGCAACAATATATGTTTGTTGCCATGTCGCTCCCACTGTTTTCAATGTGCCATTGAGAACAACTATGATTACTTTATACAACAACACAGAAGATACTGAAGCTTTAGTCCAGAAGCGTTTAGCTCCCAATTTTTTTTTTTAAATTACATCGGTTAAAACATTTTGATGACAATACTCGAAAGTCTCTGATCGGAATGATTATTAAAAAGACGGAGTACAGACGTTTTTTTTTCCATTTGATAAAACTATTGTCCAACTGCAAATGTCCCACAACGACAATTATTATTAAAAAAGACGGGAGTTCGGACATTCTATATAAGACATTTTGGTAACAATACTCGAAAGTCTCAGACCGGGATTATTATTTAAAAGACAATGTACGGACGTTCTTTTTCTTAACAAAACTATTGTCCAACTGCAAATGTCCCACAACGACAATTATTATTAAAAAGGCAGGAGTTCCTACAATGTATATTTTTGTTTAACAATACTCGAAAGTCTCAGAACGTGATTATTATTTAAAAGACGGAGAATGGACCTTTTTTAAAACTTTACCAAAATATTGTCCACTTGCAAACCCTCATCGACAACTATTATTAAAAAGACGAGAGTTTGATCATTCTCTACATAAAACATTTCGTTAACAATACTCGAAAGTCTCAGAACGGGATTATTATTTAAAAGACGGGATTTTTACCTGGTATTTAAAAGACGGAGTTATTACCTGGTATTTAAAAGACGGAGTAGGGACATACTTGGGAAACATTTTACCAAAATATTGTTCAACTGCAAATCTCACAACGCCCATTTATTATTATTCAAAAAGATGGGAGTTCGGACATTCTATATAATACATTTTGTTGACAAATCGAAAGTCTCAGAACGGTATTTTTATTAAAAAGACAGAGTACAGACGTTCTCCCCCCCCCCATGTTACCAAAACAAATTCGACGTTCTCTAAAAAATATAAAACATTTTGTAAACAATACTCGAAAGGGGATTTTTATTTAAAAGACGGACGAGTATGGACATTCTTAAAATTTAAACCAAAAATTGCAGATGTCCCACAACGACAACTATGATTAAGAAAGACAGGAGTTTGAACGTTCCGGACGTTCTTTTTTTCCGTTTAACAAAATTATTGTCCAACTGCAAATGTCCCACAAAAAAATAACGAAAGTTATCATTAAAAAGACATTATTAAAAGATGGAAGTTCGCACATTTTCTATTATAAAACATTTTGATAAGGATACTAAAAAGTCTCTGAACGGGATTATTTTTTAAAAGACGGAGTTATTATTAAATGACGGAGTACAGACATTATTTTTTCCATATTCAAAAAATTATTGTGCAAATGTCCCACAATGACAATTATTATTATTAAGACGGGAGTTCGGACATTTCCTATATAAAAAAACATTTTGTTAACAATACCCGAAAGTCTCTGAACAGGATTATTATTTAAAAGATGGAGTACAGACGTTCTGGCCACTAGTTAAATAAAAGACGGGGTAGGCCTATCCGGACGTTCTTTTTTCCGTTTAAAAAATAATTGTCCAAGTTGCACATGTCCCGACGACAACTATTATTAAAAAGGTGAGAGTTCGGACACTTTCTATATAAAACATTTTGTTAACAATACTCAAAAGTCTCAGAACGGGATTATTATTTTAAAGACGGGGTACGGACATCCTTACAATTAAAATGAAAGTATTTTCCAACTGCAAATGTCCCACAACGCCCAAGTATTTTTTTTAAAGATAGGATTTCCGACATTCTCTATTTAAAACATGAGCAAAGTACATTTATACTCCAACGGTCTCCAAGTCTCTGACCCTAACAGTCTCTGAACGGGATCATCATGTAAAAGACAGTATATGGGCGTGTATCACAACTTATATATAAAATAACAAACTTGTAAAAATTTAGGCTCAATCGGTCATCGGAGTCGGGAGAAAGTAACAGGAAAACCCACCCTTGTTTCCGCAGGTTTGGCCGTGTCATGACATGTGTTTAAAATAAATCCGTAATTCTCGCTATAGAGAATTGATAATTGTTGTAATGTTTTCTCAAGCATTTCACGGAATAGTATTTCAAAAGTAGTCTTTCACCATTACCTTCTGGTAAGTTATTTGTAAATCTGTGAACTTTATTTTTTTTGGTTCCGAAAGTGTATAATGGCTTTTTAAACAAAATTTTTGTCCAACTGCAAAAGTCCCTCAACGACAACTATTATTAACAATAAGATGGACAAAAGTTCGGACATTCTCTGCATGAAACATTTTGTTAACAATACTCCAAAGTCTGAAGACGGGATAATTATTAAAAAGATGGATAAGATGGCCATACTGCTGGAACCGTCGCCAGACCACAAAGGATTTTCTGACAGTGCTTTGTGTGATCGGCACAAGTCAGTTGTGCTTTGTGTGGTCGGCAGAAGACTTTATGGACCATGTTTACACAGTAACTACACTCAGATCCGTCTGCAAACGGGCACCGCTGAAGAATTCTCTTCAGGTCATTATTTACGCATGAATGCTCCTCAATAGCCCTCGTTCAACATGGTAAATGGGTACTCCCCCAACCCGCTCGCTCCCACTCATAATCACACGTTATCGCTCGAACCCGCTCGAACTCGCTTGTAATCGCTCGTTATTGTAACGAGTGACTCACGGGTACCCGTTCCCCATTTTGATAACTTCCTTTAATCATAACTGTACATGTACGTTATGATGGCGTCATCCATTCTTGATTTATGAAAATTTCAAAGTTTATGTCACAACTTTTGATCCACATGATGGATTCTTACAATCGATACACCATCGGAAAGGTCGTTAAAAACTCAGTAAACACCTCGCAGACATGACCTCATTTTGACCTTGTGTTCTGGTTCAAATCAGATTTTTTGTATATTTCCGTCAAAAATATACTTTTTGTTTTGACTCCGACCATATTACGTTGATTACTATGGTTCTCGTCTGATCACTGAAGTTTAGCAACATCGGGCCAGGTCAGTACTAGGATGGGAGACCACTTGGCAACTAAATTCTTTTTTTTTTCCCTTCCTTTTTTTTTCCTTTTTTTCCTTTCTATAAATAGCTTCACTCACTATTATGTGAAACACCATACGCGTGGCCCATTATGTGAAACACCATTAGGAGTACGCCGATTCGGCACAATGGACGAGTTGACTTTTCTATTTTACTTGCAGCGGTCGAGTTGGACAACGAGTTCGTACACTGATCGAGTTGGTAGCGGTGGTCGAGTTGACTAATGACTAACTTTCCAACCACAATAAACATGTCAAATGCGAGTGTGATTTTCCATGGAGGTAGCGACCGCAGATTAAGGCGAGTCTCACACTTTTACGCACCGCAACCATTTTCTCACGCTTTGGGCCAGACAGGGTAACAAAATAATAATGCACAATCTTCAGATTGAATGCAGTTTATCAGAATTATCAACTTGGGCTGGCATGCAAACAGAGCGCGAATTTGCAGATTGCGCACGCTTTGGTTCTCTCACCAAATTCAGCTGACAATTTATTCGGCAATTATTCGGCAGAGCGCAAAACGCGAATTGCGCCACCAGTTTGTCCCAATCCGTTTAGCAAGTTTGTTAAATGCGCCTCACATGCGTACTCAACACAACAGGTAGAAGTCATGAGCGGAGGATTTTGCACATCGTTTTAGCCGGAAATTAATTTTCTTGGGGAATTAATCTGACACAATCGTACCTCCACATTGACCAGCCACATGTCCTGTGTACCTCATTTCAGTTTGATGTATACTGGAGAGGTTTTTCATGCATTTTAAAAAACAAATTCTGCACAATTTTGGTGTTTAGCCTATTTTGTTTTCTTCCCCGGAGCAAGTTCTTTTTTCGGGCGATGATTCCGTTAATTTCGGAGTAAAACAAAATATTTTTAGGGGGTTGAAAAATCTAACGCATAGCTGGCCTCTGAACTTGGCACCGATCTTCATGGGTTTGGGTCACAACAAAGGTTGATGAAAGTTTTAGCCCAGGGTTGAAAAACTGGGCCTGCGGTCCGGTGCGAGGCCTAAATGTGCATTATAAACATCCATGCAGGGCACACGAGTAAAAGTACTTTGTAAGTACATGCACAATGCAAACCACATGTAGTTTTATTTTTAATACTGCATTACAAATCAATGTTTTTATACTCGAAATTAGGGGTGGGTGGGTCAAAAATCTTTGGAAAAGAAATCAAAATTTTAAAACATTGAAAATTATGAATGGCCCCTTAGACCCCTTAGGCATTAAAAATCAACTTTGGAAAAAAACCGTGACCTCAAGTTGACCTCTACTTCCGGGTCAACCGGAAGTGGGACCATATCTCAAGAAGCACTTGGCCGATTTTTGCACTGTTTGTAGTTATAGACTCCTTGGGGGTTGGAGATTAATTTTGAAAAATTTGTGACCTCAAGTTAACATCTACTTCCGGGTCAACCGGATGTGGGACCATATCTCAAGAACTATACAACAGATTTTCAAACTTTTAAAATTTGTATTACTCCTTAGGCATAAAATATTAACTTTGAAAAACTGTGAACTTAAGTTGACCTCTACTTCCGGGTCAACCGGAAGTGGCACCATATCTAAACAAAATACACAACGATTTTCAAACTTTTTTTAGTTAGACACTCCTTGGGCTTTGGAGATTAGCCTTAGGTTACCAAGACCCCATGTTGACCTTTACATCCAAGCGAAAGAACACGGAACAGCTTTGTGTTTGTTCACAAACACTTAATGACTAATTATTATTATTCTTTGTTTCCGCCTAAAACCCCTTGGCATTTGTACACGTTGTTTGTTTAAGCCTAATCTCCTAAACTATAAGGTCAAAAGAGTTAAATTATATATCAAACTGAAGCTTAGAACATAAGCTTAATTCATAATGAAAAAAATGTTAAAATTCTTAATTAACTAATTAAAGTCACCTGGAAGTGGTATTTTTTCAAAATAAAGTTTTTGTCACTAATATATGTGTTTTGATGAGTGGAATGTGAATAAACAGTTAACTAAGGTTTTAAAAAATCAGTTCTTATGTTATTTACAAATTTAAGAGTAGACCCCGACCCGAGAGGGCGCTGTTTGTGACGTCAATCGAGGCGGACTTTGCCTGTAATGCGTAGTGTAAACACAATTGCAAAGTACATGTATGGACCAAGTCGTGAGTTTGTATGTTTAAAAAAAATAAATGTTTTTGTTTTATTCCGGCAATGCCGACCAGGTGTATTGCTGCTGAATGCAGAAAAACACTTTTTGAAATGTACCAACTCATGACTTGGACGTACATGTACTTTGCACGTGTGTTTACTATATGCATTGCAGGCAAAGTCTGCCTCGATTGACGTCACAAAAGGGGTAGGCGGAGTCAGCCCCCCAAACAACTTTATATATTTTTTAAACATATAAATCGTGACAAACAATTACTAAAAAAATGCAATACCATTCCTATGCGGACGATGTGCAACTATTCATTGCAGTCTATCGTCATTGTCAGAGTGCATCACGGACCTACAGACGTGGATGGCTCACAACATGCTGAAACTTAACTGCAGCAAAACTCAATTCATGGTCTTCGCTAATCCCCACGCTCTTCCACAACTGGCAAACATTTCACTTTGGATCAACAACGAGATCATTGCACCTTCCACTACTGTTCGGAACCTTGGCGTGGAGTTTGACTCTGCTCTGAAAATGAACCATCACGTGTCTTCTCGCTCCACTACCGTCTACGCAATATTGGACGCATAAGGCCATTTATCGACAATTCAACGTGCGAGAAGGCAGTTCGGGCAGTCGTCACATCAAGACTTTTTTTGGTTGAAAAATCTAACGCATAGCTGGCCTCTGAACTTGGCACCGATCTTCATGGGTTTGGGTCACAACAAAGGTTGATGAAAGTTTTAGCCCAGGGTTGAAAAACTGGGCCTGCGGTCCGGTGCGAGGCCTAAATGTGCATTATAAACATCCATGCAGGGCACACGAGTAAAAGTACTATGTAAGTACATGCACAATGCAAACCACATGTAGTTTTATTTTTAATACTGCATTACAAATCAATGTTTTTATACTCGAAATTAGGGGTGGGTGGGTCAAAAATCTTTGGAAAAGAAATCAAAATTTTAAAACATTGAAAATTATGAATGGCCCCTTAGACCCCTTAGGCATTAAAAATCAACTTTGGAAAAAAACCGTGACCTCAAGTTGACCTCTACTTCCGGGTCAACCGGAAGTGGGACCATATCTCAAGAAGCACTTGGCCGATTTTTGCACTGTTTGTAGTTATAGACTCCTTGGGGGTTGGAGATTAATTTTGAAAAATTTGTGACCTCAAGTTAACATCTACTTCCGGGTCAACCGGATGTGGGACCATATCTCAAGAACTATACAACAGATTTTCAAACTTTTAAAATTTGTATTACTCCTTAGGCATAAAATATTAACTTTGAAAAACTGTGAACTTAAGTTGACCTCTACTTCCGGGTCAACCGGAAGTGGCACCATATCTAAACAAAATACACAACGATTTTCAAACTTTTTTTAGTTAGACACTCCTTGGGCTTTGGAGATTAGCCTTAGGTTACCAAGACCCCATGTTGACCTTTACATCCAAGCGAAAGAACACGGAACAGCTTTGTGTTTGTTCACAAACACTTAATGACTAATTATTATTATTCTTTGTTTCCGCCTAAAACCCCTTGGCATTTGTACACGTTGTTTGTTTAAGCCTAATCTCCTAAACTATAAGGTCAAAAGAGTTAAATTATATATCAAACTGAAGCTTAGAACATAAGCTTAATTCATAATGAAAAAAATGTTAAAATTCTTAATTAACTAATTAAAGTCACCTGGAAGTGGTATTTTTTCAAAATAAAGTTTTTGTCACTAATATATGTGTTTTGATGAGTGGAATGTGAATAAACAGTTAACTAAGGTTTTAAAAAATCAGTTCTTATGTTATTTACAAATTTAAGAGTAGACCCCGACCCGAGAGGGCGCTGTTTGTGACGTCAATCGAGGCGGACTTTGCCTGTAATGCGTAGTGTAAACACAATTGCAAAGTACATGTATGGACCAAGTCGTGAGTTTGTATGTTTAAAAAAAATAAATGTTTTTGTTTTATTCCGGCAATGCCGACCAGGTGTATTGCTGCTGAATGCAGAAAAACACTTTTTGAAATGTACCAACTCATGACTTGGACGTACATGTACTTTGCACGTGTGTTTACTATATGCATTGCAGGCAAAGTCTGCCTCGATTGACGTCACAAAAGGGGTAGGCGGAGTCAGCCCCCCAAACAACTTTATATATTTTTTAAACATATAAATCGTGACAAACAATTACTAAAAAAATGCAATACCATTCCTATGCGGACGATGTGCAACTATTCATTGCAGTCTATCGTCATTGTCAGAGTGCATCACGGACCTACAGACGTGGATGGCTCACAACATGCTGAAACTTAACTGCAGCAAAACTCAATTCATGGTCTTCGCTAATCCCCACGCTCTTCCACAACTGGCAAACATTTCACTTTGGATCAACAACGAGATCATTGCACCTTCCACTACTGTTCGGAACCTTGGCGTGGAGTTTGACTCTGCTCTGAAAATGAACCATCACGTGTCTTCTCGCTCCACTACCGTCTACGCAATATTGGACGCATAAGGCCATTTATCGACAATTCAACGTGCGAGAAGGCAGTTCGGGCAGTCGTCACATCAAGACTTGACTATTCTAACTCATTGCTACATGGGATCGCATCATCTGACACCAAACGTCTTCAGCACGTCCAAAACCGGGCTGCCAAACTGATTTTTAAGTGTCGTAAATACGACCACATCACACCACTTCTCTATCAACTTCACTGGCTCCCAGTCCATCAACGTATTGTTTTCAAGATTCTCACCATTGTATAGAAATGTCTTCACCATACCGCTCCTTCATATCTCACCAGTCTCATCAAGATTTACCAACCTGGAAGACCTGGCCTTCGCTCTGGTTCAGACAGTACACTCTTGGCAGTTCCAAAGGTGCATTCCGCTGCTGGGGATCGTGCTTTTTACGCACATGCTCCGCGCCTTTGGAACCGTCTCCCTCATCAAATTCGTTCCGCGGAGTCACTCGCAGTTTTCAAGAAACATCTCAAAACTTTCCTGTTTAATGACTGATTGCTTTGGCTGTTTTCCCATTATCAGTGCCATTATTTATTAATTTGGTAATTGTTTAGTTTCTTGTAAAGCGCTGTGGTACCTCGTGTAAGAGCGCTTTATAAATGTCTTTTATTATTATTATTATTATATCCCTATGAGAAACGCCTTCCCTCACCCCTCCTTACCTTCTCACCTATCCTTCCCCACTCATCTTTGCCAGTAGTCTACCCAACCCTCTTTGACAATGATTAAATCTCCTTTAAAAAACCCAGAGAAAGAGTAGAAATTTGGGAGGGGGGGGGTAGTTGTAGTGTGTATGAGTGGTTTCACCTATTGGTCTTTCCCACGTATCCGCAGCACAACATTGCACAACACTGGCTTAGATTATTTGTGTCAAATGTCAAGAAACGGACTGGCTTGCAGGGCATTTGTGTTTAAATTTGTGTTTTTAAACACGACTTTTCTTGTTTTTATTTATACAACCTATTGTTTTGTGTTATTGTTATGTTTTGGTTTTTTTTTCCCCTGGTCTTCTTCTTTCTCCCTGAACATTCTCCACCAATTTTGAACAAAAGTAAAGCTTGTACAAACATAAAACTTATTACACGTACATGTGTTTACATAGGCAATAGCGAGTAGCTGAAACCGCCATTTCTTTTGGAATGATGAACATGAGTATCATACATGTACATTAAATAAACCAAATAAACAGTTAGCAAATTCATATCTTGAGAACCACAAATGCTACAAACAAGAACTTTGCAGCATATGAAAGCGCTAGATATGTTTAAAGGCACTCAACACCTTTGGTAATAGACCCTTCCCATGAAATATGTAAATTGCACTAACGTTTTGGTTGGCAAAATGAGGGAAAATCCTGCTGTTTTGTACATATGGCTAATGGGTGCGTGACGCACACACACACATTTCAAGACCCCGCTGATGTCTCGAATCAATTATTTTAAAGAGAATTTACTTCTTTCTCAAAGCGGTTTCTCACACTGTTTTATACTATCATCAATTTTTAGATGCTCTGTGGTTCAATCTTAGGCCAACAAGAGGCATAAAGATCGTAATAGAACATAAACCCTGTAAAATGTGACCAGCAGTAGAACCTTTTGGGTTAACAGCATCTTCAGGTGCGGATCTATGACACCAATTTCAGGGGGTTAATCTGTCAAAGAATGAGCATGCGAGTTAGAAGCCTTTACGGCGTGGGTACATATTCCCGCTTAAGGGCCTGAGAAAATTTTGCATTCTAGATGCTCTGTGGTGCAATCTTAGGCCATTTAGAGGTCTAATGACGAAAGAAACAGAAAAATAAGCCTGCAAATTTTGAGTAGTAAAATTTGGGCCCTTTTCGATTTTGGAAATACTTGCACTTTCAGTAAAACAAAATGAAAAAAGGGTATGTGTAGTTGATTGTTTGCAATGTTTCTACCTAGGGTTTATAGAAAAAGAAAAACAATCTCAGAATTGTCTCAGTTGAATATGTTGTCAAAGGGATCAGAGTTAATAACAGCCTTAGGTGCAGCGTTACCTGGGTGAAACATGACCAATATCGCTTGAACTAGCAATAGAGGCCTCAGAACAACAATGAAGTGAACATACAGTAACTACAAGAGAACTAAAATGTATGGAGATGACATGCACACATACGTGCCCTTATAAGACTTAGAGTTAACAAAAAATGGGGGATCATTCCCCCTCCCCCTTGAATTGATTGAAATGACAGGACACAGTGCATAACTTGAGCCCCATGATAAAGGTGGTCAAAGACATGGGGGATAAGTCTATTTCATCCTTTTAAAGCCATTATACACTTTCGGAACAGAAAAAAAAAAAAAAGTTCACAGATTTACAAATAACTTACAGGGTTTACAGAAGGTCATGGTGAAAGACTTCTCTTGAAATATTATTCCATGAAATGCTTTACCTTTTGAGAAAACATTAAAACAATTATCAATTCTCGTTGTCGACAATTACAGATTTATTTTCACCACATGTCATGGGTTTTCCCGTTATTTTCTCCTGACTCCGATGTCATGTAAAACAATGTCATGAAAATAATTTTTGTCTCAGTGATCATGAGACTAAAATTATTTTAGCATGTAAAAACGTATTTTCATTACATTCTTTTACTCATTTCTAAATAACTAATGTACAGCACCTCAGCAAGTAGTATTCTTAGGGAAGCTTTCTACTATCATTATCTTCAAACGGTGTAAGTTTAATGCAATTATGTGGACATTGTGTTGTGTATTACAAAAAGTACCCAAATCCTTTAAATTTGTTTTTTAATATCTGTTAGTTGACCCCTTTGACATAGTTCCTGTCAAAACTGGCAGTCGAAGTTTCAGATTTCTTGGTTTTGGGTGATCTTGTCTGACCCCTCTTCCTGTCAAGACTGGAAGGTTCACTAAAATCTTACATACGTGTACATCGTATTTCAGGTTCCTATGTTGAAATTTAAGCGTTTATTTGCTTCAACATTCTTTTATATCATTAACTTTTATTTACCATAATTATTTTGAAATTTCAAAGACATCATTACTTACTGTAAATGAAAACATATTTTTGTCAAGAGAAACTTTCAATGCCTAGTATAATTTCATTATTTTAGGCATGTGTGTATCAAATTCAAAGATGACATATTCCCCTTTTCCGTAGCGCTTTAGTTGTTTTGCCTGTTAATGCTTGTCATTGTTTAACGCCTTTGGCCTAGTTTAAGACCATAAATGTACCCCACAATCCTTTGCTTTAGACAACAATTGTTTTAATTTTTTTTACTCATATCTCAAAAACTACAGCACCTCAGCAAGTCACCGTAATCTTCAAACCGTATAAGTTTAGTGTAAATCTGTGTACATTATGTTTTGTGTCCTACAAAAAGTACCCAAACCCTTGAAGGCATACATGTATAAGGCAGCTTGCATATTGTTATTTTTATCAACAGTATCACAACAGAAGCTTTTGACACAGACAAGATGGCTGCAGAATTCAGTATGATGTTTCCACAACATGCGTTCACTGTAGGACAGCAGGTGAGTGTTCCTTTTCATGGTCATATTTTAATTTGTCTTCAAGTAGCAACAAGTTTTTAGGGTAAGTTAATTTAGGGGCCACATCCTTTTCCAAACTGGTGGTTAACTGCTGGTTGTGGTCAGCATATTGCTGGGTACTTCTAATAATGAGCTCATTATCTACAGGTCATCAGTGGACACCTGTCAGGCCCAGTCAGGTTGAAACAAAAGCCCCTTTCCGAGAGAGCAATTTAGCAAGTGTCCCTTGTAGAATGGTTGTAAAATTTTACAAAATCATATCTCTTGTTAAAGGACAAACATTGATGTAGTGTCCAGGGTCACCTGTAAAATCGTGTCCAACATTGCTACGTTTTGTTGGAGGTCCGGACTAGGGGAAGTTTTGCGTGCGAATCATGGTATGGTTTTCGAGTGATGTCAGAGGCCACATCATCTATACACGTGCAATTTAGGAAAATACGTACTTCTTTGTGTGTCCGACATTTCCAAACAACGTGGTGATTTCGGGCCAAGGGAATTTCCCCTACAGCTGACAGTCTGGCACCCACGGCTACACGCAGTTCATTCTGCTGATAAAGAAGTATAGCACGCTAGTAACGATGACAGCAATAAGCACATTTGCGGGATTGGTGATAATAATAAATAATAATAACTATGGGATGGCAGCGCTGTGAGCACCGGCCGCCGGAGGCGAAGTCTAAAAGGACGACCTCTTGGGGTTGAGTTTGTACAGTCGGCATCATCTCGTAGTCTGGTGCAAATGGTACGCTCAAAGCGACGTTGCAAAATCATGTGAGGAGACTAAAAATATGACTTGCATGCTTTGTGCACGTTGTTTTTGAATCGGTGACATATAATTTTGCGTGACTTCCGAGACGAAAAGTACATCAAAATCAACATGTCTTCGACGAAAAAGCAATGTTGCATTTGCAAAACATTTGTAAGTTGTAAGTCCTCTCCAACATTCTACGTGCCTAGCCCCAACTTCAATAATTAGCTGTTTCGATCCAGTCGGAACAGCTATTGTTTTCGTCGAGATTTTTATTATTTTTATTATTATTATTATTATTATTATTATTCTTTGTTTCTCCCTAAATCCCATAGTGTTTGTACACGTTTTTGCGGCAGCCTAATCTCCTAAACCATAATACGAAAGAGTGAGTTTATTATACCAAATTGAAGCTTAGAACATAAGCTTAATTCTTATCGTAAAAAAATGTTAAAATTGTTAATTAATAAGCCTTAATTAAGCTTGTGAATATTTAATTAGCAAACCAAGTTAACACCATATCTCAAAAAGTTGACCGCTGATCCTGAAACTTTTTTCAGCTATACACTAGTGAGGTCCTGTTTATGTGATTTCCTACATAAAATTCTGGACGACGTCACCATGACGTCATGTAATGCACGTTTTGTGTCTGTGCACAAACACAATGGCTCTTGAAGTGTAAACAAACCCAGCTTTCCGAAACATAATTTATTCGATTAAAATTAAATTATATGTTGTACACTTCCCAAAACTGCTTTAGATTAAGATATATTTTATTGATGGTCATTTTAAAAGCATCAGAACTTATAGAAACAGTGTAATTATTTTAAAAAACCTGTATTTCCGGGGATGTATTTTCAAAGATCATGGGTACGGCGTAAAACTTGGTTTGAATAGTCAAAATTGTAAAACTGTTAACTTGACCAGGTCGTTATACCAATTTCAACCGTTGTTATTGCGTTTTTTTTGTTCAATATACATAGATTTCTTACGGTAACCGACTAGCACAAGTCTAAACTTGTTCCCAAAATTTGACAAGCCTGAGCATGGTGCGTCGTAGACCGGGTTCATTTCAGCCGACGAGTGTGGACGACGAAAATAGACCGCCCGGGATTTGGAGTTATTTACGGGTAAAGTCACCTTGTTCGCGCCGGTGACCATTTGCCTAAACTAATTCCAGTATTTCGCGTTACGTTCGGAAATTAGACCATGACAAACAAAAACTCTTTGACAGGAATATAAAAGCAGAGATTTTATTATGCTGACGTTTCTCTGGTGGTTGAGTGGCTCAGTTTTATAGAGCTGCTTATAATAAACAGGCAAAACATTTTGCTTTACAAAATTGCAGAAATTGAGCAGAATACCTGGATTCACAACTTGAACATTAGGCATGGTTAAGCTGCTTTTTGTGTTTAAAAAGCTATTATATAGTTTGGTCCTGGGCCAATGGCTTTTAAAGGAAAGAATCGCAGCGCTTACGTAATCAGGGAACTGTGCTTACGCTAAGCGTATTTTACAGCTTAGCAGGGAATGTGTTCTTCACGTCACAATTCGCATCAAAAAATTTGCTACAGTTGACTAATTGTGCTCAACTCCTGCGAAACTTTCACTGCAAAAACAGTGACTTAAAAATTTGATTTACATTCGCAGGAAAAACCGTGCTTTACTTGTGACAAAAGTAGGCAGGGGCGACTAGTGTGCTTTAGTGTTAAAGTCGCGACTACAAATTATTATTTGAGTCGCGACTACTGTTTTTCTCTACTCCGTTATAATCGTGTCCACACATCGACTACAAAATTTGTCCGTATTTTATCTCGACAAGTGTCGTAGGCAGGTTTGAGGTGCGACTAGTCGAGTAGTAAAATTCACTAGTCACCCATTCGCAACATAATTAATATTGCCTTTGCGGCACATAGCGGCACAAATCTTGAGAATCTGTATTAATTTTATCTCGACAAGTGTCGTAGTTAGTTTTGAGGTTCGACTAGTCGAGTCATGATGGGAACTTGCTTAATGAAAAAGATTCAGTGCTCTGCAGAAGCATTGAATTCTGCGCTTACGTCAAGCGAAATAGACTGCTTATAGCAGGGATTTCTTTTGTTTGTGTGCTTCCAAGTTCGCACATTATTTTCCAAGCTTGCACATCACAGTAAAGCGGAAAATGGTGATCGTAAGCGCAGACTTTGGTGGTCATGAGAACCATGTAATTTTGCCCTGTAAGTAGGTTTGGTAAGGCCTACACTTCAAACATGTAAAGTCAAAAAAGATTGTTAGTACATGAGGGGAAATCTTGTGAAACTGGTCCAATTTGACTCTGCTTCACTGCGTAAGCAAAGAATTGACACATGAGAAGCGCGGATATTATCGCTTACTTAAAGCATATTTCACAGCTTAGCAGGGATATTTTTGCTTGTGCGCGGGGAAACTTATCATATGTAATCTTTGCTTTGAACTAATTGTACAGATATTTCAGCGCCTGCACAGTAAGCGGAGAATGGTGGTTGTATAATAAATGGGCAGAGTTTGGTTGAAGCAGACAGAGCCATAAAACTGGGCCGTGTTCTATAGGGGAAATTATAGCTTGACATTTTGTGACAGTTTTGGTCTCTGCGACGTACACATACAAATACAGAGTCAGATACAGACATTACGGTGCAGAAATCGTGCAATTGAAATGTCTCATAAGAGCGCCCCTTATCGGCAGGAGTAGGAAAATAAAGGAGTATCCTACAAATTAATTATGTGTTTTTAAACACGTAAAATAATATCAAATGGAAGCTTTAGGATGTTTAGCTTAATTCCTATCATAAAACATATTAAAATTATTTATTAATTAACCACCAGTGACCCTCATATGCATATTAATTAGGAAATCTTTGCAGCATCATATCTCAAGAACTTCACGGCCGACTTTTCAACTGTTTGTTTTTAAAGACTCCTTGGGGGTTGGAGATTAATTTGAAAAAACTGTGACCTCAAGTTGACCTCTACTTCCGCGTCAACCGGAAGTGTCACCATATCTCAAGAACTATACAGCAGATTCTCAAAATATTTTCAGTTATAAACTCCTTAGGCATAAAATATTAACCTTAAAAAACCGTGACCTCAAGTTGACCCCTACTTCCTGGTCAACCGGAAGTGGGACCATATCTCAAGAACTATGCAACAGATTATCAATTTTGGTTCAGTTATAGACTCCTTGGGCATTCAAGATTAGTTTGAAACAACTTTGACCCCATGTTGACCTTTACTTCCGGGTCAACCGGCAGTGAACCCATATCTAAAAAAGTACAAAGCTAATGTTCAAACTTCAGTTGCAGACTCTTAGGCAATAAATATTAGCTTTGGAAAACTGTGACCCTAAGTTGACCTCTACTTCTGGGTTAACCGGAAGTGGGACTATATATCAAGATCTACACAACCGATTTTATAGACTCCTTGGCATTGCAGATTAATCTTTGGTAGCTGTGGGCCCATGTTGACCTTTACTTACGGGTCAACCGGGAAGTAAAACCTTATAACAAGAGCTACACAACTTTTTTGAAACCTTTTTCCAGTTATATATTCCTTGGGCAATGAAGCACATAACCCAAGCAAAACAACAAGGAACAGCTTCGTGTTTGTTCACAAACACTTAATGTCTAGTTTTGTTTTGGTTTTCAAAATGAAAATTATAAACAAACATCAAAATGTTATTCTATTTTAAAAAATAAACTGGCAACATAATCTCTCTCTCTCTAGTCGACCGGAGTCGGAATCATGCAAAGTTTTGCCCATCCCTGTCAATCTCTCATTAAGTTGGGAAGATCAGCTGTAAGCACCCCGATGTCCCTGGAAACTACATCTGTATAAGTGAGCCTTTGTCTTCCCCTGTTTCTCCTTCCATGTTTCGGTGACCAGGTGATTAGCTGAGAGACAGGTTCTTTGGTGCTTCTGTATGAATGCCCTGCTAGTCTCAGACGATGATGTTGTATTTTGGTGGATAGTTTTGGTTCTTTACCATACAGTTCTGTATTTGTCATGTGTTGACTCCAGTGCATGTTAAAGCATTTCCGCAGAAGTTTTTTGTAGCACCCATCCAGTTTCTCTTCAAGTTCCCGGGTGACTGTCCATGTATCCGTGCCATACAATATAATTGATTCTACAGTTGATTTGAAGATGGTTAGTTTGGTCTTTCTGTTGAGGCCTGATTGCCATACAGCATTCATTTTGTTGCACGCCGACCATGCCATGCCTATTCTTTTGGTACCTTCCTTTGCTGTCTCTCACAAGGGCACCAAGGTACTTGTAGTTGTCAACTTCATTTAGTTGTACGCTGCTCCTTGTTTTGATGTCAATTTTGTTGTTGATGTTGATGTTGATTGTTAGATATTCTGTTTTTGATTCATTAAGTTTTAGGCACACACTTCCAGCGTGCCTTTCAACATTTCTCAGTAGCTCTTGGCCATTGCGCTGATCATCGCTGCAAAGGCAAATATCATCAGCAAAATCCAGATCACATAGGACTTCTTTAGGGTATCTGGAGCTTCTTCTTTGTGTCACCATTATTCGATTTTTGCAAACCCCTATCCTTAAATCTCTCATGAACTTTTGCAAATGGTGACCCCGGTTCAAAAACTAACACCACTGAAACCACAGACAAGAAATAATCGAAACGACTGACAAGAAAGCGACTTATGAATACAAGAAAATTACATTTATTTTAAATTAATAACTTAACGAAAATTATGTTAAACTCTCTTGGTTCGACTAGTGAATCCTTTCACATTCAGTTTCGGTTATAACACCCTAACTTTTAAAAAAAGCTTGGTGATACACGATCGATTAACTCTTTTACGGAGGAGTTCAACTCCGGAACCTTTCTTATAGATTCAAACACTCTTAAACTTCAATTCAACTTAGTTCAGCTTCAAGTTCGTTTATGATATACACATTGTTAATTACTTGGTAAACAATTGTATCATTACTTCATCACGGAGGAGTTTAACTCCAGAACAGACTTTTCTTATTGATTCAAACAATCTTAAATCTAGTTCAACTTATGGAGTATTCCAGTTTCAGTTTCTTTTACAAGATTTTCAACTTCAATTCTTTCACAAAATCATAGCTTTACATATCACAATCAACTCATCATCACGGAGGAGTTCAACTCCGGAACCTCAGGTAGGTCTACGCTTCCAGATTGCCAAGTACGTCTCATTCGTCTACAACAGTTCGGTGGAATTAGTACATCTTTCGGCCAGCGCCATCTCTCTCTTAGAGTGTGTAATTACTCCTGAACCCACGGCCATGGGTGGTGTTACTGGCGAGATCCTCGGACGGGCTGAGTGTTGTGGTTTTCCCCAAAACGGGAAAAGAGTTCTTCCGACACTGAATTTGTCGGTTTGAAACGATTTTAGAGTTGTGGCTGTCTCCACAAAATTAAATCGGAAAATTTTGAACCTGCTGTTTCAGGCCTTCGGAAAGTTGACGCCGATCTTCACTCTCACACAAATACACCCAGACTTAAACCCACGTCTTCCTCTGTCAAGAGGTTCTTGAGATCTGCCATATGTTTCTTCTCGCACTCACATCCTCACACACCACATTCCAACAACATTCCACAACAAACATACAAAAGGTACGGACAAAGCAACCGATTTTAAACGAAGTAAATAGTAAACAAAACACAAAGCAACCGCAACTAAATCACCTTGTATTGCAAGACTCCATTATAGAAACTCGCGGGAATTTTCTGCGCTCTAACTGGTTAAAAACTTTTTGGGCGAGACCACACGAACGCAAAGGTAGGTTTGTACACTATGCCGAGATGGGTCACGCACGCAAAACAAAATACCAAAAATACCAGTGTTACACTTTGGTTGAGTGTAAAACCTAGTCGCTCTGCTTCTGTGGTTGACTTCCTCATTATGTAGTCCAGCACAATAATTAACAAAAATGGGGCAAGTGTGTCGCCCTGTAAAACTCCTGCTTTGATTTTGAAGGGATCAGTATGGCCGTCAGGTGAAAGAACAATTGCTTCAGTGTTTTTCGTACATGGCTCGGATTGCGCTGACCATCTTCACTGGTATTCCATATGCCCTCAGTATTTTGAACATTTTCCCCCTGTGAATTGTATCGAATGCCTTTCGAAAGTCGACAAATGTTACCATGAGGGGAAGATTATGGATAACTGCTTCTTCCATTATGCGCCTCAGGGCTAGGATGTGTCCAACAGTACTCCTACCTTTCCCTAAATCCATTTTGGTTCCATCTTAGCTTCTCTTCGATGGGGCTTCTGCATCTGTTTAGTATAAGTCTATTGTATATTTTGGCTGCAATAGGGGTTAGGCTTACCTCTGTAGTTGGTGGCCAGATTAAGGTTGCCCTTCTTGGGTAGAGGGACTATGCCGCTTCTTGCAAATTCGAGTGGTATTTGTGTTGAGTTTAGTATGAAGTTGCAAAGAGATAGAAGAATAACTTTGAACTCTCCAATTTGCCAGAATTCCAGTGGAATTTCATCAAGGCCTGGCGCTTTGCCTGCCTTTGAAGCCTTTAAAACCGCGTTGAGCTCTTCCATAGTGAAACTCTCGGTAGATATTTCTAGGTCACAGTCGGAAATGGTTTCAATGCTTTCACTGTCGTCTAGTATTGAAGGTTCTTCTCCCAGTAGCGCTTCAAAATTATCTTTCCACTGTTTCTGTCGTTCCTCCGGTGTATTGCAGGCTGCTGATGGATTGTTCTGATTGAAGTTGTCAGTTACTTCATCGAATCTTTCTTTGTAGTAGTTACTTTCTGCTGTTTTGTAGGAGTCGGAGAGCTGGCTTTTTAGTTTTTGTACCTCGCTTTGTTCGGTTGCCATTTGCAGTTGTTCTCTCGCATCGACAACTGATTCATTGTTGTACAGGGTTGCTGCCTTAGTTCTCCGCTTCCTTTTTGGGAGAAGTTTAGGGGCCACCTCTTTATTTGCTTGTACCAGGTATGTGTACTCTTCACATGGGTCTGTGGTGTTGATTGAGAGTGCACAAAATCGTTCCTCTGCAATTCTGCATCTGTTCGAAGAACTTTCCAGTCTAGCATCATTCTTTTCTGAGTCGATTGTTTTGGTGCTCTTAGGCTCAATACTATGCGGCAGGTGAGGATCGATGATCTGAGCCTACACTTCTGAATGAGCTGTAGGCTTCGATGTTACGAATGCTATTTTTCCATTTAGTTCTCACCAAGATGAAATCTAACTGTGCATGGTAGCCTGATGGATATGTGAATGTCCAGTTTGGAGCTTTGGAGTTTTGGAGCCCCTGCAAGCCGTCTATCAGCAGTTCCCCTCCCCGGGGGGTTTAAGGGAACAGCATCATTAGCTCTTACATCAGTAGGAGGGGGTCCACAGATGGCTCCGGTTTGATCAGGGGCTTTAACCCTGGTGCTGTTTGGCTTACTCATCATGATTCTTCCGCTGGCTAGTATAACTGTCTCCTCGCCACTGGATGACAGTTGTGGATGCCGTTGGCTGAAGAAATGTTCAGCTCATCCGCCTTTTGATGGCTTTGTCTCCATCACGGGAACCACTGCCCTACTCAAGCGCTCTTCTGCCCGGAGTCGTTGGCACTTCTTGAGGAAAAGAACATTGCCTTTTGGGTTTCCCCTCATCCGCCCTAGGACAATATTCTCTGCCCATCTGGTCTGCTGCTAGGAGCTTATGACTCAGCGAGGCCCAGCCACTTAACCCATAGTTGGGGGATTTGAGATCGGAGTTACCTTCTCCTAGGAAGGCTGCCTTCCAAGGCTGATGAGCACTTCCTACCCAGAGCAATCCGGGGACTCGCCTTTCACACCTCTGCCCACAGTTCGCAACAGGGGTCGGCACGTGAAGCCGGGCAGAAGGAGTTTGATTAGGAGAGGCTATTTGAGATGCTTGACTCTTGTGGGATTTTTCAATGGATGAAGGGCAGCTCAATTCCCAACACCACCCCAGTCATCCTAACCCTTCAACATAATACACGTCCTGAATTTAACAAAAACAAACAATATTGTCCAGATACGACAAAACTAAGTACAACCCGAGGCCTGGCTTACACTGCATCCAATCGTGAAAATATTTTTGATGTGATAGTCACCATTTTTAAAAACCCTCTCAAAAACGCAACGAAAACAAAGCCACTCTTTTCAAGAGAGGGTATTATTGATAACCATTATTCAAGTTCAACCACCATAAAAATACAAGCATTCATTTCCACAATAGTTTGGTATCGAAACTGACCTGAATACGGAGAATAAGGGGATTTTGAGCATCATAATCACTCCAAAAATAATACCAGCTATTCTTCCATACGTGTATACACACGTAGCGTGCCGTGTAGTTTATTATTGTATCGTCTGATTTCGCGGAGTAATATCATCAGCATCACTTGGGACTACGTCATAAAAGTATAATTAAAATATATCATCAAGTTTTAAAACTAAAATAGATGCATTGTACTTTAAAATTACTCTTTCAATAACGAGTAAATATTGATGACGTCATCATTTGGCTTAAAACAATACAATAAAGTCCCCAAATTGAAGGGACTATTTCTTCTAAATGGCGGAGCACTCCTGGCATTTCTAATGGTTGCTAGGTAAGAACAGGGTTGAAAGGTCAACAGCATGAGTGAAACAAGTTCGAACACGAACGATTTTATACATTTTTTGACAATTTTTGTTTTGCTTTTATGTTCTATGTTCTTATTCATCAAATGTGAACGAGCATATTTACTATAAACTGGGTAGTTTTTTTTTTAAATTTTGGGTCGTGGGGTTGTTGCAAATGTGTCAAATTTGCACTGGCATCAATATCCCGGATGTGTGACACGGGCAAGAGTGCAAACTTCATTCATAAAGTCCGTTATGCAAATATCCGTGTCAGGGTCTTACAACCGAAATTTCCTCTGTTGGCGAAAATGTGATTCTTTAGATTTCGCAGCACTTTACATGCTGTGGCGACCGGTGTGAGAAGCATTGGGCCTACTTCATATGTAAATATTTTGTTAATGCTCTACCGCTGTGCTGGTACGCATGAAAAACAGTCTACTTCACTAATTTGCATATTCCCTATGCCGCGAGGCAATAATGCTAAGACTTTCACACACAATAGCGCCTTCCATCATCCTACCCACAACGCCCCGCGACATGCTTGCCACGGAGTTGTCATCATTTTTCTCTTAGCCGCGAGTGGGTAAGGACGTGATAAACCTGTGTCCACCAGTTCACCGTTTTTGTGATAAAATGAAAACGCCTTATCCTTTGCTGAGAGCTTTTTATAAAGACTAGAAGTTGTAGAGTTATAGTTGTTGTAGAGAGTGTGAGAAATAAAATAGTTTGATTTCATTGAATTAAATAATGAGCAGTGTAAAGAAATTGAGTAGGGCTTCGACTGTCAATACTGGGGTTGTGTCCGTTCCCCCCGGACAGTCGGAGCTCTCAGAGGGCTGCACCGGCGACACTCGGTCGCCTGGCTCGCAGCCCTTCAGCTGACTTCCGCAGCCTCGAAATGAAATGGCATTGTGTAGTTTATATGTAAATCGTTGTCATGTTGGTGCACACGAACTATTGTGGACAATGTTTTGGCATTCATTTACAAAGGGTTAAAGCATTTATAGGCCTATGGCCTCTATTATAATTTTAGTTTTCGTAAATCTGTTGTAATGATGGGATTGATGAAAATTCTGACATAATCTGTCTAATAATACCATGGAGGAAGAAATAATACTAAGCTTTACACTGTCAATTTGCCAATACATTACACATTATTTTTTCTAAAAATGATGGTTAAAAATTAATAATCGAACCCATATAGTATCTCCTTTTTACCGATATTAAGGGGCTCTTTGCTGCAGTTGCGTCGCTGATAGTTGTCATCGGCAATCTGAGTCTACCAGGTAAAAGACCGCAAGACTAAAATAATGTAGCGCCACTCATTTTACTCTAAATCACGGGCAATTTATACGTCAAAACGTACACCGCTATAACTATAAGCACGTAATGGCGCAATGTATTTAAGTTTGCGATGAACTTTTACTTTGCGACCACTAACATGTCATCGCAAGATTGTCATCGCTAAATAAAACTTTGCGACGAGTATATTCATCGTTAAGTTTTAGTGAAATCGTCGGCTAAAAATCCATCGCTAAGTTGCGATGGATTTTAGATTTAGCGGCATGGCGGATCGACGCTCTGACTATGCGCTGGGAGGGGCTGATGGCGTATGCCTACCCGCCCATCTCCCTCATTCCACGAGTGCTGACAAAGATCAAGCAGGATTACTCCAAAGTTCTCTTGATCGCCCCGTTTTGGCCCCGACAGCCCTGGTTCCCTCGGCTGATCAGGCTCCTGGTGCACAGGCCGGTGGTTCTCCTGCAACAGTGGTTACTCCGGCTGCGGGGGATCTGCACCTGACGTGCTTGGAGCTGTCATGAGATCCATGGGAACCGGCCACGAACAGCTGTTTGTGTCCATGGTTCCGCCATTCCGACCAGCATCCCGCGATACGATCGCGTGTTGGATAGCTCTGTGCCGGTGTGAGTCTATACAAATTAGTAATTCGCCTCTATTGGTAAGTAGAGTGAAGTAGACTCCCCCCCACAGAAGTGTGGATGGGGTCTACGAACGAATACTTACCGGTAGAGTATCCCTCCCTCCTTCCCCACATACTCCGTCCTTGGGTGCTTACATTTGGTAGGGCTCATTGAAAGAGCGTAATTCCGTGGCAAGCATGTCGCGGGGCGTTGTGGGTAGGACGGTGGAGGGCGCTATTGTGTGTGAAAATCTTAGCATAACTGACTCGTGGCATAGGAAATTTGCAAATGAGTATTTCGACTCTACCGATACGTATTCTTTCGTAGACCCCATCCACACTTCTGTGGGGGGGGGGGGGGGGGGGAGGGATTTATTGTACGACACACAACAAAACACACGTGGAAAACATTTTGTTTCAGAATTAAATAAATTATGGGAGTGGGTCGTATTGTATACCAGTCCAGGTAAGACGTTTTTCAGGTCAACAGTCATCGTGGAAGACTATAACAGGATGTCATTCTGTCCACACTCCGTGTTAAAAGATTAACCCTAACTGGTGTAGACTGAGACCGTTCCGCTGGACTGTCTAAGTTTTGGGGTTTAGATCTGATCCGGTTTTTGGTGTTTTTTTTTGCGTTCAGACGCAAAAGAGTTGAACCAGAACCGGTCTAAGTTGAGTTAGACCAGTTTTAGTGCGGCATGTGAACGAAAAAAAAACACACATCCAGCTAAACTCACAACAGATGACCCACGTTATGGTTCAATGCACACGCCTAACCAAAGATAAACCATATCGGGTTTAAAGCACTGGACACCTTTAGTAAATATCAAAAACCAGTATTCTCACTTGGTGTACTCCAATTTACATTGTATGCGTAAAATATCAAACCTTTTAACGGGTCGCTCAATTGGTCATTGAATTTGCAAGAGATTAATGAAAGAAAATACACCCTTGTTGCAGTGTCTGCTTTCACTGCTGAAGTCTTTTATTATTTGAGAGCGAAATTACATCTTCCTCAAAAACTATGTTACTTCAGATGGAGCAGTTTCTCACAATGTTTTATACTATTAACAGCTCACCATTGCTCGTTACCAAGGAGGCTTTTATTCTCATAATTATTTTGAGTAATTACCAATACTGTCTAGTGCCTTTAGTGGTCGGGTGGCATGGTTGGCGTGTGCGTAAAGCGCTCGCCTCTTACCAAGGTGACCCCGGTTCGATTTCTGGCCGGGGCCATATGTAAGCTGAGTTGTGCGTTGGTTCTCTGCTGTGCCACAAGGGTTTTCCAGACCATCCGGTTTTCCTCCCTCGGGAAAAATCAAACACTTTCGATCTTGGCTGTGCTCTGTGGTCATAATGGGTTGATGTGGCTGGCAGCCAAAGGTGCCCTTGCTGCATGCCTGCTTCTCGAACACATTGTAGCCGCGTCTTCGCAATTCAGCTCTTAGCTGCGAGTAAGGGTGATTAGCCCCCCAAATTATTATTATATTATTATTATTATTTAACTCAGTGCAATCTGAATGCAAGGGGAACATTTTGTAACGACCACCCACCCATTGCTTGCGAAGTTTAGCCGATTTCTGTCTGAACAGAAATAAAAAAATATCACATCTGGTTAGTTCACATCAGATGTCTGCTGACCTTTTTTAAGGTCACTGGATGCATACATACGCCTCAAAGAACACAAAAACTTGTGTTTTTTATTGAGGTTATTTCCATCTTGTTCACCTGTAATTTAGGTCCACTTTCAAAAAATTCTTGCTGAATACCATTCGTTCGAATTTGTAAAAAACGCTACATTTGAAGCCATGTAAGATCATTGAGGCAGTTGGTCAGATTATTTGTGCTTAAAAATCAACAAAACAATAAACGAAACGACCAGACGGTGGTTTTAGGAGTATCCAGAATTTTACAGATCAGGAAAAATGTATTAGTCTCCTGAAATTAATAACTCGTCTGAAATCATTTCTTGCCATTAAAACATGTAGCTCTTTATAACAAATTTCCTTTTGGCAAATAATAACCATGTCTTACTCATCAACCCATAGGAAAATTTGTTATGGGTAGAAATACCTTCTCAGAGATGCTCTGTATACAGTTTTTAAAAGTACATTGATCCACAACAAAGTTGATGTGAAAACAAATGTTGAGAGTCATGTCCAAAAAGGCGTACAATTGCCTGCAGAAATACAAGGAATAATATCATGCAGAATAGCTCTGTATAAGGAGTTCAATCAGGGAAATTTATTTTTTGCAGTGTTTTTAGTGTCAATATCCTTTTGGAAAACAAAAAGATTGACATTTTGCGACTCTTTCAGACGAGCGGATAGCATCAGGATACTGGGAAAAATGCAAGGAAATTAAATAAAGAAATTATATTAAAAACGAAATTAAACAGCGAAATTAAACTGATTGCAAAATTTGAATGTTGCCTTTTCAGCTTGTTTTCAACTACAGTGGGAAAAAACTTCTTGGCCTGGTATGTAAAGAACTGGAAGGTGAGCTCATTATATGTTTGTAATTTTGTCATCCTCCTTGTCTGGTTCTCCATTATATTTGTTTTAAAATAGTTCTATTAAAATACCAATGACGTCACGGAACACCAAAGCGTCCCTAGTGATCGTTTTAAAATGTTTAAAAATTTACTTTTTGAAGATGTGTGTGGTGAAGTTTTTTGTAATCACTTCAAAATTGCATTGGACCCCCTCAGTTAAATATTAAGCTCATTATGGCTAAAACAAAAGAAATGTTGTCCGAGCAATAACTTGAAAAGGACTTGGCGTGTCAACTCCAAACTTAGTTTTGGATTAATCATAAGATCCCCCTGAAGCATCTCGTTTTTGGACCCCCTCAGATAAATATTAAGCTTATTATGGCTAAAACAAAAGAAATGTTGTCCGAGCAATAACTTGAAAAGGACTTGGCGTGTCAACTCCAAACTTGAGTTTTGGATTAATCATGAGATCCCCCTGAAGCATCTCGTTTTTTGGACCCCCTCAGTTAAATATTAAGCTTATTATGGCTAAAACAAAAGAAATGTTGTCTGAGCAATAACTAAAAAAGGACTTGGCATATCAACTCCAAACTTGGTTTTTGGATTAATCAGCGAATCCCCCAGGAGGACCCACTTAGTTAAATATTAAGCTCATTATGGCTAAAACATGCTAGCCACGAAGTCGTCCTCTTTTCTCTTAGCCACAGTTGGGTGAGGACTTAAGTACTTCTGTGTCCAACAGTTTACTGTTTTTTAAAACACCTTACTTTTATACCTGAGATCTGAAATAAAGACTGAGATTGAAGATAAAGAGTTGTCGCTTAGTTGAAGTGTTGAAGATAAAGATCGTTGATTAAATGAGTAGTTCAAGAAAATTTGGGAGGGCTCCGACTATCGGAACTGGGGGTACGTCCATTCCCCCGAGACAGTCGGTGCTCTTGGAGGGCTGCGCCGGTGACACTCCGTTGCCAGGCTGTGCCGGTGACACTCTGTCGCCGGGCTCGCAGCCCTTTAACCGGCCCCACCGGAACATTCCGAGCCCTCGGCGGCTGTCAATTGCCAAAACTGAATTGCGCCTTGTCCAGCGGGACATGACTCGGGTGCTGGGCCATCCCGCCGAGAAATCCCGCCGAGAAATCTGAGGATCCTCCTGCTGAAAGCCAATCATTCAAGCGAAGGACAGGCCCGACTCCGAGGAATGGAAATAATTTTGCAGCTTTGCCACATGATCGTGTCTGCAGTGACCGTATCAAGAGCATTATGTTTGTGACAATTTGGGATACTTGCTCCAAGTGGACGGAGACTTATTATCGATTCCCCGCGGAGGACTTCGATAGATATTTTTCAAACCCAGTTCTGCCGGACTCAGCGTCAGATAAATTGCCCCCGATAGGGGTACAGCTTCTTCCAAACTTCCCTTTGCAGACAAAGCCCAAGGGAAGATGGGAGAGGTAGTCAGGAAGATGGTCTCAGCGTCACGCTTTGGCATGCGCACATCGTCCTTTCAACTTCTGAGTACCTGACACTAGTCGGCGTTGAGGACTGGGCAGTTCCGGCAGACATGATGGTAGCTGCCCTCCATTGTCTAGACAACGGGCTGTGTACCGTTCTGGACCAGTTTGCAAGGGTTTTGAACCTAGCAACATCGACCCGAAGGGCGAGCGTCTAAGACGCGCTATTCCTTCTGTCCGCAGGTGCACGACAAGCGTCTCAATGCGCTCCCTCAGATGGGGAAGGACCTGTTTGCGGGTAAATTTCAGGAGTCCATGGAGTCCGAGGCTAAACGTCTTAAGGCCACGGACGAGATGAACCTGAGGAAACCACAGGCCTCTACGCCACAGGCGAAGAAGGTGAGGGTGATCGGGCACCACTTTGGAGACAAGGGGTGATGATTTTCAAATACCTCGACGATTGGCTAATCGTGGGTCGTCAAGGGAGTTGACAACAGCAGCGCTCAAGATAACTTTGCACCTCACGTCCGACTTAGGGTTCTCCCTCTCAGGTGCCCACTTTCGTCGAGTCTGCCCTCAACTTTCAGAAGGGGCTGGTGTTGAACTTGCGTCAGGCGTGGCCTTTTTCCCTTTGTGCTTTGTGCTTCCTTCGGGCAGCGGCGGCACTGGCGCTGGCCTGGCTCAGATTCCTGGGCCTTATGGCCAGCAGCGGGCCCAGTCGGGTCGCGGCTTTCGTGCGTCCGCCCCCCGGTATCCCGGGGCGTGGCGGAAGTGACTTCCCTGTTTCCAGGGGACCTCCCGCCGACGTACCCATGGGAAGGCCGCCTTCCTCGAATCAATCGATACACCTGCGTGGGGGCGAGCTTGGACCTTCGGGACGCTTACCTACACATTCCCATCAGGGCCGAACACCGCAAATTTCTGCGCTTCCTCTACAACGGAACGCTCTACGAATTTGTGGTGCTCCCCTTTGGTCTGTCCACCTCCCCTCGGGTTTTCACCCGTGGTGCGGGCGATCGGGGCAGCACTTCAGAGGCGAGGACTGCTGATTTTCCAATACCTCGACGATTGGCTAATCGTGGGCCGATCGCTGGAGGCAACGGACGCGGCGCTGATGATTACTTGGTGCCTCACTTCCAGCCTGGGGTTCCTGGTAAACATAGAGAAATGGCACCCGATCCCCTCTCAGGTGCCCACCTTTCTCAGTGCGGCTCTCGACCTTCAAAGGGGGCTGGCCCGCCCTTCGGCGGAACAGGTACAGAACCTGCGTCAGTGCGTGGCCTCTTGACTTCGGGTGGCGCCGGCGGTGGCTTGGCTCAGATTACTGGGCCTTATGGCCAGCATGGTAGATCTGATTGATTTTTGCAGGCTGAGGATGAGGCCTATCCAGCTCCATCTCCTCTCCTACCTTCGGCCCAGCCGTCATTCAGTCAACCTCCCGGTGCCTACCACGCCTTAGCTGACCCCCCAACTCCAATGGTGGGTGGAGGACGCCAACCTCACACGTAGTCGAGTGTTCCGCCCGCCCCGACCGTCAGCCACCGTTGTCAACGCCCACATCAACGTCCTGGAAATGCTGGCGGTCCGAAATGCCCTCTAGCACTTCCGGGCACAGTTAGTGGGGCAGGCCGTCCTGGTGCGCTCCGACAACCACGGGGGCAATCACCAAGGGGGCACCCGATTGGCCCGGCTGTGTGCACTAACCTGGGACCTAATCCACTGGTGCATGCAGCAGGGGATCGCCCTGTCGGCGGTGTACATACCAGGGAAGGAGAATATCACGGCCGACACTTGCTCCCGGGGCTGGATCGTCCCGACAGAGTGGTCCCTCCGCCCCTGTGTGGCCCAGTCACTCTTCCTGCTAATCGACCGGCCTCATGTGGATTTGTTCACCTCTCAGACGAACAATCAACTGCCGATCTACTGCGCCAGGGGTCCCGACCCCGGGGCATGGGGGATCGACGCTCTGACTATGCGATGGGAGGGGCTGTTGGCAAGCGCCTACCCGCCCATCTCCCTCATTCCACGGGTGCTGACAAAGATCGAGCAGGATCACTGCAAAGTTCTCTTGATCGCCCCTTTTTGGCCCCTGGTTCCCTCGGCTGATCAGGCTCCTGGTGCACAGGCCAGTGGTTCTCCCGCAACGACCGGACCTCATATACCAGCCCGTATCCGGAGTGGTTCATCCGGCTCCGGGGGATCTGCACCTGACGTGCTGGGCGCTGTCACGTGATCCCTCAGAGCAGCGGGCCTTTCGAGACGGGCTGCGGAAGTTGCCGCCCAGTCCCGGAGGGCCTCAACTCGAAGAGTTTATGACTGCCGACTACGCCATTTCTTTAAATGATGTAGGCGGCGAGCTATACGTCCCGCCGATACTTCTGTAGAGGAAGTCGGGATTTCCTCCTATATCTTTTTGATAGCGGGCTGGCGATGGCCACGGTAAAGAATTACTGATCGGGCATTGCATCGGTCCACTGGGGATTTGCCGACGGTTCGACGGTTGCGGATAACCGGGCGATTGGGCAGCTGACTAAGGGGATGTTTGTCACCCGTCCCCCTGTGCGCAAACTGGTCCCATCCTGGGACCTCTTTAGCGTACTGTCAGCGCTAACCAAACCCCCTTTCGAACCGCTGAGTGGAGCCACATTGCTGCACTTAACGGTCAAAGTGGCCTTTTGGTGGCGGTCGCTACGTCTCGCCGACGTAGTGAACTCCACTCCCTTACAGTGGCGGCAGGACACATCTGGTGGGAACCCGGAAGAGTCCGCCGGATTCCTTTGGGGGGGTTTCTGGCCAAGAACCAATCTGGTTCATTCGAACCCCCAGACATCTCTGTCGCCTACCTTAAAGCCTTTTTGGCGGTTGCGACCGACAAACTTTGGTGCCCGGTACGGGCATTAAAGTGGTACATCGATCGCACAAAGTTAATCCGAACCGGACGGTTCCACCATTCCGACCAGCATCCCGCAATACAATCGTGCGTTGGATAGTTACAGCCATCCGCTCGGTGCCGGGCGGATGGCCAGCAACCGAAAGTCCGGTTCTTGCCCATGAAGTACGGGGAGTGTCGGCCTCATGGGCTTTCTTTAAAGGTGTCTCCATGAGTGAAATAACAAGGGCGGCCTCCTGGAAGAGCCCGTCCACGTTCTCCGACTGCTACCTGAAGGACCTTCTGCAGGTGGATGGGAGAGCGGGTAGAGCGGTGTTGCAGGCGGCCAGCCAAGCTGCAAAGCCAGAACAAGCTCCACCTCGTCAGTCAAGTGTTTAGGTGAGTTTGTCCACGGTATTACAGTGCTAACAATACTTATTAATGTATTGTTCACCTGTGGGGACGACACCCCCTGTACTTTTGGGCATGGACCACTATCGGGCCTAACGGCCGCGAAGCGTTCTCTGAACTTTTGAGCGCCGGGGTCTCACGCCCCCTAAAGAAATGCAGTAGCACCGCGTATACCCACCGCCTTTCCTCGTTGCGAGTCTATGCAAAATAGTAATTTGACTCTACCGGTAAGTACTGTAGAGTGAAGTAGACTCCCCCCCCCACAGAAGTGTGGATGGGGTCTACGAACGAATACTTACCTGTAGAGTATCCCTCCCTCCTTCCCCACATACATGTCCTTGGGTGCTTACATTTAGTAGGGCTCATCGAAAAGAGGACGACTCCGTGGCAGGCATTTCGCGGGGCGTTGTGGGTAGGACGATTGTGTGTGTGTGAAAGTCTTAGCATTATTGCCTCGCGGCATAGGGAATATGCAAATTAGTAATTCGACTCTACCGGTAAGTATTCTTTCTTAGACCCCATCCACACTTCTGTGGGGGGGGGGGGGATTTCTTTGGGACAAAATGGTAGCATTCACAAAACTGCTCACAAAACTCAAGGGTGGTAGAAGTGTTCTCAGTGACCTTCGTGTACACGTTCTTAGCAATTATCACATATTGGTATGCAATTTTTAGGAATGTTCAAATTTTGCAAAACTTGTCTCTGTTAATAATGTGTATGTTTAACTTTTTAGCGGCCGATGTTTCCATGCTCAAAGGAGAAAAATCATCACAGAAACCATTGAAGGTATTTGATTTTTTCATTTTAAGCTATGTATGCAGGATCTTTCAGTAAGTTCTTATGCATGCATTTATTCTGCACATATTTTGTTCACATTTAGGTACATTGGTGTATCTTGTACGTTTTACAAACTGCAGGGTAATGACCGGGTTGGTGGCTGGCGCTGTTGAGCTGGAGGTGAGGTCCGTTAACAGCTATTCCCAGTAATAAATACCTTTTTAACAAAAGGAACAGCTAAAATTGTCAAAATTGTCTGACTATTCTCGGCGATACAATGTACTTCCAGACATGTTCAGGGGCCATATTTTAGCTTTTGATGGTTCCAGTCTCTTTCGTGCGTTAATCTTACTGATACTTTGGCATCATTGACTCTTTAAAATAATGGGGAAGGTACATGTTTGGTAACTACTCAAAACAAATATTAACTTAAAAACTGATTTGGTAGCAACCATTGGAGAGCTTATGATAGTGTAACACTTAAAATGGGTGTCACTTGTATTACGGTATTCTGGCTAGTAGAATAAATAACTAAAACTCAAGTGTAGATTCTCCTCTTTGGGCTGTAGATACAGAGTGGTTTATTATCACTGTATTGCTTTACAAAGATAGGCCTACCAGTCGAGAAGTAGCAGGAAAGGCAGAAAACACTGGATCGGGCCACAGTGCGAGATTTTGCACTGGGCTAACCAGGAGGGTCTGTCTATAAGTACAGAATAGTATACACATAATGAATGTTTATGAGTGCAATGGTGCGAATATGTTCATGAGTTGAAAGATGGAATGTTCTATTCAACGAGGCGGAGCCGAGTTGAATGGAACATTCCAGCTTCATTCCAGAAAAACATTCATTATTTGTTTTATATAACATCCAAGTAGAACTTTGTCATTTTGATTGAAAGAAACAACTTTCAAAACAAACAATTTCAACTGTAGAAGCCGAATGCTAGTAATTTTACTATGCCTTCTTGCAGTAACACCTGCTGCGTTACCAAAGACACGCGCACGCAGTGATGTTTTTACTCAGCTTTTTCGTTCCATCCGAAAAGTACCATTGCACGCTGGCAGCGTGCCAGCGTGCAATGGTACTTTTCGGATGGAACGAAAAAGCATGGCGAGTGACTCAGCGTGCAATGGTACTTTTATTTGCTATCACGTGACGGACAATCCTCCAATCAAATGGCAAGGATCTGCTTGGGTGTTATATAAAGAAGAATAATCTAAAGATGGAACATAGGGGCATTTTATACTTAAGTTGTGGGGACAGACTAGGTGGTCATAAATGTCGTAAATTTGTCAAGTCCCAGACATGGTCAAGACAACCAGTCTACTGGTGTCTGGGTGGGGCATAGATTTATTTAGGATGGGTGCTTGTGAGATTGGGGGATGTGCCTGGGGTAAAAACCAAATTACCAGCTTACAATAGTATAAACCATTGTGGGATATGACTCCCTCTGAAGTAACGTAGTTTTTAAGAAAGAGGTAATTTCTCACTAAAATATTAAAAGACTTCTAGCTTTTATTCCTATCTGAAAGCACACAAATTCGTCCAACAAGGGTGTTTTTTCTTTCATCATTTTCTCGCAACTTCGATGACCAATTGAGCCCAAATTTTCACAGCTTGTTATTTTATGCTTATGATGGGATAAACCAAGTGAGACCACTGGTTCTTTGACAATTACCAAACGTGTACAGCAGTCTTAGCCAGGAATTTGGAAAGCGGGAGTGCAAACTGAAAAAGTGGGAGTGCAACCTAAAATCACTAAAAAAAAAAAAGAAACCTTGTGTGCGTAGCACACATGACGAGTGCGCAGCGCCTAGTCTGTCTCACCCCCTCCCCCCCCTATTAAGGGCCCTGGAAGCTCTGGCTACTGTAGGTGCTCTCTGGTGGTTTCTGATGCATTTCTGGTGCCTATTTCTCTGTTATAAGTAAACTATTTTGATTTACTTTTTGTTTTGTTTTCAACTCGAAAATGAGAGGCTTTAAAGCACAGATATTGTAAAGGTGATCGACGTCCACTATTTTTGCTCCTTGTTTGCAACAAGGATCAAACATTGTAACAAAGAAGATGCAAATAACACATGAATCATTTCATACAGATTACAACCAAGTCTACTTGATCTGTGTTTTTCAATAAAGACTTGCACAGTTCAATTTACAATATTATGCCAATCCTTCGTTTTTGTCTCACTTTAGTCACATGCCAGTTTGACCATGGAGCTATTTCTACCTCCATGGTTTGACAAGGTTTGTATTTGAACTTTAAAACAAATACACATTATTAAACTCTATAAAATGTTTCTGGGGCAATATTAGGCCAGTTCAAAGCAGTTACTTGGACCATGGAGCTTGGACCCATTTAGCCCAAAATGATTTAAAAGTGATACAAATAATGCAGTACAAGTTTGCTGTCAACGAAATATTTTTGGGCATGTGTTACTCTTGATACAAATTTTTGCTTAAAGACTAAACAAAAATGAAGAGGTATTGAAGGAATTAAGAGTTATCATTTACTAATGTTAATTTTCTATCCATTCTTGTCCATTCGATTTCAGAACTATAGGCCTAAGGTCAAGAAGCTGATAATAGTTTTTGTATTTATTTCAAACAAATCACTTAATTTATGTAAAATAATGATTCACACAAGTATTTGCAACCAATCAAAACATCAAGAGTGATTTACATGTACCATAACTGTTTGCTTAATTTAAACTGACCGATCATGGTAATTAATATTGTCCTAAGTATTTGTTTAGGTTTCATAACGGTTAAGTCTTATAGCTTGTTTAATTGTTGAAACTGTGTCAAAGGCAATTTGTAAACAGTCTGAGGAGAATAAATAACAAACAGTTACGAAAGACAGTGCCATTTAAGTAGTTCCACTGGGCAAAAACGTACTTGAGATTTGAAAAGAAACATGAACCAGTTTTTGAACCTTTCGAGCGGAAAATAAACATGGTTTTGTCAACTGCATTAACACCCGAGATATGCAAACATTGAAATCCAAAAAAGTCTTGATGTTTCAAACAAACTCTACAATGAACAAACGATGTGCTCTTGAATTTCTAGAAGGAAAAAAGATCGTCATGTTTGCCGCCGTCGAGTTGGGAAAAACTGCGGAACCAATTTACAAAGCAACTGCAGAATGTAAAAGGTGCACTGCGCCGCGTGTCACTCAGTTACCGATACTGACGTCATAGTAAAAAAATCCAGATCGCGATGGTTTGTAGGATCGTGTAGATGAGATTGGTACCTAAAATAATCTAAACGAAAACGCGTGTGAATTCGCCTCTATCATACCATGCGTGCGTGGAGTTCATGCTGCCTGTCGATGACGACGACTGACCGTTAAAACAAAAATTCTGCATGTCTCGCTTGCGTTGTGTAATTTGCACGTGCGTTGTGTAATGTGTGGTTTGTGTGTTGTGTTTTGTGTGGTCGCAATGTGGTCAGCGCTTTCGAGGCAACTTCGAGCGATTGTTTTATGGTTGCGTTGTTGAAATTTTGATTCAAAAAGAAGAAGTAAATCTGGTAAAACCAAATCTTATTTTACTCACTGTTGTTTTTAAACTGCTCACAACAAAAAAATAATGAAAGAAGTTCAGTAATTTTCACTGATATTATTAGACAGCACGGCTTCAACCAAGCCGTGCGTCAAAATTTTGCCCAAGTTTTCAGCCCAACTGGCCGTGCCAACACGACGTGCACGGCTCGCTAGCTAACACGTTGGTGTACAGTGCCTTTAAGTGCCCTCACTTGGGTCAAAGGAGGCAAATGATCCTCAGCGTCCATGTAGCATGTCGCTGTAAACAAGACTATATATGGACAAATGAGTTAATACGCGAGCACCTGTTGCATCAAATTTGATACATTTGAAGCGCATACACACTTGTGCGCGAAGTTGCAATGAAACCAAGATGAATAAAAGCATATTTGATACAGTGCAAAGCGCAAACTATTTGTGCACAGTGTATGCTGGTTTAGAGGCCACTTAGTTGATGTTTTCCAAAGCCGGTCCTTTATCATCCTTTAATACATCCCCACATGATCGTACTTTGATCAATCAGAGGCTGGAAACTGTCCAAGGTATTTAGTAAAATCTTTGAGAGTGTTTGGTGCGTGCTTAAACATTACTTTGTAACTCCATCATGTCAACATGCCAATAGGTATCAACCCTTACTGTGCATGTAAACATTTAAGATGTTCAAAAAGATAATTACTTGTTTGTTATTTTGTGACAAATAAGGAATCAAATAAAAGTTTGATTATTTATGTCACTATGTGTAATTTTTATAAAGTCAAATAAAGCACGTGTCTATTTCATTCACTTACCCAAATAGCCACTACTTATGCATATTTCATAGCCGACAGGCTAATTCACTAGAAAAATTGACAACCAGAGGGCGCCCTCTCGCGCCCACCCAGCATGCTACGCAGTAGCTCCGCCAAATACGTCCTTCTTCTTCTAGCGACCGTACGTGGTAGACGTGAGTTTTTTCCACCCTCTTGCTTTAGCTAGAGTACTTGTACGTTCGCTTTATTCCTATAAGATTACAACCAGTTCATTAGTAGAGTTTTCAGTCATTTTGAGTGACGTTTTGGATGAGCCCGAGACGTTTTTCTGTTACACTTATCCCCGAATTCTTGAGAATTATTGCATGATTTGCTAAGATACATATTCTGAATTCTGCTGAGACCAAAGCGCAACTAGCACTCAGGGTTCTCGGGGATCGAGTGCATCCCCTTACCTTATTTTCCAAGTGTATATATATTATTGTTGTGTCTCCGTGTCTTCCTTAATTTAATTAATTATGATATATAAATAAACTAGTGTCTCACCTCCGTGGGACTCCCTCCGGGAGCAGTACTCCGTGGTAGAAAAGCTAGTTTTTTAGGGTCAGTGTTCCACACACGTGGGACTCCCAACTCTCCGAGAGAAGTACTCCCGGCCGTTGTAGTAGGAGGCTGACTCCAGCGCTCAATAATTTTACGATTGGCTAACGTTCTCCTGGTCGCGACCAGTCGAACTCCCCCCGCCCGAGAGAAGTACTCCCGGCCCGGTGCAGGAAGTTAGCGGAGAGAGCTTGGGTATATCGGTTAAATCTGTTCCCTTCCCCTGCTCGCTCCCCCTCGCTCCAGCGGAGAGCGTGGGGCGCAAACGAAAATATATACGGGGTATACCGGCCTCTTGCCTCTCCCTTGCCCCGTCTGTTTTCGTACTGAGCCAGTCCCCGAGCTACCAGGAATTTGCGCCGGTAAGGCCGTTCGATAAACTCCATGGTCAGTCATTTTTGTTCCTCGACACCGCGGTGACTTGGATCGAGGGACTATTGAGGGCGCTGTTGTGAGAAACATCGACCGGACGGTCTTTTTCTTCCCACATACACAGTACCGCCTGGAAAGAGGGACGAAGTTCAGTACCGGTCAAAATTGAAAAAGACCGCGCTACTGCACGTTCGTGCCCTATAGCGTCTCCTATCACTATCCTCGTGATATTAACGCTTTAGCAATTTTTTCTTTCGCGCGATTATCAAAAAATAATAATAAATAAATTGGTAAGGCCATGGGTAAACAACTCCTTATAAGGGAATGCTGTGCGCGTCGCGCGTATCGCGTGATGTGGCACAACTGTTCCAGCCGTTGCTCTCGACCAATAGGAATGAAGAAACTGTCTTATAAGCACAGGTGCAAGCTCGCGTGTCACGCCCATGTTTCAATATTTTTACTGGCCATAAACAAAGGTTTGTACACACCCACGTGATGCGCACTCCAACAATAGGAATAGCGAAACTGTCTGAGGTATTTATGAATTTTCATTAAAAAATTATCCTGGTTGAAGTAGAGAATGCAAGTTTTTGTTTTTTACATGATTTTTTTAAATTTTTAAAAATGTTCTCTATGTTGCCATTTTACAAGCAGTAACAGCCTTGAAATGTTCCACATTTGTTAAAAGTAACTATTTGATGTAGCTTGCTTATTCTGTCATTTTCATTACACTGGCTTTATTATATGATACAGTTGCCTCAGCAGGGGTTGGTGGGGGCTAAGTTGTTTTGCAGTAAATTAATGTACTGCATGAATATATCTTTGTATATTTTACTTTAGATTAATATTGGTGTTAGCATGGCAAATACGCAAGTACTGTTTGAAAAGGCAGAGGCATCAGTCATCAATCTTATTGGCAAGTCAAAGGGGTAAGTGGAAAATTGTTTGTACAGAAAAATTCTGTATATATTGTTTGTGTTACTAATATAGCTGTGTACATGAGCAAGATTAATCGGTTTTAAAAAGTTGCAACCCTGTCTGCTTTCCAGGTTGTATCATAAACTTGGGTGTGATAATAATAATAATAATAATAATAATAATAATAACAATAATAATAATAATAATAATAATAATAATAATAATAATGATAATGATAATGATAATGACAATGGCAATGGCAATGGCAATGGCAATGGCAATGGCAATGGCAATGGCAATGGCAATGGCAATGGCAATGGCAATGGCAATGGCAATGGCAATGGCAATGGCAATGGCAATGGCAATGGCAATGGCAATGACAATGACAATGACAATGACAATGACAATGACAATGACAATGACAATGACAATGACAATAATAATAATTACACAGCATTTATAAAGGCACACTAAATCTGGTGTAAAACCATTCAAAGGCGCCGGTCAAGATGGAAAAGAGGGAATTCTCAAGTGTTAGGGAAAGCAAGTGTGAACAGGTGTGTCTTTAGTTGCTGCTGAAAGATGGAGATGTTATGTATTTCCCTGAGGTTTTCAGGGAATGAATTCCAGAGCCTGGGTGCTGTAATGGAAAACCCCCTGTCCTCGTAGCTGGCTAGACGAGACCAGGGAACAAGGAGCATATTGCTTGTGAATCTTAGACCTTGTCTTGTAGTACGGGGAGTCAACAGGTTTTGAATGTAGAGTTTGGCTAAACCTTGGAGTGCCTTGAAAGTGAGAATGATTATTTTGAATTTGATGCGTTGTTTGATGGGAAGCCAATGTATATTATACAAGATTGGAGTGATGTGGTCATGCATTTTTTTCCAGTCAAGAGACGTGCTGCAGCGTTCTGAACAGATTGGAGACGCTGCAGCGTGCTCTGTGGAAGGCCAGCAAGCAGACTATTACAGAAGTCCAGTCTAGAAGTGATAAACTCATGGATGAGCTGCTCTGCTGCCTTCATGGAAAGTAGACGTCTGATCTTAGCAATGCGTCTGAGGTGTATGTAGGAAGATTGGCAGACACGAGAAGCCGTGCTCCGGCCTCCCAGCCGGCGTTGAGCATCCACCATCGTCGGCTCATGTGCAGGGCTGGGACGCCACTCCAACGAGTTCACACGGCTCCCGATCCCCGGTGTCCACCCACGCGTCTCGCTCCGGCGATTCGGCTGGGGAGGCGAGGTGGCACAGCTGCAAACGGTTATCCATAACGGAGACAGAGTTGCGCTTGGTACAGCGGGACATGGTGAAGGTACTAGATCTCCCCACTGTGACGAGTCGCCGTTGCCGACTAATAAGTCTTTCAAACGCCGCACGGGTCCGGCGGCAGGAAGGGATAAAGGTTTTCCCCAACTGCCGCTGGATCAAGTGTGCATTGATCGGATGCAGTCTATCAGGGCCAATTCAAAATGGCATCCGTATTCATCTCGTGAGAGTTAATACTATCAGTTTCCTCAGGCGGACTTCGAGGAGTTCTTTGCCACGCCAGTGCTACATGACTCTGAAAGATAAATTAGTCGCCGATGCCGGGGCCACAGCATCCAAAAGGGCTTTCCCAGACAAAGTACGAGATAAGTTTGAGGAGACCCTGAAGAAAGTTGATGTCGCTTCTAGATTTGGTATGCGGTCAACATCATTTATGCTGCTCTTAACCCAATACTTGGCTATGGGGTGCGAAAAGGACAGTGATGTTCCCGCGGACATGTTGCGGGCGGCTTTTCACTGCCTTGACCATGGGCTGAAGACAGCGCTAGATCAGTTCGCACGAGTGACGACATTGGCGACGCGGGCTCGTCGGTGCAACGCACTCGACGCCCTTTTTCTCCCGTCTCCGAGCGCTCGCAAGAGGTTTGAGGCCCTCCCCTTGGCTGGCGGAGATTATTTGCAGGGAGATTCGAGGAACTAATGCAGGCGGAGGCCAAGCGGCTTAAAGCTACTGAGAAAATTAACCTCAAGAAGCCGGCGGGCCCCTCCCCCAAGCCACCTCAGGCGAGAAGTAAGCCTTCATTTGTTATCCCTCAGCGTAAACCGTTCAAGCCCGCACGCGGTGCTTTTCGGAACAGGGCAGCCAGCTCGGGGGGGACGCGTACCACGCAACCCCAGCCGTTTGCTGGTCAACAACGCCCAGCTGCCGGTCGTGGCTTCCGAGCACCGGCCCCCCGCTACCCTGGGGGCTGGCGGAAGTGATGTGTCAGACTCGCGGCTGCCTCCCATTGAGTTCACTGGCACCCCTCCGTCGGAAATGTTCGTTCGTCCAACGCTGATCCCGACCGACCCAAAACAACGCCTTTCTCTCGAAGGGGAGATTACATCCCTCATCAAGAAAAGGGCGGTTCATGTTCTTCCATCGGGCGAAATAGGGTCGGGGTTTATGTCGACCTTCTTCTTGGTCCCCAAGAAGGATGCCGGCACTTGGCGTCCCATCCTAAACCTCAAGCCTCTGAACAGGTTTATTCGCCCCAGGCGTTTTCGGATGGACACTCTCAAAATTACATTAGAGTCCATCCGGACGCCGGCATGGGCGGCAAGCCTGGATTTGAAGGACGCTTACCTTCCTGTTCCCGTCTGCCGAGAGCACTGGAAATTCCTTCGGTTTCAATACCAAAATATCCGATACGAATTCTCAGTGCTTTCGTTCGGCCTCTCCACCTCCCCTCGGGTCTTCACCCGATTTGTGAAGGTGGTAGGGGCCGCCTTGCGGAGGCGGGGGGTGTCGGTGTTCACCTACCTTGACGACTGGTTGATCGTGGGTCAATCCTGGGCCTCCACGAAAGCGGCTCTCGCGCTAACGTGGCGGCTGGTAGCCGAGCTGGGGTTTCTCACCGAGAAATCCCAGCCGACCCCGTCCCAGTGCCTGACTTTTCTAGGGGCGTCACTCGACCTTCTGGCCGGGCTGGCCCGCCCTTCCAGGGAACGCTTGAGGAACTTCAAACAATGCGTTTCCCTCTTTTTGGCAACGTCGGGGGGCCCCGGCTCGGGCCTGGCTTCCGAATGTTGGGGCTCATGGCCAGCATGGTGGACGTCATAAAGTTTTGCAGGCTTTGTATGAGGCCAATACAACTCCACCTGCTTTCCTTTTACCGACCTAGTCGCAACACCATCAGTCGTTTGGTGCCGACTTCGGCGTGGCTGGACCCACACCTCCGGTGGTGGCTCGACGACGCAAATCTTTTGGGGGGTCGAGCTTTCCGCTGTCGGGCTGGGGGGCTACCCTGGGCCAATGCCAGGTGTCCGGGTGTTGGGGCCCCGAGCACAGCTCAGCCCACATCAATGTACTGGAGCTGCTAGCAGTGACCTACGCTCTCGAGTGTTTCCGGAGGGTGGTGGTGGGCCAGGCGGTGTTGGTTCAATCCGACAACACCACTGTCGTGTCATACATCAACCGCCAGGGGGGGACTCGGTCCCCCCAGTTGTGTGCACAACGAGGTCTCCCTTACGGCGATTCATCTCCCGGGTGAGTAGAACGTCACAGTGGATGCTCTGTCCAGGGGGTGGATCCATCCCACAGAGTGGACGCTGCGTCCTCAGGTTGCGCAACTATTGTTCCAACTGATCGACCGCCCACACGTCGATCTGTTCGCTTCAAGCAACAACCACCAACTCCCGACGTACTGCTCGAGGGGTCCCGACCCCAGTGCTTGGCGGAGGGACGCTCTGACTGTCCAGTGGGGCGGGCTTCTAGTGTATGCTTTCCCCCCGATTTCGCTTCTCGCCCTGGTCACCACCAAACTGGAGCAGGAGGAGTGCAAAATCCTCCTTATAGCCCCTTTTTGGCCCCGCCAACTGTGGTTCACCCGCCTTAACAGGCTACTGGTGCACCGCCCGGTGGTTCTTCCCCAGAGGGCAGACATCTTGTTCCAACCCAGCTTGGGCCTACTGCACCCAGCCCCCCAACATCTCCACCTGACGTGCTGGGTGCTGTCAGCAATTGCGGCCGTTCACAATGGGTTCCCGGACGGGTCCTCCGTCTCCGACAGCCGGGCTCTTAGCCAGCTGCTTAAGGGGATGTTTGTGTCCCGGCCTCCGGTATGGAGGCTGGTACCCTCATGGGACCTTTTTAGCGTTCTAACCACGCTAACGGGACCGCCTTATGAACCAATGGCTAGCGCAACGCTGTTGCAACTATCCATTAAATTGACTTTCTTGTTAGCCGTGGCTACGTCAAGGCGTCGCAGTGAGCTTCACTTCCTGACAACCAAGCCAGGCCACATCCGGTGGGAACTGGGTGGGGTTCGTCTGATACCCACGACGGGTTTTCTGACCAAGAACCAGTCTGACACGTTTTTGCCTCCAGATATCTTTGTGCCAGACATTAAGTCCCACTCGTCGGTCCGGAAAGACAAGCTATGGTGCCCGGTCAGGGCACTTAAGTGGTATGTCAGCCGAATGGAACCGCTTCGTAACCACCCACAGTTGTTTGTTACGTCGCCGCCGCCGCATGGCCCGGCGTCTTGGGACACGATTACACGATGGCTCGTCGCAGTGATACGCTCAGACGCGAACGTGCCAACGTTGGAGAGGGTTAACACCCACAAAATTCGGGCGGCCGCCACATCATGGGCATTTTTTTAAGGTGTTTCTTTGAGTGATATTACACAGGCAGCCTGCTGGAAGACCCCAAATACATTCACAGACTGTTATTTGAGGGATGTACTCCGGACAGAGGGCAGAGCGGGGAGGACGGTTCTAGCGGCTGCTAGCAGAGCGTCGACCAAGCCAGGAACTTTTAATGTGAATACCATTATATAACATAGCTTACTATAATGTAACTGTTTTCACTCCCGTCGTTGGCACGTACGCGCTGCCGGGTTTGATTTCGCAGTCAGGCGTTCAGGGGCGCAATATATTACCCTGACATCTCGCATACCCACCACCAGTACTCGGTGCGAGTCTATGCAAAAATAGTATTGTGCTCTACAGGTAAGTATGAGTGAAGTAGACTCCCCCCCCCACCCCCCCCCCTCCCCCGAAGTGTGGGCGGGGTCTACGAGGGAATACTTACCTGTAGAGCATCCCTCCCTCCGTCCCACGGTTCTCGATGTCTTGGGGTTCCTTAATTGGCGCATGAGAAAAGAGGAAGATCATGTGGTACCCTGCGGGGCACTATGGGGCGGCCAATAGAGGGCGCTATTTAATTCTTAGCGACATTACCTGCCGGTATAGGGAAATATGCAAAAATAGTATTGTGCTCTACAGGTAAGTATTCCCTCGTAGACCCGCCCACACTTCTGTGGGAGGGGGGGGGGGGTATCTGGCGCTGGGTGATAGGAACCCGCCGTAATGCACACCATGGATCACAAAATCATGAACCTCAAATCAGGGCGATATTGGTAAAAATGTGTTCTGGTTTGTATTTAATTTTTGTTTTAAAAAAGTAAGTTGGTAAAAGTCTGCCATTTCATCCATGTTAGAATGTTTGGTTATTTTTGTATACACCTTTTTTTCCTCGTCTGGCCCTGATCTGTGAAAAAAATGGTTGCTGTGTGGCAAGTGTGAGACAGATAAGTGCGAATTGGTACATGTACATGTAGGTATGGAGTACGTGTTACATGTACCACAATCTTTTTTGTCTTTACTTTATTAATTAGTAGGGGTTTCATTTTGAAAATATTTCTAACACACCAATCACTTTTGACTGGTTTACCCCAAAAAATAGTTTTATTTTTTATTTTTTAGAACATTTCTGATCAGCAGAGTGTGGGTTTGAGTCCCAGTCACAACACTTTTGTCCTTAATTAAAATCCTTCAACACATTTAAGGCACTTTTGAAAGCCAACTTGATTCAGATGGCCTACCATCAATAAATTGTTATTTCTTCTGTGCCTCAGCGCCTTTGAGCAAACCTTTGATTTAAGCGCTATATACATTGTTTGATTGATAAGCAAAATACTGAACCATTATTATTGCATCCTTCAGATGGGATTAAAGCCTTATATACTGTGATTAACTGTGTTGTACCCAATGCACTCATCGTAAAAAAAAAAAGGGATTCGCTTGAACATATTGTTGGTCTGATGGTCTGATCAGCAGGATATAGTGCCACAGCAACCTGTAAAACTCTTGCATACATGTGCATGTAGGGGATAAAACGGAATATTTAGTGCTTTGATAACCTCTGGTCATTTTATAGCCAAGATTACTGAAAAAAACATTCTAGAAGACAACACATTTTATTTTGCAACCTTGAACTTGACATTGAAAAACTGTTTCATTGTTACCTTTAAACATTTTAAATTTTAAATTTGTGTTATCATTTGTTGTTCAGAAAAGCTGGGGCAAGACAATCTATCATCAACCCTGACTGGGATTTTAAACAAATGGGAATCGGCGGCTTAGACAAGGTAAAGTAGAATGGATTTTTTTTTTTTTTTGGGGGGGGGGGGGGGAAAGAACAACTCTATTTGGTTTCCTTGGATTATATTTCAGCCTAGTCGTCTGATTTTGTCTCCAAATCATTTAAGCATGTCTTTGTTCTTTGTGGTATGGTCTGTATTCATGCACTCTGGTCTTCAAGTTTTGCATAACATGTACATGTACCTTACTACTACTAGTACTACAACAACGTTATTCTGTGTCATCATGTCCTCTACTACACCCAAGAAAGGCAAAATGTCAAGTAAGACGGCTCCTCCGCCTTCTGTGGAAAAACAGGAAATCTTGGACAAGTATTTTTTGCTTCTAGCACTCTAATCTACTCGAGCGAATTAGCAGAGAAATCAACCTGCCTTGACCACCAAGGAGGTGGGAATGGGGGTCAAGGCAGCATGTTGTTTTTCAACCGCGTCCTCTGTTAATGATTTGAAGCTGTTGAACAAAGTGACTAAGTGGTGATGTTCTTGGAAGTGTCTTCCTAAACTTTGGAAAGAGATGGCCAATGAGTCCGAGATTGTTTTCACTTTACTAGTAAAAAATATTGAAAACGTTCAGTCAATGGAATTTGCAGGTCATCGGCTGATGGGAGTTGTGGGGATTTAGGCTGACACAGTTTTTTTATTTTCTTGAAGAAGTCACGTGAAATACATATGTTGTGAAGTTGATGCTGGTGGTAAATTCTTTTGGCTGCAAGAATCATGCTTTTATATTGAAAACAGGATTCTTTGAATATCTGACGCTCAATTTAAATTTTGGAAGTGCACCATTTTCTTTCTAACCGACGCAGATCTTGCTTCGCTTTGTTGTCGTACCATCGTTACCCTTTTATTACCTTATTTAAGACTTATTTGTTTCATTTAAATATAAACAGACAACTTTGCATTTGGTTTCTGAGTCAACTATTTGTGTACCTGGGTGTTTTGAGATCCCTCAGAAGCTTTTCGTTTTCAAACCCTTACACAAATGTCAAGGTCTTTATGGCTAAAATAAGAGAAATATTGTCCAGGCAATAACTCAAGAAAGAGGTTAATTTCAGCGGGGGCATAGTTGTTTGTCAACACACCATTCTTGATTGGAGTTTATCCAATCCCAGATGCATGTATGCAGCCCCCATGTGTGAATTTCCCTTTTTTGTTTTTCGACACATTCATTGAATACACACAAAGTAATATCGATACATCAACGCCAGTGCACATTAAGTTAGGACTAACTTACATGCTAGTAAGCACACATATATTAGATAAGAGTTCCTTTCAATTTCCTCCCACCATCAGTGTTCTTTAAAAGTTCTTTTAAAAAGACATACACAACAAAAAGAGTGCACAGAAGGCATGCTTGTCATTATAAAATTGAATTACCATGGCATAACTATTTCAAATTTGACAGGAATTTTCTGACATCTTCAGGAGAGCCTTTGCTTCAAGAGTTTTTCCTTCAGAGTTTGTAGAACAGATTGGTAAGTCAACTGTGAACTGTATTTATAGACCCTTCAGATGTGTTATAGTTTCACATTGCCTTATAATAATAATAATAACAATGATAATAATAACTAGACATTAGGTGTTTGTGAACAAACACAAAGCTGTTCCGTGTTCTTTTGCTTGGATTATGTGCTAAAATGACCAAGGAGTCTATAACTGAAGAAAAGATTGAAAATCGGTTGTGTAGTGCTCAAGATATGGTCCCACTTCTGGTTGACCCAGAAGTAGAGGTCAACTTGTGGTCACTGTTTTGTCAAGTTTATTTGAAACTAGCGGGATTCGAAATCCCGCTAGAATGCTCGACGTAAAAATGCTGCAAGTGTAGCGTTGTGTACAGGGGAGGGCTAAAGTCCCAACTCCCTGTCCCACCGTGTGCCCCTTCCCTATCCCGTCCCATATCTAACCCACGCCTCCGTGCCTCTCCCGTCCCCTGCAATCCCCTGCATTGGCAATGTTCTTTGCTTGCCAATGTTTGCCCATAACTCATATTTTCCAGTTTCGCGCGGGTCCCGTTTGTGGGTTTTTCCGTTTAATGGGCTTGATCCCCCCCCCCCCCCATTCAGTTTAATATTTTCCTGTCCAATGTCCCATATCACGATAGTCCCTTTTAATTTTTGTTCAGCCCTGTTCATTTTCCCATCATTTCTATTTTTGCCGTTCCCCGTCCCCCATTCCACAGACGTACCACTTTGTGCCCCTACCTCCTATCCCCGTCCAAAGTCTAACCCGTGCCTCCTTCCCGTCATCCCGCCCGTGAATTGTTCTTTGCACTTTTTGCAGTCCCATAACTTTCCCTGTTCTCCGTGGGTCCCGCCAGTCAGGTGGTTCTCCGTTTCGTGTATTTTTCTCTGTCCAGTTTATTTTTTCCCTGTCCAATGTCATCAATAGTTCCTTTTTTCCCTTTCCGTATTATTTTCCAGCCCTTTTACTAACGTTCCCTACATTTTTTGGCCGTTCCCCCGCCCTCTTCCTACAGATGTACCCCTTCCATCTCCCTGTCCACACAACGTGCTCTAATAACCCCCGCCAGTCTTCGTCCTGTCGTCATGCACCCCCCCCATGCATTGTTCTGTACTGTATGTACGCGCGAAGTTAATGGACGCTCGCGCCGTGACTGTGACATCACAAAGGACACATGCACTCAATCACCAAGTTACTACACGCTCGCACTTTGACTGTGACGTCACAAACAACACATGCCCCAACACGGGTATCCGGAAATTTACCCCACGACGCATCATTTTAGCAGGGTGCGGGCACCACTTGCCAAACAACAATGGCGGCGCCCATGCGACTTAAGCGCTTTTGTAATATAGATGCCTCAAGGAGTGTAAAACTGAAAAAAGTTTGAAAATCGGTTGTGTAGTACTTGAGATATTGTCCCACTTCCGGTTGACCCGGAAGGAGAGGTTAACTTGGGATCACAGTAATGGTGCTGCAAAGATTTCCAAATTAAATATGCAAGGGTGGGTCATATGCAAAATTAGGAATTAAGAGACAAACTCATTGACGCTTTTAAATACCGTATTTTGACACCTGATACGGTACACGATGGTCCGATCCTTCAAATGAAAACCCTATAAGAATGTATGTTATCCCTTCTCCGTTTAGGATTCCCATTTCAAGGCAGTCTTCACGTAGCCGTAGTTGCGCAATCACGGCACAATAATTTGCTAGCTAGTCGTTGGGTCTGATTTCTCATTTTAGTCGTTAATTATCTTGTAAATAAATTGTACCTTGATTAGTTTTAATGGACTAGAATAACTCTTAGTGAAGTAACACGTGTTTTAAAACACATTGTATTTAACTATCATAATTTCTTATGAGACAGTTCAATTGCAAGATTTCTGCACAAAGTCTGTATCTAACTCTGCATCAATTGTAATGTGTACATCGTATGCGTACAAGCGCTGAAAAATCTGTGCAAGCTTCGAAGCATAAGATTACATACGATGAGTTTCCCCTTGCTCAAGCAAAAATGTCCCTGCTAAGCTGTGAAATATCAAATATGCTTTATGCGCACAGTATCCGCGCTTCAGTGTCAATTCTTTGCTTATGCGGTGAAGCAGAGTCAAATTGGGCCAAGATTTCCCCTCATGCACTATGTACTAACAATGTTTGAAGTGTAGGCCTTACTAAACGTACTTACACACAACAGGGCAAAATTTCATGGTTCTGATTACAACTAACTCTGCGCTTACGATCACCATTTTCCGCTTACTGTGTAAGCGCGGAGTAAAATGTGCGAGCTTGGAAGCACACAAACAAAAGAAATTCCTGCTAAGCAGTCTATTTTGCTTGACGTAAGCGCAGAATTCACTGCTTCTGCTAAGCACCCAAATATTTGCTTCCAGAGCATGCTTGTATGCAAGTTCCCACCATGATAGGCCTGGGTGACTAGTGAAATTTACTACCTGACTAGTCACACCTCAAACTTAACTACGACACTTGTCGAGATAAATTTGTGATTCTCGAAATTTGTGTTTGCAATGTGCCGCAAGCGCAATATTAACTATGTTGCGAATAGTAGTAAGCGACACAACTGGTTCACAAAACAGGTAGTCGGGACTGTAGTCAACGTGTGCGCAAAACAGTTGTCGCGACTGAAATAATGATTTGTAGTTGGGACTTAAACACTAAGCTTACTAGTTGCCCCGGCCTACATGTATTTTCGCACAAGTATGCCTAAAGCACTGTTATCCTGCAAATGCAAATCAAATTTTTAAGTCACAGTACTCGCAGTGAAAGTTTTGCAGGAGTTGAGCACAATCCGTCAACTGTAGCAAATTATTTGTTGCAAAGTTTGACGCTCAATAACACATTCCCTTCTAAGCTGTTAAATACGCTTAGCATAAGCACAAATCCCTAATTAGGTAAGCGCTGCGATTCTTTCCTTTAAAAGCCAATGGCCCAGGACCAAACTATAGCTTCTTTAACACAAAAAGCAGTAACACAGCAAATGATGCTTAAGGTAACCAGACACAATACCATGCCTCATGTACAAGTTGGGACTTGGGTATTTAATATCTGTAAATATTTAATAAAAATAATTTCAAGATGCTGTGACATATAAAACTATTTCATTTTGCGCAACTTGAATACCAAGAGAGTCAACATCTGAAGAAAATTTTAAAATCGGACGTTTATTTTGGGAGATATTGGTAACAATATTGCCTAATTAAATATTCATGTCATTATAACTCAGCTGGTTGATTAAATAATTAAACATTATAACATTTAGCCAATAGCTCATGTACTAAGCTTCGATTCAATATAGGACTCAAGTATGTCATTTCTACCGTTTCTGAGATAACGTTGTGACAAAAATTGGCGTTAAACCTATGGCGTTTCTAAAACGTTTTGAAAAACTCAGCGATTTCAATAGCTTTTCCGACCACTATGTTGGAACAGCTAATAATAATAATAATAAAAAAAATAACTAGAGATAGGGATTGTAAACAATCACAAAGCTGTTCCGGTAATTAATTGGTCTACTTCACTCTACTTACCAGTAGAGTTGAATTACTAATTTGCATATTCCCTATGCAGCGAGGCAAAAATGCTAAGACTTTCACACACAATAGCGCCCTCCACCGTCCTACCTATAACGCCCCGCGACATGCCCGTCACGGAGTCGTCCTCTTTTCTCTTAGCCGCGAGTGGGTGAGGTTGTGTTTTAAATCTGTTCCAACAGTTCAACCGTTGTCTAAACCTTATCCTCGCTAAGAGTGCTTAAAAAGACTAGAAAGATTGTAGAGTTTTAGTTGTTGTTGTTGTAGTGAGTTGTGAAATAAACTATAGTTTGATTTCGTTGATAAAATAATGAGTAGCGTAAAGAAACTGGGGAGGGCTTCGGATGTCACTACTGGGGTTACGTCCGTTTCCCCGGGACAATCGGAGCTCTCGGGGGGCTGCGCCGGCGACACTCCATCGCCCGGCTTGCAGTCCTCCAGCCGGCCTACGCAGCCTCTGTCGGCTGCGTTGGCCGGAAGACCCACCGATCAAAGAGAGGTTGCTTACCGCTCCCCCTCCTTGGTCAGTGTGTGTGGGTCGACCCAGTCGAAGGTCAAGCGCCCGACAAGGCCAAGAAAACCGGTGCCGGGGCAGCGACCAAGAGAGGAAGGGCGAAAGGTGGCTCTGGTCCAGAGCGCACCGCCCACTCTCCCAGCACCGCCTCGGGGTCTCTGAAGCCGGAGGGCATCCCCCCTCCGCACGGCTCAGAATACCCGGCCCGCACCGACACCGTGGATTCCCCCATGACGGTTGGTGACGGCCTTTTGCGAGGTTTGAAGACCCACAAGGCACCCGCCCACGCCATAGGCTGTGGGGCGCTGGCCATGGGGAGAAGGATTATGGGTGCGGAGTCTGGTACCTGGGACTCCCCCGGGATACCCCACTCACAGGGCCCGCCCTCGTCTTCAGGTTTCACCCGTTGCTCGGGCATCCCTGTCACTCAGGTTTCCTCAGAGAGAGCCTCGGATTCGTCCCGTGAGCGGGTACCGAATAAGCGGCAGAAGACCAGAAAAGACCGTCATCTGCGGTCGTCTGACGACTCCTCACCTGACGGCCATAGGAAACATCATCGGGGTAGCGAGCCGCTATCCCGAGACGAATTCCTCACGGCTTTCCAGACCTTAGCGGCCTCAATATCCGGCCGCCACGAGGTTCAGGAATTTTCCCAGTTTGCGGGACCGTACACCCAGCCCGACGCGCCAGGATCGAGGCGGCGTACCGTGCACGGTCAGCCGGCCACCAGCCTCCCCTCCCAGCCACCGTCCCACGGTCACCACGCAGGAGATTGCATGGGGTGTGATGGATCAAGGTGATGTGCGGTCACGCATGGGTGCACGCCAACAATCCCAGACGGGGATTAGCATACACCCCTCGCGATCCTTTGTATCCGATCGGGATGCAGAACACCATGATTTGTTAGGCACAGCCCTACCTTTGGGTGAACAATCAGTGAGTGTATCCGACCCCCCCCCCCCCCCCCCCCCGTGTCCGGCGACTCGTCCCCGGAAGAGGACGAGTTGGCCAAGGCAGTTCAACGGCTTTCAATTGCCGAAACTGATATGCGCCTTGTCCAAAGGGACATGGCCCGGGTGTTGGATCTCCCCGCCGAGGAAGCGGGGGACACCCCCTCTGAACGGCGGTCTTTTAAGAGGAGGTCTGGCCCCGCTCCGAGGAGTGGGCATATTTTCCTGGCTATGCCACTCGACCGGGTATGCACTGACCGCATCGAGGGCATTATGTCGGCATCCTCTTGGACGGCCTACCCCAAGCGGGCGGATTTATATTACCGATTTTCCCCCGGGGACTTCGATAAATATTTTTCGACCCCGGCCCTACCGGACTCCGCGGCAGACAAGTTGACCGCAGACAGGGGGTCAACCTCTTCCAAACTTCCCTTCGCTGACAAAGCGCGGGGGAAGATGGAGGAAGTAGCCAGGAAGATAGACTCAGCATCGCGCTTTGGCATGTGCACATTGTCTTTTTTGCTTCTCTTGTCCGAGTACCTCACGCTTACCGGCGATGAGGACTCGGCGATCTCAGCGGACATGATGGTGGCGGCCCTCCATTGCCTGTATAATGGCCTGCACACTGTCCTAGATCAATTTACGAGAGTATCCACCCTAGCAACATCTGCCCGTAGGGCAAACGTCCTAGACGCTCTGTTCCTCCCGTCCGTCGGGGCTCGCAAACGACTTGATGCGCTCCCCCTAGCGGGACGAGACCTGTTTGCAGGGAAATTCCAGGAGTCTATGGAGGCCGAAGCCAGGCGCCTCAAGGCCACAGAGAAAATCAATTTAAGGAAGCCGCGGACCTCCGTACCGGCGGCAAGGAAAGGCAAGCAAGCCGCCTTTGTGATGTCACGTAGGCGCCCACAAAGACCCGCCCGTGGCGGTTTTCGTGGTAACCAAGGACCGCCAAACGCACGCACGCCGGCCTAAGGCCAACAGCGGGCCCAGTCGGGCTGTGGTTTTCGTGCGCCCGCCCCCCGGTATCCCGGGGCGTGGCGGAATTGACTTCCCGGTCTCCAGGCGACCTCCCGCTGACGGACCCGTGGGAGGCCGCCTTCAGGATTTTTTGGGGTCCTGGGCTCAGATCACGTCCGACAGATGGGTCCTCGAGGCGATCGAGTGCGGCTACGCACTCGAGTTCACGAGGACCCCTCCCATCGGACATGCTGGTACGGCCAACGCCCACCCCGTCCGACCCTCTCAAGCGCCGTGCCCTCGAAGGGGACATCAGTTCCCTTCTCCTCAAACGGGCAATACGCGTTGTCCCCGACCAGGGGACACGGCCGGGGTTCATGTCCACTTTCTTCTTAATTCCCAAGAAGAATGGAAACGCATGGAAACGCTGCGGGCAATCCTCGAATCAATCGATACGCCTGCATGGGGGGCGAGCTTGGACCTTCGGGACGCTTACCTCCACGTCCCCATCAGGGCCAAACACCGCAAATTTCTGCGCTTCCTCTACAACGGAACGCTATACGAATTTGTGGTACTCCCCTTCGGACTGTCAACCTCCCCTCGGGTTTTCACCGACGCGTCTCTGTACGGCTGGGGGGCGACCCTCGACCCCCCATCAGATAGCGGGGGTGTGGGGCCCGGAACATCAACGTCCTGGAAATGTTGGCGGTCCGGAATGCCCTCCAGCACTTCCGGGCACAGTTAGTGGGGCAGGCCGTCCTGGTGCACTCCGACAATGCTACAATGGTAGCGTATATCAATTACCAGGGGGGCACCCGGTTGGCCCGGCTGTGTGCACTAGCCTGGGACCTAATCCACTGGTGCATACAGCAGGGGATCGCCCTGTCGGCGGTGTACATCCCGGGGAAAGAGAATGTCACGGCCGACAGAGTGGTCCCTCCGCCCCTGTGTGGCCCAGTCGCTCTTCCTGCTTATCGACCGACCTCACGTGGATCTGTTTGCTTCTCGGACGAACAATCAACTGCCGATCTACTGCGCCAGGGGTCCCGACTATGCGATGGGAGGGGCTGTTGGCATATGCCTACCCGCCCATCTCCCTCATTCCACGGGTGCTGACAAAGATAAAGCAGGATCGTTCCAAAGTTCTCTTGATCGCCCCTTTTTGGTCCCGACAGCCCTGGTTCCCTCGGCTGGTCAGGCTCCTGGTGCACAGGCCGGTGGTTCTCCCACAACGCCCGGACCTCATATACCAGCCCGGGTCCGGAGTGGTTCATCCGATTCTGAGGGACCTGCACCTGACGTGGTGGGTGCTGTCACAAGATCCCTCAGAGCAGCGGGCCTTTCGAGACAGGCTGCGGAAGTTGCCGCCCAGTCCCGAAGCGCCTCGACCCGAAGAGTTTATGACTGCCGACTACGCCATTTCTTTAAATGGTGTACATGTAGGCGACGAGCTATTCATCCCGCCGATACTTCTGTAGAGGAAGTCGGGGATTTCCTCCTAGATCTTTTTGATAGCGGACTGGCAACGGCCACGGTGAAAAATTACCGGTCGGCCATTGCAGCAGTCCACGGAGGATTCGCCGACGGCTCGACAGTCTCGGATAACCGGGCGATTGGGCAGCTGACTAAGGGGATGTTTGTCACCCGTCCCCCTGTGCGCAAACTGGTCCCATCCTGGGACCTCTTTAGCGTGCTGTCGGCACTAACAAAACCCCCGTTCGAACCACTGAGTGGGGCCACGTTGCTCGGTGCCGGGCGGATGGCCAGCGACCGATGGTCCAGTTCATGCCCACGAGGTACGGGGAGTGTCGGCCTCATGGGCTTTCTTCAAAGGGGTCTCCATGAGTGACATAACAAGGGCGGCCTCCTGGAAGAGCCCGTCCACGTTCTCTGACTGCTACCTGAAGGGCGTTCTGCAGGTGGATGGGAGAGCGGGTAGAGCGGTGTTACAGGCGGCCAGCCAAGCTGCAAAGCCAGAACAAGCTCCACCTCGTCAGTCACGTGTTTAGGTGATTTTTTTGCCACGATAATACAGTGATCACCCGTTTGCTCACCCGTGGGACGACACCCCCTGTACGTTTTGGGCATGGACCACTATCGGGCCTAACGGCCGCGAAGCGTTCTGTGATTTTTGAGCGCGCCGGGGTCCTACGCCCCCCTTAAGACATGCAGTAGCACCGCGTATACCCACCACCTTTTCCTCGGTGCGAGTCTATGCAAATTAGTAATTCGACTCTACCGGTAAGTAGAGTGAAGTAGACTCCCCCCCCACAGTAGTGTGGATGGGGTCTACGAACGAATACTTACCGGTAGAGTATCCCTCCCTCCTTCCCCACATACTCGGTCCTTGGGTGCTTACATTTAATAGGGCTCATCGAAAAGAGGACGACTCCGTGACGGGCATGTCGCGGGGCGTTATGGGTAATACGGTGGAGGGCGCTATTGTGTGTGAAAGTCTTAGCATTATTGCCTCGCGGCATAGGGAATATGCAAATTAGTAATTCGACTCTACCGGTAAGTATTCGTTCGTAGACCCCATCCACACTACTGTGGGGGGGGGGGGGGGAATTTTCTTAGCTCCAAAACACACACATTACAACTTTATGACATGTGTTTTACTTTGTATTGATTCTGATACTCAATCGCCAGGAGTTTTAAAACAAATATAAAAGGTCAACATAAGGTCATGGCCATCATTTTCAAAAGATTTAACCCAGGCTCGATTTTGAATGCTTAATGAGTCTAAAACTGAAAAAGTTTCCAAATCGGTTGTGTAGTTCTTGAGATATGGTTCCACTTCCGGTTGACTCGGAAGGTAAAGGTCAAAACGGGGTCAAGGTAACCCAAGCTTGATTTGGAATGCCCAAGGAGTCTATAACAGAAAGAGGTTGAAAATCTGTTGTGTACTTCTTGAACTATGGTCTAACTTCTGGTTAACCTTAAAGTAAAGGTCAACATGGAATTACGCCTACCCAAGGCTAATGTCCAATGCCAAAGGAGTCCATAACTAAAAAAAGTTCAAAAAACGGTTGTGTAGTTCTTGAGAATGTTTCCACTTCCAGTTGACCCGGAAGAGAAGGTCAACATGGGGTCACGGTTTTTCAAAGTTAATCTTTAATGCCTAACAAGTCTATAACTGAAAAAGGTTGAAAATCGGTTGTGTAGTTCCGGTTGACCCGGAAGTATAGGTCAACTGGGTGAAGGTTTTTCAAAGTTTTTTGTTCAATGCCTAAGTAGTCTATAACTGAAAAAAGGTTGAAAATCGGTTATATATTTCTTGACATATGGTCCCACTTCCGGTTGTCCCGGAAGTAGATGTCAACTTGAGGTCACGGTTTATCAAAGTTAATGTTTTATGCCTAAGGAATCTATAGCTGAAAAAAGGTTGAAAATCGGTTATATAGTTCTTGAGATATGGTCCCACTTCTGGTTGTCCCGGAAGTAGAGGTCAACTTGAGGTCACGGTTTTTTAAAGTTAATATTTTATGCCTATTGGAGTCTATAACTAAAACAAGATTGTATAGGAGAAACAAAAGAAATCCCTGCTAAGCAGTCTATTTCGCTTGTTGTATGCACAGAATTCACTGCTTCTGCTCTGCACTGAATCTTTGCTTCCAGAGCAGAGCATGACATTGGGCCCATTCGCACAAGATTTTTCATTAGCAAGTTTCCATCATGATAGGCCTGGGTGACTACTGAAATTTACTACTCGACTAGCAGCACCCCAAACCCAACTACGACACTTGTCGAGATAAAATACGGATTCTCAAGATTTGTGCCGCTATGTGCCGCAAGAGCAATATTAATTATGTTGCGAATAAAAGTAAGAAACACAACTGGTTCGCCAAACAGGTAGTCGGGAAAATTTTTATAGTCAATGTGTGGGCACAATTATAACGGAGTAGAGAAAAACAGTAGTCGCGACTCAAATAATAATTTGTAGTCGCGACTTTAACACTAAAGCACACTAGTCGCCCCGGCCTAGTTTTGCACAAGTAAAATAAAACACGGTTATCCTACGTATGCAAATCAAATTTTTAAGTCACTGTTGTCGCAGTGAAAGTTTCACAGGAGTTGAGCACAATAAGTCAACTGAAGCAAATTTTTTGATGCGAATTGTGAAGCTCAAGAACACATTCCCTGCTAAGCTGTTAAATATGCTTAGCAAAAGCACAATTCCCTGATTGCGTCAGCGCTGCGATTCTTTCCTTTAAAAGCCATTGGCCCAGGACCAAACTAGATATAGCTTTTTAAACACAAACAGCGGTAAACACAGCAAATACCATGCCTCAACTAGTGGCTTAATCCCGCCGAGGCCCGAGGCCTGGTTCTTGATAATTTATCTCGACTTCGTCTCGGTAAAATTATTTTTAAGAACCAGGCCTCGTTGGGTTTAAACCACTAGTTGAAAACCTCTTCACCACACATTGATTCCCTTATTTATAAAGAGCCTTATGCAACGCCTCAAAGCGCTGTACACAATTAAAAAATCAGCAACGTATTAAAATACAAAGAGAAAACACTCAGAAAACTTACAATAAGCAGTAAGCAAAATACATACTAATAACAATTAGTTTGAATTTAAAAAGAGACAATCTAAAAATACAAGAGGGGAGAGGTTACCAGCACGATTCACCCTCGGCCAAGATCCTCAGCATCTTAAGAAAAAAAGAAGAAAAAACTAATTTGAGAAGACAATCTGCTACCAGCCCTCATGAGTGACATTATGAAAGCCAATCCTCAGACTTTTACTTTAAGTGCTTATGGGCATTGTTGTTTTTTGCATTAATCTATTGATACTTTTTAAATACATACTTGGCTGTTGCCCAAACACTCCTTTGTTTTTACTTTTATGTTTTTAGGTGTCAATAATTGTAAAAAGAAAACACCTTGGAAAATGTTATACAACCTTCAACTTTCACACATACATGTAAACACACCATAACAATAACGCCATGAACATTTTCCCAATTTCCGGCTATACCAAGAAATTATCGGAATAACTGTTGATGTGATTATTTCCTTTTGTAACAAGTTGAGTTTAATTTGTGGTCTAGTTTGAGTGATTTTCACATTTTGTTCGTTTGCGTTACCAAATTGAAGCTTTCAGGTGGGAAACATAACATAGATCCACAAAAATATGAAAAATTTGTTTGCTAATGAAGTGAATGTTTGTTACTTGGAAAGTTGTGCACACAAGTTTCTCAACTGTAATAAAAAAATAAAAAAAATAAAGAAAAATAACAATAATAATAATAATAATAGTGGTTTCTTATATAGCGCGCATATCCATCACTCAGTGACGCTCAAGGTGTCATACAGTATTTCCTGTAATGTATGTGAGACTATGTTTGAATAATGAGACCTTAAAGTGTCTTGAGTAACAAACTTGAGGACTAGATGTATGTCACTGGGACTCGAACCCACACTTTGCTGATTGGAAACTCCAGAGTTTCAATTCAGTGCTCTGTATTGTCATCTTAAAGGGAAACAAAGCTACTAAAGTGATTGAAATTTGTAAATACACCAATAGCTTTGTCACGAAACAAGCGAAAGGTCGCCATTATCTGTGTACATGTGCGCTTGGTAAATTGTATATCCAATACTTGTACATGTATTTTTTATCATGAAAAAATTTCCGACCTTTGATCCTTTGATCCACGCTTTAGCTAGAAGATTTTATCAAGTTTAACAGAGCAAAATGTTTGTCACAAAACTTTGATCATCTCGTACATGTAGTTTTTGTTTATGTGTGTTGAATTTTGTTTACAATTTTCAGGTGCCCAGCACGTGAAAGGAATTCTTCTCTTTGGACCACCAGGTGAAAATTTTTTCTCCTCTCTTTACGATCTTTTGATAACAAGGTTAAATATGAACACCTTTTATTTATTTTGGGGGGTATTTGTTTGTGCGCTATTACGGCTAAAACACAAGAAATTATGCCTTCCCACCATACTATCCCCTCTGCCTTCCCTCACCCCTCCCCACTGAAATGTGGGGCGAAGGTTTTTATTCAAAGTCACAGATGTGAAGAAAAAACAAACAGTTTTTAACATGGAAATTACACAAGTAGCGCCACCCCATGCCTGACTCCCATGAACACACCACTGAGTCTACCAGGAAAAGTTATAATGCTACATGAAAAAAACTGCAATTCCTATTCAGTCATGCAAAAGTGGTACATGTATAATAAACCATGAAATTCACTCAGCAAACCCAAACTGATCGCAATATTGATCATAAATTTATCACATCACCCTCAATTTTGTAAGCTCACAAAATGGAAGGCTAATGCGCATCCTAATTTTCATACCCTTCACAAAAGTGAGCAGTTCTCACTCAGGCATGAATTATTTTCAGACTTCTTGGTGTCATATGAAAGTAGAGACCACAAGCTCTAATACATGTAAACCTCCCCCAGAATCGTTTATTTTATTATTTAGCAGCCATTTAAAAAGTGTATAGTTTTTTTTTAGACACCGGAAGATTCACTTGCAGAAATAATTTCTGTGTTTAAATTTATTCAGCATTTAGAGACCACATTTTGTTCTCATTTATTTTTCTAGGCACTGGAAAAACATTGATGGCAAGAACAATCGGCAGGATGTTGAATTCAAGGGAACCACAGATTGTCAATGGTCCTGAAATTCTCAACAAGTTTGTTGGTGAATCTGAGGCAAATATTCGCAAATTGTTTTCTGCTGCAGAAGATGAACAAAAAAAGGCAAGTTTTTTTTTCTCCTTCACATTGCTTAATAAATACTTATAATGACTTTTTGTAATTTGCTTTTCTTTTAGCTCATTAAACTGTAAAATATATTTTGAAATGCAAGTGAATTTGTTTTTTCTTCAGAGGTCCATGGATCAAAAAAAGTAATTGTTACTCACAGTTGTGAAGACATTGTATAATTTACAAATTTTAGTGACAACTCTACATGATCTGTAATAAAATCTGTTACCTGCCTCATCTAGCATTTAAAGTGTGCCAGGTGGGTTTGAGGTGCCAAAAATGCTCACTGAACTCAATGTGTAACACAAAGTTTGATTGGCTGTTTCTTACAAACATTCCGATTGTTAGATATGTGTGGGTTTTTTCTTTTCGACGGACTTTAGGAGAACCATGGAGGAAGGAAGAGAAGGAGCTCGAACGAAAGGACTTCAAAAGTCCAACTCGTGGTACCGCGGTCGTTTAACGACACCTCATAATTACCCACATACCTTAATAATAATAATAATAATAAGACTTGTAAATGCGCACATATCCACCCTGCTGGGTGTTCAAGGCGCAGTAAAACCAAAAACAAAACAAAAACAAAACACAACACAAAGAAAAACAGACACAACAAAATTAGTCATTGAAAACCTGTGACATAAGATAAGTTTTGAGAAGAGACTTGAATTTTGCAGTACAAAGACAAGATCGAAGATTAAGTGGTAGAGAGTTCCAGATGCGTGGCGCGGCTGAAGAAAAAGACCTGTCACCCCATGAGTGTCGAGACTTGGGTTCAATGAGGAGAAGCATAGAACTTGATCGAAGATTCCTTGATGGAGTGTAAACTTGAAGCAGTTCAGAAATATAGTGGGGAGCCTTGCCATTAAGAGCTTTGTGGACAATGAGCATCAGCTTGAAGATGATTCGTTGAGAGATAGGGAGCCAGTGTAGTTGTTTCAGAATGGGGGTGATAGAACACGATTTTCTAGACAGTGTCACAATGCGGGCAGCAGTATTTTGGAGCCGTTGAAGTCTGGAAATCTGGTTGTTAGGAAGACTGTAGAGAAGAGCATTGCCGTTGTCAAGACGAGAAGTAACAAATGCGTGAATGACCTTTTCAGTGGCACTTTTGTCCAAGTACTTGCGAATCTTACCTATATTCCTGATGTGATATGATGATAAACGAACAATGTTGTTGATGTGTGGCTGAAGTGTCATTGATGAATCAAAAATAACCCCTAAGTTCCGAGCTTTCAGCGAGGGAGCTATCCGAGCATCACCGATGGAGATGTATGGCACTGAAACCTTAGTTAACTGTTGACGTGACCCAAATAGAAGGAACTCTGTCTTATCATCATTTAACTTCAGGAAGTTTTGTTGTGTCCAACGTCGAATCTCTTGGATGCATTTCTCAAGTCTTGCAATAGATGCATTGGCGTTTTCTTGAGAAGATTTAAACGTGATGTATAGCTGAGTGTCGTCTGCGTACACATGGTAATTCAGATTAAATTTCAGGATGATGTCACGAATCGGTAAAGTGTATAGCGTAAACCACTGCGGGCCGAGTACCGACCCCTGTGGCACAGAGTAGTTCAAAACAACAGGGTCGGATATCGCGGTGCCAATACATACATGCTGAGTTCTATTGTAGAGATACGATTTGCACCATGCTAGGGCTGTTTCCTCTATGCCAAGGTGATTCTGGAGCCGAGAGAGAAGGATGTTGTGATCGACAGTGTCAAAAGCAGCACTAAAGTCTAGCAGGACTAGTGCTGTAAGGTTACCATTGTCCATTGCAGAGAGAATATCGTTGCTCACACGGACTAGTGCAGCCTCGGTCCCATGGAAAGGCTTGTATGCTGACTGGAACACGTCGGACAGGTTGAAAGTATGAATGTGATCAGAAATACGTGATGAAACTACTCGTTCGATGACTTTTCCAAGATATTTTAAGTTTGCAACCGGTCTGTAGTTTTTGAATATCTCCTTGTCCAGGTTTGGTTTCTTGATGAGCGGCCTGATGTAGGAAACTTTGAGGCTATCGGGGAAACAACCGGAACTGAGGGATTCGTTTACAAGCTTAGTGATGTAGGGTACAAAAATATCGATGTTTTGCTTTATCATGGATGTTGACACTGGATCCAGCTCACAGGATTTTGAAGGAGATTTCATAATAACCCTTTGAATCTCAGCAACAGTCGCAGGCTCAAACACAGATAGTCTACACTCTGGTTGAAGTTGTGGCAATGTCTGCGACACGTTGTAAGGGACTGATGAAAATGATGAGCGGATGTCTGAAATCTTGGTGACAAAGAATTTCTGGAACTCATTTGCTAAGTCCTGGTCATTGTAAGTGGATGGAAGGACAGGGGTTTTGGGTTTGAGCAACAACTTACCAATTATCTTGAAAAGCTTCTTTTGATCTCCTGAAGATTCTTGTACTTGAGATGAATAATGGATGATCTTTGCCTGGTTGATCAAATTCCTAACTACTTTACATTGGTTGCGATATTCTTGTCGTTGAATCGCCAATTTGCCATTTTTCCGCCACTTCCGCTCCAGTTGACGACAGATCTTTCTCGCTGTACGAATATCATCATTGAACCAGGAGACTTCAGTTCGGACCTTGACTGATCTCGTTTTCCAAGGTGCGTATTTATCCAAGATGTCACTGACTGTACTCTCATATTGGCTGACATAGGAATCCAAGCAGTCGTGATCAACTTCTAGATTTTCTAAATGGGAGCCTATGTCACGGAACACTTCGGTAGGATTCACATGTTTCCATTGTCGGCTCTTTATAGTAACGGTTGGGACTTTGGGCTTGCACAGACTCAAGTTACACATGACTGCATAATGGTCTGATAATCCAGGTAGAATAACAAAGTTTGAGACAATTGGTGGGGAGATTTCACGAGTTATGACAAGGTCTAGGCAATGACCGAGACGATGAGTCGGCTCCATCATTGGTAAAGGATATGGGCTAATGAGGGCTCTGTGGTACATATTTATGTACATGAACAAACTTAGCAATTGAAAACTTAGGGACCAATGTGATTGCAAGATTAGCAGGTAAGAATTATGGTGTGGACCATGCCAATAAAACCTTAAGGGCACTTGAGTCCTACTGGTCACAGTGGAAGAGCAACAAGTTAGTTTGACAGATACATTCAAAAACAATCTGTTATGCTCACCGTTAAAGGCGGTTGAATTTGCACCTCTCTCGAAATATGCAATTTTTCCTTCATCACCATCCTGAGTCATTTCGGATTTTACTACCAGTATACATTACTTGACATAGTGACACTGCTAGACCATTCTGATGCAATAGTTCAATAGCTCAGTTTGCTGCTGAAACTTTTGAATTATTTCTCACATTTCTCCTGTGCTGTAGCATTATGAGATGTTGACATTTTGGACTGGCCATTGTCAGAATTAGGCTCATTCTAATACATGGTGTTTATTTTATAGGGGCAGATCTACATGTACATGTACATTGTACTAATGAATGTGTGTTTTATTTTACATGGGTAGATTTACTAATGGATATTTGTTTTTCTCCCCAAAGGTTATGAACTCTTGTTATTATGCTAGTTTGGTAACTTTGTTCATGAATGGAAGTGCAGGGCCAGTGCCTTCACTTTAGTGGTCACACAGGTTGGTAGGTGTACATGTAGTTGTGCAGTGAAGGATTGAGCTAATTTGCACGAGGTTGTGGAACGCAAGATTTTATGAATTTTATTTGAAGCCATTTAATTGACTCTGGAATGGATCATGTGTTACTATATTATATATGTAAGATGCAAAAAGCTAAGCGTTTTAAAACTCAGAACAGAATTGTTGTTCGAGTGCATTTTTGTTAGTGTTTAAAATAGTGAGTATAGTCTAAGGAGACTCACCTTTAGGTTAAAATATTTTCTGGGATGTGACGTCACAAGAGTTAAGGGAACCCTAATCAAACTTACCTTAATGTATGCGAATTCAATATTCTTGACTTCAGCATAATTTTTTTGTTTGATGGGATCAAGATGAACTACATGTAAGCAGTTGCTACATTTGTATTGAGCTCATTTATTAATTTCAGTAGATCATGAGATAAAAAGATTGTACAGAAGCAACAAATTTGGCATTTTCCCCAGCAATTGCAAATAAATGTAAAGAAACTGTAAATACATGTACATGTACAATCGTTTTGTCAAAGAGACTATCCGCCTACAGAGTATAGCAAATGTGTTTCATGTTACAGTCCACCCAGGTTGACTGTGACAGTCATCTTAATCCCAATTCACTTAACCGAGTACACAAAAGGGTGATTAAGCTCAGTGCATTCATCAGCCACTCTCCCTTGATAATCAGCACAATGGAGCTTTTTCATTTGCTTCTGATCAGTCTTTTCAATGGGATTTGTACAGCAAATAATGAACTCCAATGCACAGCACTGCCTACATATATGTATAATACATGCACTCAATACAGGCTAAGCAGCAGCCATTTTATTTAACTATACGGTACTCTGGATCCAGGCTGTGCCTCTACAGCAATGCCAGCTGTGTTGAAACTTTCCTGATTCAACTTCTAATTGCCGGGGACATCAACCCTAACCCTGGACCTGACACTTGCCTCCAGCCAATGGAACCTCATGTAGTGCATTCTCTGCCTCGTAATTAACCTCTGCGCAGGAGAAACTAACTTCTTGGCCTTAATTCAAAGCAGCATCGCTTATCTCATTCACCATGGTCTCACATCAGATTACTAGGAATAGACCGGCAGCTGCCAACCAAGAGGTGGTCCAAGGGAGGGCTCAATAAGGACACACCATCGGCATTGGGTTAACTAAGGCACCATCCCAACATGCTCCCCGACTACAAGATAATCCACTCTGCGAGACATATCAGGAGAGGTGGTGAAATCCTCATATGTCTAATTCAAACTACTTTACACTCCAGCTTCCCTATCCGCCTTATACATGTTGGCCAGAACTGATGTCAAAGAAACTCTCAACTGTTCCTACAATCTTTGAAGAATTTTCATCACTTCTTGAAGATGTGTTCTCTCATCCACGATATGTACAGTGTTCCTCCCATTGGATTGAGCTAACTCACGCCTCAAGGCCATTTCACTCCTCTGCACTGACATTTTTAGTGATAAGTTTAAGAGCTGAAAGAAGATAAAGCCAAGCGCATTGAAGCTACTGAAAAAAATAAACTTCCTAAGGATCCAAAGGTGTCCGGGCTTGTGAAACTTCGGAACAAAACCAATGCTTTATTTGGTCAACACTTCCCCCGTAAACCTCTGAAGCCCTTTCATTTTCAATCCAAGATCCACGCGAGTACTCACTCAGTCCAGTCTTCCACGTACAAGGGAATTCAGCTGGCCAGCAACCAACACCTTTGGTCTTTGGGCAGGTGGCGCAAGATCCTCCTTTGCCCCCAAAGGTAGATGGGAATATGGCGGGGGGTTTGGGTGGAAATGACTCTTTCGTAGCTGCGCCGACTCCCATTCTAGGCCCCATCAGGGGTCAGCTAAGGTTCTTTGCTGAGACCTGGTTTCTTTTCTGTTTCAACAGGTGGTTGCTTACATTTGTAAACATTACTGAACAATGGCTAATCTATAAAATTTGTATGCACCCCTCCATCTGACGTACATTACATTAGTAAGCATTAGTGAACAATGGCTAATCAATAGAGTTTTTAGGCACCCCTCCATCGGACATTCATGTAAACCCCCGTCTTGCTCCATTGGGCTGGTCCTCAAGGAGATCCAAAAGAATACATGTACCTGAACGACTTGAACCAATTCTACTGGCGGTTTGATAACAATATAGCCCTCTCTATGACCTAACTAAAGATCAACTGTTTGCTACATGTACGTTTGCTTCAAACATTAATGATAACAATAGAACTCTGCTGACAACTGCCCAAGTTGAAAAGTCCTTCAAATATATCAAACCCAACAAAGCTGCAGGACCAGACGAGATCTCTGGAATGATCCTTTAAACCTGCTGTAAAGAACTGGCTGAAATCTTCATACAACTTTTCCAATGGTACCTTGACTGCCATATCGTCCCAAGGATTTGGAAAGCATCAACCATCACTCCTGTCCCGAAGAAGTCAAAGCCAAAGGACTTTAATGACTTTAGACCAATTGCCCTCACAGCCACCATGATGAAATGTTTCGAACATATTATTAAAGATGTACTTTTAGATGAAACTAATAACTTGTTGGACCCTTTTCAGTTTGCCTACCGGGCAAACTGTGGTGTATCGGATGCCTTTGGTACATTATTGCATAATACTTACGAACATCTTGACAAACCTAATGTATGTGCGTACTTTATTCATTGATTTTTTATTGGCTTTCAACACAATTAAACCGCATATTCTTCTAAGTAAATTGCTTAATATGAATATTAACTCACATCTTGTCCTCTGGATTGCTGATTTTTTTAATTTTAGGCCACAAAGGGTACGATTTGCCAACACATTTTCTGACATCACTCACATTAGCACAGGTGTTCCTCAAGGTTGTGTTTTGTCACCATTGCTATTTTCTATGTATACCAGTGACTTCCAGTTAGATAATAATCAGTGTGTTCTGACCAAATATGCAGACGACACAGCCCTAACAGGGCTCATTACAAATAATGATGAGGTTGGGTACAGAAATGAAATAACTAAATTTCTTATTTGGTGTGAAAACAACATGTATCTAGTTCTGAATGTCAAAAAAACTAAAGAAATTGTAAACAAACTAAAGACATTATCCAAAACCACTCAGGCAGCTATGCTTAAAGACCAACCGGTTTAAGGATTCCTTTATCCCTAGTGCAATTAAGCTTTTTAACAGTAGATGGTCGAGATAATTTGGTTCATGCTTATATTTTGTACTTTTTACATTCTCCCCATGTCTTTTTATCATTATCTGTAAGTTGTAAGTTTATTCTTGTTTTCTATTGTTGCTATGCCTTTCTTGTATGTATTGTATAGTCTCCTTTACACAGGGAAGACAAATTTCATGTTTTTATCATGACAATAAATGTTTTTAATCTTTAATCTTAAAGTTTGGCTAAGCATCCCGTTTTGGAGTTGGAATTCCTTTCAGAAGTCAATGGGTCTGACTACTCAGTCTTTAACCAGTATGGTTGAAATCATACCACAATGCTGTTCACACATGAGACCTGTACAGATTCACCTATTGGCATTCTACAAACCAAAGCTTCACATATTATCCTTACAAGTACCTGTACATCCCCTTGTTCGCAGTTATATTCTGTGGTGGTGCACCCATCAGAATCTGAACCCCGGGTTACAGTTTCGCCTCCCTCGACTAACTCTAACTCTCAAAACAGATGCCTCAAACAAAGATTCGGGAGCTTACATGGGGGAAGACTCGGGAGCTTACATGGGGGAAGACTCGGGAGCTTACATGGGGGAAGACTCGGGAGCTTACATGGGGGAAGACTCGGTAGCTTACATGGGGGAAGACTAGGTAGCTTACATGGGGGAAGACTCGGTAGCTTACATGGGGGAAGACTCGGGAGCTTACATGGGGGAAGACTCGGTAGCTTACATGGGGGAAGACTCGGTAGCTTACATGGGGGAAGACTCGGGAGCTTACATGGGGGAAGACTCGGGAGCTTACATGGGGGAAGACTCGGGAGCTTACATGGGGGAAGACTCGGTAGCTTACATGGGGGAAGACTCGGTAGCTTACATGGGGGAAGACTCGGGAGCTTACATGGGGGAAGACTCGGGAGCTTACATGGGGGAAGACTAGGTAGCTTACATGGGGGAAGACTCGGTAGCTTACATGGGGGAAGACTCGGTAGCTTACATGGGGGAAGACTCGGTAGCTTACATGGGGGAAGACTCGGTAGCTTACATGGGGGAAGACTCGGGAGCTTACATGGGGGAAGACTCGGGAGCTTACATGGGGGAAGACTCGGTAGCTTACATGGGGGAAGACTCGGGAGCTTACATGGGGGAAGACTCGGGAGCTTACATGGGGGAAGACTCGGGAGCTTACATGGGGGAAGACTCGGTAGCTTACATGGGGGAAGACTCGGTAGCTTACATGGGGGAAGACTCGGGAGCTTACATGGGGGAAGACTCGGGAGCTTACATGGGGGAAGACTAGGTAGCTTACATGGGGGAAGACTAGGTAGCTTACATGGGGGAAGACTCGGTAGCTTACATGGGGGAAGACTCGGGAGCTTACATGGGGGAAGACTCGGTAGCTTACATGGGGGAAGACTCGGGAGCTTACATGGGGGAAGACTCGGGAGCTTACATGGGGGAAGACTAGGTAGCTTACATGGGGGAAGACTCGGTAGCTTACATGGGGGAAGACTCGGGAGCTTACATGGGGGAAGACTAGGTAGCTTACATGGGGGAAGACTCGGGAGCTTACATGGGGGAAGACTAGGTAGCTTACATGGGGGAAGACTAGGTAGCTTACATGGGGGAAGACTCGGGAGCTTACATGGGGGAAGACTAGGTAGCTTACATGGGGGAAGACTCGGGAGCTTACATGGGGGAAGACTAGGTAGCTTACATGGGGGAAGACTCGGTAGCTTACATGGGGGAAGACTCGGGAGCTTACATGGGGGAAGACTAGGTAGCTTACATGGGGGAAGACTCGGTAGCTTACATGGGGGAAGACTCGGGAGCTTACATGGGGGAAGACTCGGGAGCTTACATGGGGGAAGACTCGGTAGCTTACATGGGGGAAGACTCGGTAGCTTACATGGGGGAAGACTCGGGAGCTTACATGGGGGAAGACTAGGTAGCTTACATGGGGGAAGACTCGGGAGCTTACATGGGGGAAGACTAGGTAGCTTACATGGGGGAAGACTAGGTAGCTTACATGGGGGAAGACTCGGTAGCTTACATGGGGGAAGACTCGGGAGCTTACATGGGGGAAGACTCGGGAGCTTACATGGGGGAAGACTCGGTAGCTTACATGGGGGAAGACTCGGTAGCTTACATGGGGGAAGACTCGGGAGCTTACATGGGGGAAGACTCGGGAGCTTACATGGGGGAAGACTCGGGAGCTTACATGGGGGAAGACTAGGTAGCTTACATGGGGGAAGACTAGGTAGCTTACATGGGGGAAGACTCGGTAGCTTACATGGGGGAAGACTAGGTAGCTTACATGGGGGAAGACTCGGGAGCTTACATGGGGGAAGACTAGGTAGCTTACATGGGGGAAGACTCGGGAGCTTACATGGGGGAAGACTAGGTAGCTTACATGGGGGAAGACTAGGTAGCTTACATGGGGGAAGACTCGGGAGCTTACATGGGGGAAGACTAGGTAGCTTACATGGGGGAAGACTAGGTAGCTTACATGGGGGAAGACTCGGTAGCTTACATGGGGGAAGACTAGGTAGCTTACATGGGGGAAGACTCGGTAGCTTACATGGGGGAAGACTCGGGAGCTTACATGGGGGAAGACTCGGTAGCTTACATGGGGGAAGACTCGGTAGCTTACATGGGGGAAGACTCGGGAGCTTACATGGGGGAAGACTCGGTAGCTTACATGGGGGAAGACTCGGGAGCTTACATGGGGGAAGACTCGGTAGCTTACATGGGGGAAGACTAGGTAGCTTACATGGGGGAAGACTCGGTAGCTTACATGGGGGAAGACTCGGGAGCTTACATGGGGGAAGACTAGGTAGCTTACATGGGGGAAGACTAGGTAGCTTACATGGGGGAAGACTCGGGAGCTTACATGGGGGAAGACTCGGGAGCTTACATGGGGGAAGACTAGGTAGCTTACATGGGGGAAGACTCGGGAGCTTACATGGGGGAAGACTAGGTAGCTTACATGGGGGAAGACTAGGTAGCTTACATGGGGGAAGACTCGGGAGCTTACATGGGGGAAGACTAGGTAGCTTACATGGGGGAAGACTAGGTAGCTTACATGGGGGAAGACTCGGTAGCTTACATGGGGGAAGACTAGGTAGCTTACATGGGGGAAGACTCGGGAGCTTACATGGGGGAAGACTCGGTAGCTTACATGGGGGAAGACTCGGTAGCTTACATGGGGGAAGACTCGGTAGCTTACATGGGGGAAGACTCGGGAGCTTACATGGGGGAAGACTCGGTAGCTTACATGGGGGAAGACTCGGGAGCTTACATGGGGGAAGACTCGGTAGCTTACATGGGGGAAGACTAGGTAGCTTACATGGGGGAAGACTCGGTAGCTTACATGGGGGAAGACTCGGGAGCTTACATGGGGGAAGACTAGGTAGCTTACATGGGGGAAGACTAGGTAGCTTACATGGGGGAAGACTCGGGAGCTTACATGGGGGAAGACTAGGTAGCTTACATGGGGGAAGACTCGGTAGCTTACATGGGGGAAGACTCGGGAGCTTACATGGGGGAAGACTCGGTAGCTTACATGGGGGAAGACTCGGGAGCTTACATGGGGGAAGACTCGGGAGCTTACATGGGGGAAGACTCGGGAGCTTACATGGGGGAAGACTCGGGAGCTTACATGGGGGAAGACTCGGGAGCTTACATGGGGGAAGACTCGGGAGCTTACATGGGGGAAGACTCGGTAGCTTACATGGGGGAAGACTCGGGAGCTTACATGGGGGAAGACTCGGGAGCTTACATGGGGGAAGACTCGGGAGCTTACATGGGGGAAGACTAGGTAGCTTACATGGGGGAAGACTCGGGAGCTTACATGGGGGAAGACTAGGTAGCTTACATGGGGGAAGACTCGGGAGCTTACATGGGGGAAGACTAGGTAGCTTACATGGGGGAAGACTAGGTAGCTTACATGGGGGAAGACTCGGTAGCTTACATGGGGGAAGACTAGGTAGCTTACATGGGGGAAGACTCGGGAGCTTACATGGGGGAAGACTCGGTAGCTTACATGGGGGAAGACTCGGTAGCTTACATGGGGGAAGACTCGGTAGCTTACATGGGGGAAGACTCGGGAGCTTACATGGGGGAAGACTCGGTAGCTTACATGGGGGAAGACTCGGGAGCTTACATGGGGGAAGACTCGGTAGCTTACATGGGGGAAGACTAGGTAGCTTACATGGGGGAAGACTCGGTAGCTTACATGGGGGAAGACTCGGGAGCTTACATGGGGGAAGACTAGGTAGCTTACATGGGGGAAGACTAGGTAGCTTACATGGGGGAAGACTCGGGAGCTTACATGGGGGAAGACTAGGTAGCTTACATGGGGGAAGACTCGGTAGCTTACATGGGGGAAGACTCGGGAGCTTACATGGGGGAAGACTCGGTAGCTTACATGGGGGAAGACTCGGGAGCTTACATGGGGGAAGACTCGGGAGCTTACATGGGGGAAGACTCGGGAGCTTACATGGGGGAAGACTCGGGAGCTTACATGGGGGAAGACTCGGGAGCTTACATGGGGGAAGACTCGGGAGCTTACATGGGGGAAGACTCGGTAGCTTACATGGGGGAAGACTCGGGAGCTTACATGGGGGAAGACTCGGGAGCTTACATGGGGGAAGACTCGGGAGCTTACATGGGGGAAGACTAGGTAGCTTACATGGGGGAAGACTCGGGAGCTTACATGGGGGAAGACTCGGGAGCTTACATGGGGGAAGACTAGGTAGCAGGTGTCTGGCGCCCATCGGAACATCAATGTCTTGGAACTCCTGGCAGCCTGATTCGCTTGGATAATTTTACAGTTGTGTCATACATAAATGAGCAGGGAGTTACCTTGTCCCCGCAATGTGCCTGTGTTTATGTCCTACATGTACATGTACATGTGTGTTTAACCTATTGTATGGGTTTCCATCTCCAACAGAACACTGGGAGTCAGAATGTCATGGCAGTCAATACGAAAGGAAAACAGACACAACAAAATGAGTCCTTGAAAACCTGTGACATAAGATAAGGTCTGAAAAGAGTTTTGGATTTTGTGGTACAAAGACAAAATCTAAGATTAAGTGGTAGAGCTGTCACCCCATGAGTGTCGAGACTTGGGTTCAATGAGGAGAAGCATAGAACTGGATCAAAGATTCCATGCAATGTGTAAACTTGAAGTCCACTATTTCCGAAATATAGTGGAGAGCCTTGCTGTTAAGTGCTTTGAAGATGATTTGTTGAGAGATACAGGGAGCAAGTGAAGGTATTTCAGAATGGGGGTGATAGAACAGGATTTTCTAAGCAGTGTCACAATGCGAGCTGTGGTGTTTTGGAGGTGTTGAAGACAGGAAATTTGGTTGTTAGGAAAACTGTAGAGAAGAGCATAGCCACTGTAAAGATGCGGGGTAACATATGCATGAAAGACCTTTTCAGTGGTACATCTTTATTGGGGGCACATGTCTGCATACATTTTCCCCCATTCTCCCTCCTTCCCAGGGTGATATCGAATTCATTTGGGGTGTGCTTGAAAGCATTCTGAATCAAATCTTGAAAGATACCGCAATCTAGGACCCTGCATCTATGTACAGAAGAGCCTTTTAGTTAATTTTTGTTCAAATATGTGGGGATGATCAGTTGTTGAGAAAAGACTGATTTGATAATAAGCCTGTAATCATACATACATACATGTACAACACGATTGGAAGGTTTTTGTTTTCAGTCTTCCAGATTTGTGATGCTTTGTTGACAATTGGAACCACACTCTTCAATTTGTAAAATTTGCTTCACAACATCAATCGCATACAAACTTGGATGGAAAGCAAAAATTTGGCATTTGTAGTTAAGATTTTCTTGTTTCTTTGTACTTGCAGTGTGGTGTTAACAGTGGACTCCATATTGTTATTTTTGATGAAATTGACGCTATATGTAAACAACGTGGAACAATGGTAAATACATTTGTCTAAAGTTTGTGACTCTTTTGAGAAAGTTATGGTTTGTTTTTATTTTTATTTTTGTAATTACTGCCAGTAACATTTTCTTCTAACAGAGTTTATGGCACAATGGAAAGTACAGTGGAGTCAACAAAGTGTTTTGGTGTTCAATAAACAATCTGTGACCTTAATCGAACCTACAATGTATACAATGTATAAAATGAATATTTTTAGCAAGTTGTCAGTTGAAGTAAACACCAATTCGGGCATGCAAGTGTTGAGCACTGCGTTCCATTGCTGCGGTGTCTTCAGTGCCTAGGTCATGCACAAAGACACCACAGTTGTTAAGTTTTGTCAATAGAGGGCGCTACCAATTTTGTTTAGTCGGATTGATCTAGACTACTTTATAAAAATTGAAACTGGTTATTGAAATGTCCTTTTTAAGAAAACAGAAAAGCAACAAAGAATTACACATTCTTTTTGTGTTTAACAACTCACACCTCTTACTTTCTTGCCTAAGCATGGAGATTGACCTTTCGGCAGTCATTAGTGTACATGTAGCTAGTACATGTAGTTCTTAGGGATAAGCTTTACTAATAAATTAATACAGCTGACCACACTGTTTTCACACAATCTACATTGGATGTATTTTTCTCAGTTCGGAGCCTCAAGCTTGGAAAAGTAATAGATCATTCCCCTAATTCCTTAAGTGTAAAAGAATTCCTGTTTGCCAGTGGAAAAGCCTTATCATGACATCAAACCTTTGCAAATAACTTTGTATGTTTGTTCATATGTATTGTTTAGAGTGGAAGTACAGGAGTCCATGATACTGTTGTTAACCAGCTGCTTGCCAAAATTGATGGAGTTGAACAGCTGAACAACATTCTCGTAATTGGTAAATTTCTACTAAAGCTTTATTTTAAGAGCAATTACATGTTTTTGTTAATTTGTGTTTAGCCTTTGAGATTAGCACTGTATACTTAATACCTTCCTGCGTCAAGTTCAAAGTTACATGAACATAATTGTTTTATATTATCGGTAAATGGTTGTTTTGTTTTAATTTTATGCAGGAATGACCAATAGACGTGATCTTATTGATGAAGCATTGCTGCGACCTGGGCGTTTGGAAGTCCAAATGGAAATTGGTACGACAACAAATTCAATTGAAATTTACACCTTTAATTTGTCATAAATGAAAGTTGGTCTAATCGTCTAGCTATTATGTTTGAGTAAGTTGTCTGACACATTTGTTCATCTCCCTTAATATTTTATAGTGTTTTTTTTATTCCCTTAATATTTCCCTGTCTATGTTTATTTCCCTGTCCCAGGTTTATTTCCTCGTCCCAGGTTTATTTCCTCTTGAGTCCCGTTTTTAATTCCCTTAATATTTCCCCGTCCAGGTTTATTTCCCCGATCCAGGTTTATTTCCTCTTCCCGTTTTTTTTCATTCCCTTAATATTTCCCCGTCCCTTAATATTTCCCCCTCCATGTTTTTTTCCCCGTCCCAGGTTTATTTCCTCCTTCCATTTTTTTATTCCCTTAATATTTCCCCGTTTATGTTTATTTCCCTGTCCCAGCTTTATTTCCTCTTCCTGTTATTTTCTCATTCCCTTAATATTTCCTCGTCCCAGGTTTATTTCTCCATCCCAGGTTTATTTCTCCATCCCAGGTTTATTTCTTCTTCTCGTTTTGTCATTCCCTTAATAATTTTCCCGTCCCTTAATATTTCCCCGTCTTTGTTAATGACCCCGTCCCAGGTTTATTTCTGCTTCCCATTTTTGTCTCAGTTGATTAATATTTCCCCATCCATGTTCATTTCCCCGTCCCAGGTTTATTTCTTCGACCCATTTTTGTCTCAGTCTATTAATATTTTCCCGTCCCTTAATGTTTCCCCGTCCATGTTCATTTCCCGGTCCCAGGTTTATTTCTTCGACCCATTTTTGTCTCAGTCTATTAATATTTTCCCGTCCCTTAATGTTTCCCCGTCCATGTTCATTTCCCTGTCCCAGGTTTTATTTCTTCTTCCCATTTTTTCTCAGTCGATTAATATCCCCAGGCCCCCAACCCCACCCCAAGGGTTATTTCCCCTTCCCAGTTTTTGTTTTCCCATCCCGGATTGTTTCTATTTATCTACCCAAAATACATCAAAATGCTCCCATGCCAACAACTCCTGGCATCAAAGGTAAAAATCACAAAATTCCCTTAGATGTGCTGCAATTGTAACTCTACTGGGGTTCTTATACAAAATATTACATTTGTTGTAACTTGATACAAAGTATAACAACACTTCGACATTTTTGCTTTGTATGCTGACTGCCCACATTGACCACACTTATTGCTGAGACTCTGCTCTTTGGGACAGGGAAATAAACATGGGACGGGAAAATATAAAGGGATGGTGAAATATTAGTGGGGAAAAAACGGGTAAAAGGAAATAAACCTGGCGGGGAAGAGACGAGGAAATATTACGGGACTGAGAATAAAACGGGATGGGGGAAATAAACCTGGGATGGGGAAATAAACCTGGGACGCGGGGAAATAAACTGGGGACGAGGAAGGAACGGGGAAATATTACGGGACTGAGAAAAAACGGGAAGGGGAAATAAACCTGTGACGGGGAAATAAATCTGGGGCGGGAATAAACCTGGGATGGGGAAACAAACCTGGGACAGGGAAATGCTTAGGACGAAAAAAAAACAGGAAGGGGGAAATTAACCTACATGTTGGACGGGGAAATAAACCTGGGACGGGGAAATAAACCTGGGACAGGGAAATGCTTAGGGGAAAAAAAAAACAGGAAGGGGAAATAAACCTAGGACGGGAAAAAACACCTGGGACGGGGAAATGTTAAGGGACAGAGAAAAAAACGGGGAAACAACTCGGGACGGGAAATAATTGTTTTAGGACCGAGAAAAACAAACGGGAAGTGGAAATAAAGCTGGGACGCGGAATTGTAAGGGAGAAAATAAAACGGAAGGGGACAATAAACCTAGGACGGGGAATAAACCTGGGACGGGGAATAAACCTGGGACGGGAAATAAACCTTGGGCGGGGAAATAAACCTTGGGCGGGGAAATAAACCTGGGATGGGGAATAAACCTGGGACGGGAAACACCAGCGAAAACAAATTGAAAAAACATCATGCAAAATGTGGATGTGGGAGGATTCGACCAAATATAATAGAACTTCGAGCTGGATACATGTATCTATAATTTAGAGGTAGATTTTCTTTCAAACAATTCATTATTTGTCATTCAGTTAAATAAATAATGCTTCAGCAAAATAGGTAATCATTTCAAATCATTGTACAGTTTATGGTTGTCGGAAGGAGAGAACATTCGGTCAGTGGTGGTCGAGCTCGGCGGGTTTTCCTTCAATAATGACCGTGGGCAGTAGCCTACCTGCCATACCCACAGAAAATAATGTACACAGATCTGTCTGTTCGTTGACTTTGTAGTTGCAACGATCCTTGCCTTTGTGGGGGAATTGGTGAAAAGGAAACTTGTTTATACCACTGCACAGTGAGCGGCACGCTGCAGCCGGCCGCAATCTTTAGAAAAGAGGACAATGATCATGGTCCATTGTTATGCATGATACTCTATGCGCAGCACTGAGCCTAGGTTTGTCGGGCCGCGGCCTGCCGACCCTCTGCGCTTCAAGGCCCCGCCGATAAAAATATTGTTGACGCTGGTCAATGGTTTCAAGTACATTTTACTTAAGGGGCTGGCCCACCCATCGGTCGACCGGGTGTTGAACTTGCGTCACTGCATGGCCTTCTTTCCTTTGAGCAACGGTGGCGCGGCACTGACGCTGGCCTGGCTCAGATTCCTGGGTCTTATGGCCAGCATGGTGGTTTTAATCGATTCTTGCAGGCGGAGGATGAGGCCTATTCAGCTTCATCTCCTCTCCTACTTCCGACCTAGCCGTCATTCGATCCACACCCTGGTGCCTACCAAGCCTTGGCTGATCCCCCACCTTTTTGCCAATCTTTTTGCCAGTTTTCTTCAACCTTTAATGTCTTTGATCCCTGGTTCAAATTCTGCCAAGAGAAATTAGAATGTTAAAGGCAGCAGGGACAATGTTAACTTTAAAAGATCTGAAAACATCAAACCCTTTTAATTTTTTTTTTAAAACAACCTTAAAGTGGTTAAGTTTATAGTGGCTTAGTTTTCAATTGCATGCCAACACAGCATGTACTTTAAATCCAATCAGAGCCCATGGCGCTACAACTTACCATGTTAAGCCTAAAGGGAAGGTACACATTTGGTAATTTTTAAAAACAAATCTTAACTTAAAAACTGACTTGGTAACAAGCATTGTAGAGCTGTTGATAGTTTAAAACATTGTGAGAAACGACTACCTCTGAAGTAGCATAGATTTTGAGAAAGAGGTTATTTCTCACTAAAATAATCTATCTAAAAGCACACAAATTCGTCCAACAAGGTTGTTTTTTCTCTCATCATTTTCTCGCAACTTCGATTAACACTTTAGCTTAGATTTTCACAGGCTTGTTATGTTCTGCTTATGTTGAGATACACCAAGTGAGAACACTGGTCTTCGACAATTACCAATATTGTACCTTCCCTTAAATGCCACAACATATGTACATGTCACACACAGACATGTGGCCAAAGGTGCAGATTTATCATGGTAAGCAGCACCATGGAGCAGGCCCCGATGTTTCTTTATGAACCCTCAATTTTGGAGCTTCCTCTTGTGTGCTTCCCTCTCAAGATCTAACTCCAACCGTACTGAGGATTAAATCATATGACTTCAAACAATGTCAAGAGCTTTCAAAGTATAGGTTTTATTAGTTTTGAGATTTTGTCTCAATAAGTTATCAATATTCAATTCTTCAAACAAGTCAAACTAAATTTTAATCTGCAACTCACCTGATGTTTGTGTTCTAGGTCTGCCAAGTGAAGAGGGGAGAGTGCAGATTTTTGACATTTATGTGTCTAAAATGCGAGAGAACAAGAAACTTGCTCCCGATGTGAACATTATAGAGCTCGCTTCTCTAACAAAGAACTTCAGTGGAGCAGAAATTGCAGGTTTAGTCAGGGCAGCTCAATCTCTTGCAATGAACAGAATGATTAAGGTACATTGTACAACACTCAAGTTTTTGGTAAATTGCATTATATTGTAATGAAATGTTTGACAGGATATCACACAGACGCGTTTTTATAGACTTCAATATGGAATATACAGAACATTATATAACTGACATACAGATCCTTGTCATTTGATTGGTGGCACTTACTTCACGTGACATTCACTATTACTCCCATCCGCACCGGCGATCAAAAAGACCTATTCGCCCATGGGGAATAGCATTTCCCATTCAACAGTTAGGATCATCCTTGTTCCCAATGTTTTTGAGCAGTACAGCGCCGCCGCGCCGCTGCTAAAACAAAGGAGCGCCTGTGCAAAAGGTTGTGATCCGATTTGTGCATTGTTGCCGCTACGCGGCGCTATATGATTTTTGGTTTTCAGTAATTTGTGTGATTTTTCATATTGTTCTACTTTTAAAATACATCAAATGACAGTTATATAAAACAAATATTGAGTGGCTTTAATTCGTGAAATGGAAGGAATATTATTGCTCAGTAAAATTTGGACTGTTCCACTTCACTCGGCTTCGCCTCGTGAAATGGAACAGTCCAAATTTGACCTTGCGATAATATTCCTCCCATTCCACTCTTAGCCACTCAATATTTGTATACTATTTCACTCAGGTGGATTACCATTCCGCCCGGGCGGCTTACTATTCTGCCTGGGCTAACACATACCAACCGAAATCCTCATTTCAATAATAATCCGCCCGGGCGGATTAGTGAGTCTGGTAACTTGGTAATCTGCTCGGGCGGAATAGTATTCTCTGTAGTACACTCCGCCATAAAACACGCGCCTCGAAGTGTGACGTCAGATGTTCAGGCTAGGTTTGCTACATGCTAGGTTTGCTTTACATCTTTTATGATAGAGTAGTTATTTGTTTAGATGAGTGTTACAAATTTAATTCCTTACATCTATCAAATTCGCACATGTAATCATGAGGTTTATAGAACATCAGCCAAATACTTCTACCAAATTTCAACAGCTTATCCACTTCCCGAGTAGTTTTTAATAAAAACAGCATTGTTAGGTTAAAGTACAACATCGTCAGAATTTTTTTGGGGCAGACTTACAAATTCCAAACCCCCCCCCCCTATCTTACAAAGTTATCCCTTTGGTCCATTAGTGTGGAATTGCCTACATGTTGATCGTCAGGCAGGCATCATATGTGTGAAGATCAATGACGTCACCAGGGGTCACGTGACATGTCATTAGAGGGGCTCTTTTTGATGTACATTTATAGCTCCCGAAGTAATGATGATGTGATCAGATTGAAAGTTGGTAGATTGTTAGATATTGGCAATTTCTTGTGAATTGTGAAATGGCGTCATCACATGATGTTTTATGATTTTTTTATAATTTTGCACCTTTCAGAGATGCAACTTTTCCGATTTAAATCGGAAAACCAACTTTTCTCATTTTTACCCCAAAAATCTGTGGTTTTTTTTTCAAAATCTAAAATGTATAAATCAGTTAAAAAATGTCAGATATTTCCCCGATTTATGCTTCCAAATTCGCTATTTTTAAATTTGAAAAACTCGAAAATCGCTGTTTAAACCATGGAGAAACTAACACAATCCCGTCTGGTATCGTCAGCGATCGCGCAAATCACAGCGCATACACCCGGTCTTACTAATTGCCGTCAACTCACTTGTGTCAGTCAATTCGCCATCAACTCTCAACCACGCAGATATGGCAGGCATGGATAAGTTTTAGTCTTGACCCAAGACGGCACCGATCAATTTACACATAGCACATAATACACCATGCAGTACCGATCATTGACGACTTAGGTCAAGACTATTCCAAATGCAGAAAAGCGCCCTCTGTTGTCGTGTTGTACAAGCCTGTGAAAATGCAAGATGGCGGCCGACTGCTCTGCTAAAAGATATTTTTTTTCACGAGAAAAGAAACCTAAATTTGTACACCGAAATGTTACCTAAAACTTATGAAACTTCTCCTTAAGCTAAAACATTATAGTTCTATGCCTCTTTTGTGGATTTTAAAAACAAATTGGAGGAGTTGACGGCGAGTTGACGGCACCAAGCGAGTTGACGAGATAACGGCAAGGAAGTATTTAGGTAGGACCCTACCAGCCTACATAATATCTGTACATGTATTTCTACCTCCGCGCTATTTCATAGTGTGCGTTGCTGACCGAACATTTTTATTGCAAAATAAGTTTTTTATACAACCGATCTTCAAGTCATAAACCTATGAAAATGGCTGTTGACGAAAAAGTGTTATTAAGGGCAGAAATTAGCGGGTAAGATCGTCCAATTTTTATTTTATTTTTTTTACGTTTTGAATTTTGTTTGCATTAATGTTACAATTGGGCTAGTGAAACTTTTTTGTGTGCGACCCAAAGTTTGTTTGACCCCCAAACTAGTAAAATATACAGATTCCGTATGTTCACCTCCGGTGACCGCAACAAATCAGTCCAGGTTTGTCCCTATTTTTGGCTGCGAGGTTGGGGTGGTTTACAGCGTTAATTGTCCAAAACGTCACACCAAGATTTTTTCATCTCTGACATTTAAATCATAATTGCTAACTGTACATGGTACAATCTAAATTGTTTCTTTAAACAGGCTACAATCCCGGCCAAAATGCTTGGGCCACCCTTTCCTAAAACAACAGTTCCCTGTGCACTTCCCATTCACATTCACATTAAAAACATTTGCCCGCCCCCCGTACAGCGTGTTAACACATAAGTACACACACAGGCAACTTTTGTATTTTATCTGTCTTTTGATAGGGGGGGGGGGGTTGCACCATTAAGCCCGTATTATGTTGGCAGGATTAATAAGAAATAAGTAAAATAGTAGTATAAAAAATGCACTTGGAAAATGAAAGAATGGGTATAAGCGATTAATATACACATAATGAATGTTTATGAGTGCAATGGTGCGAATATGTTCATGAGTTGAAAGATGGAATGTTCTATTCAACGAGGCGGAGCCGAGTTGAATGGAACATTCCAGCTTTCAACGAATGAACATATTCGCACCATTGCACGAATGAAAAACATTCATTATTTGTTTTATATAACATCCAAGTAGAACTTTGTCATTTTGATTGAAAGAAACAACTTTCAAAACAAACAATTTCAACTGTAGAAGCCGAATGCTAGTAATTTTACTATGCCTTCTTGCAGTAACACCTGCTGCGTTACCAAAGACACGCGCACGCAGTGATGTTTTTACTCAGCTTTTTCGTTCCATCCGAAAAGTACCATTGCACGCTGGCAGCGTGCCAGCGTGCAATGGTACTTTTCGGATGGAACGAAAAAGCACGGTGAGTGACTCAGCGTGCAATGGTACTTTTATTTGCTATCACGTGACGGACAATCCTCCAATCAAATGGCAAGGATCTGCTTGGGTGTTATATAATATTAATTGTATGGCGAGTAAGCTGATACAAATAAGATTGAAGAAAATTCTGCTTTCACCATCCTGGAGTCATTTTAGCTTCAACTATGCTTTGTTAAGCGTATCTCTTAGTTATGACACCATGGAGTCGCATACAAACTCAAGCACATTGATGCTCAGCGTCCATACTTGATTTCAAGTCTGAGGTGGCTGTTATTCCTCTGTATGAGACACGAAATACGCCCGCAATAGGTTAGCTGTCATGAGACAAGGTAACAATAGGGCGCTATTTGGGGCAATACTGTATTTGCTATCAAGTTGACTGGAAGAAACGATTGCAGGCTTGAATCAAGTTTACACGGTTCACCGTAGTAAAGTAAATAAGGAAATTAATGAATTTTCTTTTCTATTTGATATAAAGGGTTAACCGTTTGAGTTTGTGTTAAAAAAAACGAACGAGGTGGTTGAATAAATAACAACAGGTTATGTGTTATTTGTGAACTGTTATGGCATTTTCGTGTTGAAAAACAGACATTTGCCAGTAAGTTAGCAGTCAAAATGCTATGGTTATCCGTGTGGTGAACCGTCAGACATGAACGCAAGCAACTACATTGGACAGGTACATTATTTGTGTGCGCAGGCACAAGGCGCTCGTGTCAGGAATCGTCATCGCGCCTCACAGTAAAAGGCAATGCAGGTTTTGTACGGGCTATTTCGGCAGTTACACATGCTTCATTGATATTATTTTACGGACTTTATACCCAACAATACAAGATGCAAGCCAACTTACATAATTAATTTAGGTGCAACCCATGAATATAGTTATGTTTTATTTGTTAAAGCGAGTAAAGCAAAGTCATGTCAAGACGTCCATTTCAGCGAGCATGAATATGCAGTGTGAGAAAGGCAGTCGTAAAATCTTTTGCTTAGCGCCAAAGAGAGGGTAATAAAATTTCGCCTCACACAATGACGCTCGTACGAGTTGCTTAGCGCCATACAGGGGGTATTCAAGTTTATTAATAACACAATGCACCACTGTATGAGCAATAAGGTTTGACTTAAGAACAAAGTCACACAAAACGGATAATTCAGTGTATCACTTATCTCTTTATTTTCATTGAGAAGATGAAATACAATACTGAGACATGTTAATAATATGGTCTGTAATGCTATCATACATTTGGGGTAAATAATATTCAGCCCCCTCCCCTCCTATCCCCCGCCCCCACCCACCAACCCCCGCCTTTCTTAAGTCTTGCATTTGGAAATGAGATTAATTTCTTTGTACAAAATACTTGCACTGAAATTATCTGTGCCTGGAAGTATCGTCATCAATACACTGATTCATAATTGGCTGTTACTGACACAACAAAAAAATGCAATCCCCAAGGCATCTATATCAAATTGAATTATTTTAGCGTCGTCCACTTTGAAGAGAAAATAAACTCAATTCTTCTGTCAGAAACACTTTAAACCAAATAATGATGTGTCAATTTTTGTATTGTTACAATCAATGATCAAACTGTCGCTTTTAATTAGAAAAAACACAACCCCATTAATATGCTGAGTATTAAACATTGATTATCGTACCATCTTCACTGAAAGCAATGAACACTCTTGGTAAATGCAAAGAGCAGTCTTCTCACTTGGTGTACCTGAACGAGGTGTTGAAATAAAATGCGTGGCAAATGACTTCTTTTACGAAAACTACGTCACTTCTTGAATTATGTTCAGAAATTACCAAGTGTCCACTGCCTTTATGTGAATATAAGGTGCTCAATACTTAAGCCTTTTGCCACCGTTCTTGAGTAACAAGGAGATCCGGGACTTCATAGAAGATATTGTTTTGTCTATCATTTCCAAAGGAATGGAACGAATGGTTGCAATTACTCGAGCTTGAAACTCTTCATAATTTTCACGGGTTATGTTATGAGTGATAGTGTCTTTCTTCAGTTTGTCTCCAACAAGTTTAAAAATGTTTTCAATGGGATTCAAGTCCGGGCTCCTCGCGGGAATGGATAGCAGCTCTACATCGATGTCTGTCATTGCGTCCCGGGCAGCCCTTGAGTTTTGACTGGGGTCCCCATCTTGTAGAAACAACCGGCTTTCTCCTTTGTCCGCTCTTGAAATCATAGCCTCAAACTTGTCTCTCACAAACTGGGCAAAAAATGGACCGTTCATTGTCTCGTATGGTTCACATAGTATTACTCCTTCTCCGTGCGTAATCGCAACCATCAACTTCACAACTCGTCCCCCGGATCCGACTTTGCTCCCCTTTGCTGTACAATGTTGACGTTGACAAATCCGTTGAACGGAACTACGGGATACATTGCACGTTGCCGCTATTTCTCTCTGTGATTTTCCGCTCCTTTGCAAAAGACGAATAAATGCACGGTTTTCGTTCGATATTAAACCACGAAACACCATGTTGAAAAAAGGCTCTTGCTTGCTGTAACCATGTATCGAAATGCTTTGCTTCACGTTCTCTCCTCCACCAATGCATTGGAATTAATTTTATGTGCGTGCAGTCATCAACTGCACAACA